>NW_025965696.1:47256-55162 GCF_021869965.1 Rhincodon typus
AGGGTCTAGGCCCGAAACGTCAGCCTTCCGGCTCCTCTGATGCTGCTTGGCCTGCTGTGTTCATCCAGCTCTACACCTTGTTATCACAGAAACAACTGATTCTGGTTTCGGTAATACAGTACTGCCATTAATTCAACACAACTTTATATTCCTCGTGATCTACCGAACAATATGAAGCTTTTACACTGTGTGGGTTTAAAAAAAAACTACAAAAACTTTCTGAACGTTGACATCAGTTTATAATTGCATTGTCACTGGGAGCTCATAAATGTTATATCACTCTAGTTACTGTCCATTGAGGAGGAGTAATAGCTATAAGGCACTAACGGGCTTGCAAATGTAATCAGACCCACTGTTCTTACAGTCGTGTCATCTGAATAATAATAATGTCCGATACAGGGACCTCATTGTGTCGAGTTTTTACTTTCTTACCATTTACTTTCTTACAGGGTCCGTGAAGTATCGCGTCACGCAATATTGGAAAGCCTGATGCAACAATGTCCAGAAGAGAATAATCTCCCACTCCTCAGTACGAGGAAACACAGTAAACCACACCCAAATTAGTCACAGTGATTTGTCATTGTATTCCCAGCAGTTTCCAGGAAATGGGAGCAGAGGGCATCTCCCTGTAGCTGCCAAATTGGCTGGGTTCACCCATGTGCTGACTCGGTTTTGGATTGAGAGTGGTGGTATAAGCAGGGGAAAGGTTTACTTAACTCACTGCCCAATACCAAAATCACAGGCTTATTAGTTCCTTAAAGTCTGACATTAATTCTGACACAAATCAGATCAAGTGATTCTTGATCTTTTGTTCCAAAATTTTTATTTTGCTTGCAAGTTCAGAAAGATAATATGGACTAGAATTTACATTGGCAATGTTTTGCAGCAGTGTTAGATTAAATAGTTAAGTTCTCTCCCTGAACTCTTCAATTAAAGGGAGGTGATAGCCTTGTGGGTTGACTCTTAACCATTGGGAACGGGTATGAAATGCTGGCCCAGCCAGCTCCACCCACATCCTGTGAATGAATAAATAAAACCAAAGTTCCAAAATTACAACACTGATCAAAGTATGAGGCGATAATGGTACAGAGACAGATACCGGGTAACTGGGGCTTGAGCAAGTTGGCAAGCAACAGGATATCTGTCTCCTCAAGCAATGAGATTAATGTATTTAAAAATCAACAGACTGCAGGACAGGAGGCTCGATTCAAGAGGGTTAATTATTAAGAAAGAAATCGATAGATTTCTTAAAGCTAAGGGTTTGAAGGGGTATGGCAAGAGAGAATTATGGCAATGAGATAGAGGATCAGCCATGATCATGTTGAATGGGGGAGCAGGCTTGAGGGACGAATGGCCTACTCCCGCTTCTAGTTTCTAAGTTTCCATTGCCAATTCAAGTACATAATAAAGTGAGGGGGGGGGGGGGGGGGGTGAATGAACAACAATAGTTGGTGAAATTAATTTCACTCCATGATAGCTTGATAATGATGATTTCATGTCACTGCAGGAGGTAACTTTCAAATTACCACAACACCTTAAAGTAATGCCACAGCCCTTTGTTTTAAGAGATATTCTGTGGGTCTTTGAATCAATATCACCAACAGTTCCACCTACATGCAAGTGTTGTCAAAGAAATATAGGCTCGCATTGACATAGTCGATAAAATGTGGAGCTGGAGGTGCACAGCAGGTCAGACGGCATCAGAGGAGCAGGAAAGTCAATGTTTCGCATCTGGACCCGGGAACTCAGAAATAAATAGAGGGAGGGGGTTGGGCTGGGGGAAGGTAGGCGGGATGGTGATAGGTGGATGCAGGTAGGGGGTTAGTGGAGATTGGTCAGTGGGAAGTGAGGCGCAGATGGGTAGGAGAGAAGATGGACAGGTTGTGTTAAGTCAAGGAGGTGGGGATGAGAGGGAGGGTTGGACATGGGATAAGGCCGGGGGCGGGGAGATTTTGAAGCTGGTGAACTCTATGTTAAGGCCATTGGGCTGTAAACTCCCAAGGCAGAATATAAGGTGTTGTTCCTCCAGTTTACATGTGGCCTCATTTTGGACAGGCGGCCCAGGATGGACATTTAGCCAAGGGAGTCGGAGGGGTTGTTGAAATGGTTGGCAATCAGAAGGTGGTGTTGATTGGTGTGTACAGAGTGTGATGCTCCACGAATTGGTCACTGAGTCTGCGATTTGTCTCTCCGATATAGAGGAGACCATACTGGGAGTAACGGATACAATAGACCAGGTTAGAAAATGTACAAGGGAATGCCTGCCAAATTTGGAATGATTGTTTGGGGCTATGGATGGAGGTGAGGGGGGAGGTGTAGGGGCAGGTGGAGAACTTCCTGCGGTTGCAGGGAAAGGTGCCGGGGGTGGTAGGGTTGGTGAGGAGTGTGGAGCCGATGAGGGTGTTGCAGAGTTAGCGGTCCCTACGGAAAGTAGATAGGGGTGGGGAAGGAAATATCTCTTTGGTGGTGGGGTCTGATTGCAGGTGGCAAAAATGGCAGAGGATGAAGCGTTGGATTTAGAGGTTGGTGGGGTGGTATGTGAGGATCGGGGGGGACTCTATCTTTATTGTTGTCGGGGGGGGAAGGAGTTTGAGGGCAGAAGTGCGGGAAATGCAGGAGATGTGGTTGGGGGCATTACAAATCACGGGAGAGGGAAAGTTACAGTCATTGAAGTAGAAGGACATCTGGGACGTCCGGGAGTAGAACGCTTCATTCCAGGAGCAGATGCGGCAGAGGTGGGAGGATTGGGAGAGTGGGATCACATTTTTGCAAGAGAGTGGGTGAGAGGAAATGTAATCGAGGTAGCTGTGGGAGTCAGTGGGTTTGAAATGGTTGTCAGTGCTAAGTCGGTTGTCAGAGATGGAGAAGGAGTGGTCCAGGAGGAAGAGGGAGGAGTCAGAGATGATTCAGGTAAATTTGAGGTCAGGGTGAAAGGGGTTGGTGAACTGTTTGAGCTCCTTTTGGGGATGCAAGGCAGCACCAATACAGTTATCAATGTAGAGGAGGAAGAGGTGAGGGATGGTGACAGTGTAACTGTGGAAGAGGGACTGTCCCAAGCATCCTACGAAGAGGCAGGCATAGCTTGGGCCCATGCAGGTGCCCATAGCCATCCCTTTGGTTTGTAGAAAGTGGGAGAAGTCAAAAGAATAACTGTTGAGAGTGAGGACTAGTTCCACCAAGCGAATGAGGGTGTTGGCGGAGGGGGACTGGTTGGGCCTGCAGGAGGGGAAGAAACAAAGGACTTTTAGGCCTCCATCATGGGGGATACAGGTGTAGACTGACTGAATGTCCACAGTGAACATGAAGTGTTGGAGGCTGGAGAATTGAAAGTTTTGGAGAAGGTGGAAGGCGTGGGTTGTGTCCCGAACATATGTGGGGAGTTCCTGGACCAAAGAGGAAAGAATGGAGTTGAGGTAGGAGGAGACGAGTTCAGAGGGGCAGGAGCAGGCACAGACAATGGGTTGACCAGGGCAGTCGGGTTTATGGACCTTGGGTAGGAGATAGAAACGGGGCGTTGTGGGGTTGGGGAACTATCAGGTTGGAGGCTGTGGACAGGAGATCTCCTGAGGTGATGAGATTGTTGATGGTCTGGGAGATGATGGTTTGATAATCAGGGGTGGGGTCATAATTGAGGGGACGGTAGGTGGAGGTGTTAGAGAGTTGGCGTCTGGCCTCAGCAACGTAGAGGTCAGTTCACCATACTACCACCGCGACACCCCCAGCCCCTTGTCAGCGGGTTTAATAGTGAGGTTTGTGTTGGAGCAGAGGGCTGCGCATTCCGATGGGGGAGAGATTGGAGTCAGTGAGAGGGGTGGAGAGATTAAGGCAATCGTTGTTGTGACGACAGCTGGAGATGAAGAGGTCGAGGGACGGTAGGAGGTGAGGATGGTGTCCAGGAGGATGGGGTTTGTTGGAGGCAGGAGAAGGGATCAGCAGAGGTGGGTTGGATTCTCATTCAAAGAAATAGGCGCGGAGATGGTGGAAAAAGAGTTTGATATCTAGACGTGTGTGGAATTCGTTGACGTGTGGGCATAGGGGAATACAGGCCCTGTCAGTGATGCCTACATCCCATGAAAGATTGAAGAAAAAAAATTGCAAACAAACCTTATCCATTGCATTTATAATATTGTTGATTAAAAGCTCCTAGCAAGTGTGGACTTTGGGATGTATCCACACAGTAGTCTGATCAGTCTAAAATAGAACACTACTATGCACCATTGCAAGTTATAACAAGAATGCATGGCTTATGTTGCTTTACATAATATCATGCCCCAGTCTCATTAAACAACAGAAAACTACTGAATGAAGTCTAATAGAGTAGAAATGTTTCCGTTCATTTCAACTTAAACCCCATTGTAGTAACGTCTGTTTTCAGAAGGGCTTCCACATTATTATTCTAAGATGCTGACATTGGTGACTTGTCTACACAAGCAGTTAAATTTAATTCATACACCAATCAAATATCGTAGTTACTGAAATTCAGGTAAGAAATGATGCAACCTAAAGCCTCACTTCAGTTGTCAGACTTTGCGATACAATAAATCCAAAGTAAATCTTTTTTTTTATTGGATATATAAATGTTGTCATTATTGCAACACTACACTTAATTTTGCTTTTAATAGTTCATCGCTGTATGACCACTAGTTCACTTCTGTGTGGACTATTTATACTCTACAGTGATGGAAAAAAAATTCTATAGTCTGCATTACCAAAAACTGGGGGGGAAAAAATCGAGTCCTGAGGTGTGGACCATGTTTCACCAGTTTTGTTTTGCCAAAATACTTTAAATTTCCATAAATAGGACACCACTTGTCCTACCATAATTCACTTCACTGTCATCAAAAGGATACTTTTCTGTAAAATACCAGTCAAAAGCACAAAAGCACTTTACATACTAACATTTATATCCTTTGCATTTATGATATATTAATCATATGTACTATTCTGTAACTAAGGACCCTAAAATGCTTATCGTTTCAGGTAAAGTTTCCTTTGTATAAGACTGACACTAATGCCTCTGGGCTCCTACTTGATTTGAGTATGTAAATTATCCAGATATATTCTTATCGGAACCAGTTCTTCCATGCACCAATTCTCCGCTGATTCTTTTCTGTGTGTAAAATGAAATGATCCTTCTATTAATTTGAGACTGTATTAAAATATTGTTGGATTACATTTGTGATACTGGAGAGGTATTATCTGTCATAGTTATGGACGAGGGAGAATGATAGAGGTGTTTCCCATTTTCCCTTCTCAACAGATCGAAGACAGATGTGTTTTCAGAAAGAAAAATCTGTTTTTTTAACCCTCTGAGTGCTGGAATCAGCAGGAGCTGTCAAATGCCAGGATTTCTTACAGATGTTAAGAAAGGTGAATGTTTATGATTTAACACCCAACAATATACATGTCATCCCATCCAGTCACTCATACAGAGTAGAGAAGGGATTGTAATTACATAGGCAGCGTGCACTTAGATCTGTAAAAGTTCTTTGTCACATTTGGTTCTCCTGAATCTTAGAATGTTATGGGCCTGTAGTTCTTGTTTCAGATCCACTGAACAATTGAGATATGGCGGTTTAGGAAGATAAATTTGCTGTGGATATTGCTTGCTGTAGGAGATTTCTCTTGTTCCACTCCAGTTAAGATGTCACCCTCCATTGTCCTCAGAAATGGTTCTGACAACTAGGCCGCTGTCAAATAATGGGTCCACATTTCACACATTCACGGGCTGTTGTGAGAGAATCAGGATTTTTTACACCTTTCTTTGGATTTTCAACTGCATGTCACAAATTCTGCAGGCAGTACTGTGAAGGCAATGTCTTTAATTATTTGGAGGAGTTCAACCATTAACCACAGGAAAGGCCTACGGCATTTCAGAAACGTAGAAAATAGCAGCAGGAGTAGGCCATCAGTCAACTGAGCCAGCTTCGCCATTTAAGATGATCAAAGCTGATACTCTATCTCAATGCCACACTCTGGCTGTTCCCATACCCTCGACATCTTTAATGTTTAGAGATCTACTTCTTTCTTAAAAACATTCAATGGCTTGGCCTCCACCACCTTACATGATAGAGAATTCTACAGGCTCACCACCCTCTAGGTGAAAATGTTCCATTTCATTTCAGTCCAAAATGGTCTAGCACATCCTGAGACTATAATCCCTTGTTCCAGAATCCCCATCCAGGGGGAGCATCATCCTTGTCACAGTTTGTCCAGCCCTATCAGAATTTTATATCGAATCTCTCCTCATGCAGCAAACTGCCATCCTAGGAAACAGTCTGATGAACTTTCACTGCACTCCCTCTGTGGCAAGTATATATTATTTTTAGGTAAGGAGGCCAAAACTGCAAACAATATGCCAGAGATAGTAAGAACTGATGATGCTGGAGTCTGAGATAACAGTGTGCAGCTGGAGGAACACAGCCGGCCAGGCAGCATCAGAGGAGCAGGAAAGCTGACATTTCAGGTCGGGACCCTTCTTCAGAAAATAATATATGCAAGGTTTTGTCTCACCAAGGTCCTGCAGACTGTAGAAATTCTTCCTTGTTCCTTTACTCAACTTCTCTTGCAATGAAGATCCAACATACCCTCTGCCTTTCTATCCAGACCTGGCTGCTTGCTTTCAATGACCAGTTATACAAGGACAACCAGGTCCATTTGTACATCAACCTTTCCCAATCTATCACCATTTGAATAATACTCTACCATTTTGTTTATCCTACTGACATGGACAACTTTACGTTTATCCACGTTATACTGCCATGTATTTTCCCACACATTCGTTTGAATCACCTTGAAACCTCTTTATTTTCTTTTCACCACTCAACTTCTCCTAGTTTTGCATCATCAGAAAACTTGGGAATACTACATTTGATTCCCTCATCCAAATTGTTGATATATATTGTAAATAGCCGAGCCCAACACTAATCCCTGTGGTACCCCACTAGACATGGTTTTCGACAGAAAAGACCCATTTATCGCTATTCTCTGTTCCCTGTCTGCTAACCAATTCTCAATACATTACCTCCAGTCCCATATACTTTAGTCTTGCACACTAAGTGCTTACATGGGACTTTGTCAACGGGTTTCTGAAATTTCAGATACAGTACACCCATTGGTTCTCCCTCATCTATTCTACCAGTTGCATTCTCAAAAAAACTCTGGTTGGTTTGTCAAACATGATTTCCCTTTCATAAATCCATGTTGACATTGTCTAATCCCACTGATACTTTCTAAGTGCACAGCTATCTCAATAACCTCTCAAAGATATATCCCAAACATGCATATGCATTTTGATGACTTGTCTAGACATGAGGATTAACTCAGGGGTCCTGTCTAGTTCCATGTGTACTGACAGGAAATGAAAGGTTACTGACTTTTCAATTTCATTCTGATTTAAAGTAACATATTCATTTTGAATTGATACTCCCTAAGCCCACATTACAGGAGTGTGACACACATGGCATATTTATGTATTGACAGAATGTGCAGTACAATAGCAGGTTACTCACTGCCAGTATACAGTCTAAACCATGGGAAAGATTAATGGAATCATACCCCATTCAAAAAATATTCTTAAAAATCCATCCACAAGCCCAATTGCTTATGTCAGCTTGCTGAAAGAAAGCAGACAGTCATGCATTCTCATGCAAAATTTCACTACCTCAGGACTTCCCCTCGTGTTTTTGAGTCAACATAGTATGTTTGATGTGTGGTCAGTGTTCCAGGAAATGCAACAGCCAATTTGTGCCCAGACATTTGTGTCCTATAAACAGCATGGTGATACTGATGAGGTAATCTGTCCCTGCCTGCCTAACCTGTTCTTCCTCCTACCTATTCCCCCCCTCCTCCCACCTCAGGCCGCACCTCCATCTCCTACCGACCAACCTCATCCCGCCCCCTTGAC
>NW_025965696.1:55662-60561 GCF_021869965.1 Rhincodon typus
AAAAAAAAAAAAAAAAAAAAAAAAAAAAAAAAAAAAAAAAAACTGCCTCTTCCCCCCCCCCCTTTTCCCTTTCCCTCTCTTACCCCTCCCTCTAAACCCTCCCCTCTGCCTCTGTCCAGCCCCCCTCCCCCCACCTGAAAAAAACTGCAGTGTGTACGGAGGGACTAAGCCATCAGGTCAGTAGCTGGACCCTATTCCCCTCGCTGTGTCCTTCTGGCTGCCATTCACCATGCTATCCCAATCTCCCTCCTCCCTACGCACCCCCTGCCCCAGCCTGCAGCTGAGCTCCGAGCCCGCGTATCGTTGGTGTTGAGAAGGAGATATTCCTGTCTGGTTGTGATTTTCTTTTCTTTTCTTCCTCCTCCTGGTTTAATTTTCTTCTAGAATTGAGGGAGCAGTGAGTTGCAAAGACCTCGCTAGATAACTTTGTGTAAAAAAGTTGTACATATCTGTACAGATATTTCTAAAACCCATTATTTTCTATGCACTTTTTTATTTAAGAAATGATTTCCTTAATAAAGATGTTCAGTTGTTCAGAGGAACGCACAGCAACACTGGTGTCTCATTTTCCCAACACACACACACACACACAGAGAGAGGGAGAGACTCACGTGCTGTTACATGATGCCATTACAAACTGAAGACCAGAAAATTCTGAGTGAACCCAAAGGCGAGCTGCATTCACGTACCACCCTTAAAGGCACATCCACGCGACAGGAAATCCGACTGAGATTGACACCGGGTCACATCCCGGGGGTAACCATTGACCAGAAACAGCCCCAGTACAAAGTGGGGCGGGCAGAAATGATCTTTTCTTAAAAATGTGCTCAGGGCATCAGGGCATGGCACTGGCTGAGTCCCACATTTAGACTCGTACAGCACGGAAACAGACACTTTGGTCCAGCTCATCCTCGCTGACCGGATATCCGAAATTAATCCAGCCCCCTTTGCCAGCGTTTCCATGAGAACATCAGAAACGGGCAGGAGGAGGCCATTTGGCCCGTCAAGCTGCTCTGCCTTTCTATAAGATCATGGCTGATCTTTCTGTGGACTCAGCTCCACTTACCCACCCACTCACCCTACCCTTAATCCCTTTCCTGCTCAAAAATCTACCTTTGCCTTAAAAACATTCAATGAGGAAGCCCCAGCTGCTTCACTGGGCAGGGAATTCCACAGTTTCACAACCCTTTGGGTGAAGACGTTCCTCCTCAACTCAGTCCTAAACCTGCTGCTCCTTTGAGGCTGTGCCCCCTCATTCTAGTTTCACCTGCCAGTGGAAACCGCCTTCCTGCTTCTATCTTATCCATTCGCTTCATAATTTTATAAGTTTCTATAAGAGTCCCCACCCCCCTCATTCTTCTAAATTCCAATGAGTCCGGTCCCAGTTCTCGCAATCTCTCTTCACAAGGCAACCCTGTCAACTCTGGAATCAACCCAGTGAACCTCCTCTGTACCCCCACCAGTGTCTTTCTCAAGTAAGGAGACCAAAACTGTACACAGTACTCCAGGTGGGGCCTCACCAGCGCCCTATACAGCTGCAGCATGACCACCTCCCCCCCACCCCGGCTTTTAAACTCCATCCCTGTGGCAATGAAGGACAATATACCATTTGCCTTTTCCATTACCTGCTGCACGTGCAAACCAACTTTTTGTGATTCAAAGGATCCAAGGGGTAACTTTTTCACACAGAGGGTGGTGCGTGTATGGAATGAGCTGCCAGAGGAAGTGGTGGAGGCTGGTACAATTAAAACGCATCTGGACGGGAAGGGTTTAGAGGGATATGGGCCAAATGCTGGCCAATGGGACTAGATTAATTTAGGATATCTGGTCGAGTTGGACCAAAGGGTCTGTTTCCATGCAGTACAGTTCTATGACTGTGCGAGGAAACCCACACAGACACGGGGAGAATGTGCAAACTCCACACAGACTGTCGCCGAGGGTGGAATCGAACCCAGGTCCCTGGTGCTGTGAGGCAGCATTGCTAACCAATGAGCCACCCATCACAGAGTTTAAAAATTCCTGATTAATTCCCCTCTGGTGAGATGGGGGGAGCCAGAAACCTTGACCAGGTTCCTGCACTTAACCAGAGCTTGTACTTATAGCTCGCATCACAGATAAACAGCTTTGAACTATCCAGGCACATTAGAGAGAAAAACAGTCAAGGTTTCTGGTCCAGTGACCTTCCTTCTGACAGACAGTCATGTCTCTCACTCTCTCCACAGATGCTGGCAGGACCTGCTGGAAAAATGCCAGCCCTTTCTCCAAGCAATTTCTGTTTGTGTTTCAGGTTACCAGTTCCTCCATTTCTTTGTTTTTTTTTAGAAACTATTAAAACAATCAGTCTCCTGGCTCTCCCAGTTAAAACTGGGTTACAGTTTTAACTCCCAGAGATACAGACAAATCGAAAACAAAATAAAAGCATTGGTGTTATGAATGAGGGGAGAGAACTCGGGACGCACAGCTCTCTAAGATCATCCTTTTGGTTTGCCAGAATATTCTGTCCTTCAGTCTCCTTTCTCCAGCCTCTTTCATTTCTTCAGAAGAAATTGATACACTAGCTACAAAGTCTCTGAATTCCTGGTTAAAGCCAACAGCTTCTGGTAAATGTTGGGACAAAAATCACTGGCTTTCTGCAGGTACTTTAACTGCAGAGAGAGACACAAACACAAAAACCTCCCCTCGCAGCAGTCTGATAGCTTCTGCCTGGATCATTCACATCCACAAGCTGCTCTGCCGCCCAGGGACCAATCCAGAATGTTGTCTCAGGGCTGATGACAATTATACAGACTAATCAGCTGCTTGTTGCCGACTTGATCTCCTGTTGTTCCCCCCCACCCTAGTGCTGTCCTGTCTATAAACAGCCTCCCTCCACTGCTTTAACAATGCAGCAGTGTAAACACCACTCACAAATGACGTTCGCTTACTTGTTTTACAAAGGGTAGCTAGTCATTTCCACATCCCAGGGTTTTATAGAATTCCTTTTAGGCTGCAATGGGAAATGCAGAAAGTAAGATGTCATGGTCTTTATAGAATGCTGAACCCAGTGCTGGCAACATGCCCCCTGCAGGCAGTGTTGTACACAACGTAAAATTACAAAGAGATATTGATAAGACTAAAAGTGTAGGAGCAAGTTACTGCAAAGGCTGGAATCTGTACTGGAAACAAAAACAAAATGCTGGAGATCACAGCAGGTCAGGCATCATCTGTGGAGAGAGAGCAAGCTAACATTTCAAGTCTAGATAACTTCACCAGAGCTGACGTGATGTGTGGAGGGGGCAGTGTTTACACAATAGTGGGGAGGTGGAGTGTGGGGGTGAGAAAGGGTGCTCATTAAGTGATGGGAATGTGAGAATGGCAGAAGTGCAGTGTGTCTAACCACCAAACTGGGAAGGACGGGCTGTCTCACTGAGAAGGGGGGAGAGGGTGACAGAGAATGTTACAAGCAGAGCGAAAAGAAAGGGAAGGAATGGGTTCACAATTTGAAGGTGTTGGACTCAATATTATTGAACCCAGAAAGCTGTAAAGTGCCTCATCTGAAGATGAGATGTTGTTCCTCCAGTAAACGCTGTGATACACTGGAGCACTGTGAGGACAGACACATGGAGCGTGCGAGCAGGATGCTGTGTTAAAATGAGTGGCTACAGGCGGGTTGGGGCCATGCTTACATACAGACCAGAGGTGGTCCGCAAAGCCATCTCCCAGTCTGCGTTTGGTTTCTCCAATGTAGAGTAAACCACAGCTGGACTAAGTGAACGGGCAAAACTGTGGCAGACTGAGTGCAGTGTAAGTGAGTGTGAGGTGATCCATTTAGGACCTGAAAAAAGGACACATCAGGGAACTTTCCAGATGGTCAGACATTAAATACAGTGAATGTCCAAAGAGGCTGGGGCTCCAGGCGCACGGATCTTCAAAATGCCACAAACAGGTGCAGAAAAGGATCAAGCAGGTTCATGGAATCCTGGCCTTTCTATCGAGAGGACTGAAGAACAACGAAGCAGAAGTTGCTGTTAGACAAATCCCTGGTTAGACCTCACTTGGTGAGCAGACCTGGGCACCACACCTTTAGAAGGATATATCGGAGGGAGTACAATGTATGTTTACAAGAATGATACCTGGAGTTGAGGGGTTAAGTTATGAGGAAATGTTATGGAAATGAGTCCTGTTTTCTCCTAAACTTAGAAGGTTAAGGATTGATCTGATCGAATTCCTCAAGATATGAACAGGAAAGAGACAGAGTCAATCAAGATAAACTCTTCCCACTGGTTGGCGATTCTAGAAGACTAGCACAGCACGGGAACAGGCCCTTCGGCCCTCCAAGCCTGTGCTGACACATTTTGCTCTTCCATACTAAAACTGTGTTCACTTACAAGACCCGTATCCCTCTTTTCCCTTCTTATTTATGTATTTGTCCAGGTGTTTCCTGAACGCTGCAATTGTGTTTGCTTCCACCACCTCCTCTGGCAACGTGTTCCAGGCTTTGTGTGAAAAACCTGCCTCACACATCCCTTTCAAACTTTCCCCATGCACCTTGAGCGTGTGTGCCCCAGTTACTGACCCCTCCACCCTGGGGGAAAAAGCCTCATACTTTCCACTCTATCCATGCCATTCACAATCTTATAACCTTCTATCTGGTCGCCCCTCAACCTCCTGCGTTCCAGTGAAAACAAACCCAGTCTATCCAACTTTCCTTCATAGCTAAAATCCCCCATACCAGGCAACATCCTGGTAAACCTTTTCTGTACCCTCTCCAAAACATCCACATCCTTCTGGTTTAGAGATAGTAAGAACTGCCGATGCTGGAGTCAGAGATAACACAGTGTGGAGCTGGAGGAACACAGCAGGCCAAGCAGCATCAGACCCGAAATGTCAACTTTCCTGCTCCTCTGATGCTGCCTGGCC
>NW_025965696.1:60661-62603 GCF_021869965.1 Rhincodon typus
GGCCAGGCAGCATCAGAGGAGCAGGAAAGTTGACATTTCGGGTCTGATGCTGCTTGGCCTGCTGTGTTCCTCCAGCTCCACACTGTGTTGCACATCCTTCTGGTAGTGTGGTGACCAGAACTGGTGACAGAAATATTCTAAGTGTGGTCTAACTAAAGCTCTATAAAGCTGCAGCATAACTTGTCTGTCCTTATAGTCAATGCCCCTTCCAGTGAAGCCAAGCATACCATAGGCCTTTTTTACTGCCTTATCTACCTGCGCTGCCACCTTCAGTGATCTGTGGACCCGCACACCCAGATCCCTCTGCATTATCAATACTCCAAAGGGTTCTGCCATTCACTGCATAATTTCCACCTGTACTTGACCCTCCAAAATGCATTTGTCCAGATGAGGGAGCAGAGGATGAGAATTAGGGCCAGAGTGTTCAGGAGCAATGTTAGGAAGCACTTTGACACACAAAGGGTGGGAGAGGTTTAGAACTCTCTTCCGCAAACATCAGTGCGTGCTGGATCAGTTGTTAGATTTAAATCTGAGAGAGAGAGACATTTCTGTTCAGTAAAAGTGTTGAGGGATGTGGGCCAAAGGCAGCGATGTGGAATTAGGCCACAGATTGGCCAATGATCCCATTGAAGGACAGTTTAGGAAATGGCCTCCTCCTACTCCTGTGAACATACAGCATAGAACCTAGAACAGTACAGGCCCTTCGGCCCACGATGTTGTGCCGAACTTTTACCCTAATCCTAAGGTCTTTCTATCCTCCAACCCTACCTTATACCATCATCCATATGCCTATCTAATAGCCGCTTAAATGCCCCTAATGAGGCCGACTCCACTACCCTCTCTGGCAATGCATTCTACACCCCGACCACACTCTGAGTAAAGAACCTACCTCTGACGTCTCCCCTATATCTACCTCCACTCACTTTAAAACTATGCCCCCTCGTAATAGCTACCTCCACCCTAGGAAAAAGTCTTTGGCTGTCCACTCTATCTACACCTCTGATCATTTTGTACACCTCTATCCAGTCACTTCTTATCCTAACTCTAGCTCTCTCTCAACCTTTCCTCGTAAGAACTTCCCTCCATGCCAGGCAACATCCTGGTAAATCTCCTGTGCACCTTTTCCAACATTTCCACATCTTTCCTGTAATGAGGCGACCAGAACTGGACACAATACTCCAGATGTGGCCGAACCAGGCTTTTGTACAGCTGGAGTATAACTGTGTAAAAGCTGTGCAATTTGGAGATGGACATGGTGTGTGATGAGGAGCATGTACACTGACTGAAAACGGGACCAAAAAAACAACCTCATCAGCCTGTGCATGTGAGAGGGAATCGAGGGTCTTCTTCTGATCAAGACATCGAGGAAACAACAGAGTCAGCCATGTTGGATGAGTGTTAGAAGAAGCATTTGCATTTCTGTAGCACCTGGCAGCACATCAATGTGTCCCAAATCTTCAGGGCCAACAGAGGGTTTGGCTGTGAAGTTACTCCTCACAAAGCAAATGCGGCAGCCCATTTCAGTACACAGCAAGATCCCACTACCAGCAGCCTGAGTGTGACCCTCATCATCTCTGGGAGTGATACTGGTTGAGGGCTGATCCTCTGACAGCGTGATGCTCCCTCATCGCTGACCCTCCGACAGTGCGGCTCTCCCTTAGCACTGACTCTCCGACAGTGCGGCGCTCCCTCAGCACTGACCCTCCGACAGTGCGGCGCTCCCTCAGCACTGACCCTCCGACAGAGCGGCGCTCCCTCAGCACTGACCCTCCGACAGTGCCCACTCCCTCAGCACTGACCCTCCGACAGTGCGGCGCTCCCTCAGCACTGACCCTCTGACAGTGCCCACTCCCTCAGCACTGACCCTCCGACAGTGCGGCGCTCCCTCAGCACTGACCCTCCGACAGTACCCACTCCCTCAGCACTGACCCTCCGACAGTGC
>NW_025965696.1:63103-63610 GCF_021869965.1 Rhincodon typus
ACTGACCCTCCGATAGAGTCGTGCTGCCTCAGCACTGACCCTCCGACAGTGCCCACTCCCTCAGCACTGACCCTCCGATAGAGTTGCGCTGCCTCAGCACTGACCCTCCGACAGAGCGGCGCTCCCTCAGGACTGACACTCCGACAGAGCGGTGCTCCCTCAGCACTGACCCTCCCACAGAGCGGCGCTCCATCATCACTGACCTTCCGACACAGCAGCACTGAGGGAGCGCCGCTCTGTTGGAGGGTCAGTGCTGAGGGAGTGCAGCACTGTCAGAGCGTCAGTGCTGAGAGACGCCGCTGTGTTCGGAGGGTCAGTGCTGAGGGAGAGGGCACTGTCGGAGGGTCAGTGCTGAGGGAGCGCCGCTCTGTCAGAGCATCAGTGCTGAGGGAGCGCCGCACTTTCGGAGGGTCAGTGCTGAGGGAGCGCCACTCTGTCGGAGGGTCAGTGCTGAGGGAGTGGGCACTGTCGGAGGGTCAGTGCTGAGGGAGCGCCGCACTGTCGGTG
>NW_025965696.1:64110-65922 GCF_021869965.1 Rhincodon typus
TTCCCCTCCCCCATTTCTGAAGAAGGGTCTAGGCCCGAAACGTCAGCCTTCCTGCTCCTCTGATGCTGCTTGGCCTGCTGTCTTCACCCAGCTCTACACCTTGTTATCTCAGTAGAATGAGGAAAGTATTTTTTTCCACACAGCCAGTCGTTAGGATCTGAAATGCACAGCGTGAGTGTATGGTGAAGGCAGATTCAATTAAAGCTGTCAAAATGAAATTGGATTAGCACCTTAAGAGAAATTTAGGGTTATGGAGAAAGAATGGGTTTAGAACTAGCTAAACTTTTCTTGCAGAGAGTCAGCATGAATAAGACAGACCAAATTGACTCATGTTATGCTGGAATTATTTGATAATTGTATAATTTGTCAATGCTAGGAGGCTGGAAACACACAAAGCAAGGGTGGAGTACAAGGAAAGTCGAAAGAAACTTAAGCAAGGCGTAAGCAGAGCTAAAAAGGGGGTCATGAAAAGTCATTGGCTAACAGGATTAAGGAAAATCTCAAGGCTTTTTATACATAAATAAAGAGCAAGAAGGTAGCCAGGGAGAGGGTTGGCCCACTCAAGGAGAGGGAAGGAATTTATGTGTGGAGCCAGAGGAAATGGGCGAGGTATTAAATGAGTGCTTTCCATTAATATTCACCATAGGGAAGGACTTGGTGGATGATGAGTCTGTGAAAGGGTGTGTAGATAGTTTGGGTCATGTTGAGATCAAAAGGGAGGAGGTATTGGGGGTCTTGAAAAACATTAAGGTAGACAAGTCCCCAGGGCCTGATGGGATACATTCCAGAATACTGCGAGAGGCAAGGGAGGAAGTTGCTGGGATCTTGAGAGAAATCTTTGTATCTTCCCTGGCTACAGAGGAGGTCCCAAATGATTGGAGAATAGCCAATGTTGTCCCTTTGTTTAAGAAGAGTGGCAAGGATAATACAGCTAATTACAGGCCGGTGAGCCTTACGTCAGTGGCAGCAAAGTTATTGGAGAGGATTCTTCAAGACAGGATTTACTCCTACTTGGAAATAAGTGGGTGTATTAGTGAGAGGCAGCATGGTTTTGTGAAGAGGAAGTTGTGTCTCACTAATTTGGTTGAGAGTTTTTGAGGAAGTGAAGAAGATGATCGATGAGGGTAGGGCAGTGGATATTGTCTATATGGACTTCAGTAAGGCCTTTGAGAAGGTTCTTTATGGCAGGCTGATACAGAAGATAAAGTCGCACGGGGTCAGAGGTGAGCTTGTGAGATGGATAAAAACGCTGGCCTGGTCATAGAAGACAGAGGGTAGCAGTGGAAGGGTGCGTTTCTGCATGGAGGGCTGTGACAGTGGCATTCCTCAGGGATCAGTGTTGGGACCTTTGCTGTTTGTAATGTATATAAATGATTTGGAGGAGAATGTAACTCGTCTGATTAGTAAGTTTGCCGATGACACAAAGGTCGGTGGAATTGCAGATAGCGATGAGGACTGTCAAAGGATACAGCAAGACATAGATTGGTTGGTGACTTGGGCAGAGAGATGGCAGATGGAATTTAATCCAGAAAAATGTGAGGTAATGCATTTGGAAGGTCTAATCCAGATGGAAAATATACAGTAAACGGCAGAACCCTTAGGAGTACTGATAGGCAGAGGGATCTGGGTGTACAGGTACATAGGTCACTGAAAGTGGTAACGCAGGAGAAGAAGGTCATCAACAAGGCATACGGCATACTTGCCTTCTTCGGCCAGGGCATTGAGTTCAAAAATCGGCCGGTAATATTGCAGCTTTATGGAGCCTTAGTTAGGTTGCATTTGGAATATTGTGTTCAATTCTAGTCGCCACAC
>NW_025965696.1:66422-71537 GCF_021869965.1 Rhincodon typus
GGTTTAAGGAGCGCCTTAAAAGGAGGAGAGAGATGATTAATGAGGAATTCCAGAGCTTGTGAAAAGCATGGTCATCAGTGGCGGACCAATCAAAAACAGGGCCAGGATTTTATGTTTGCAAGTCAGGACAGCTGCTGTCTTGTGCACCTATAAAATCTGGTGTAATGATATATGGTCAAAAGCCAGAAATCAATATGCCAGTGCCAAAATCAGTGCCAAAAGCAGCCTGTTTGCCATTTAAAAATAGATAATTGAGCTTATTAGCAAGCCAACTGGCCTGTAGAGTGTGCTTTTTCATGACCTGACGAAGGACATGGTGTACATTGTTTTTAAGATTGTCCCCTGTGTAGTGGTACACTCCCAACTAAGCCAAGATGATGCCACACTTTGTAGTTCCCTACATGACCACTACTCAATGTTTAGGGTGGCTGATCTCTTCCAGGCCAAAAACCCCAGGCCCACCCTAGTCTGAGCCCTCCTGCATCTATTGCTGCTTTCTTCATGGGCCTGATTGCAAGTCTAACAACACCAACAAATGAGCTCTGGCAATGTTGGGGCTGCTAGAGCCGCTAGCCATTTCAAGTCCAGGATCTGAGAAGCTGAAGTCTGCCTCTCAGCTTTTGTAATGGGATAGGCCATGCACTCTATAATATTCATCCCAAACATCTTACTTAGACCAAAATTAGAAGAGAGTTATTGGGCTGGGGGACGTTACAGAGGGGGGAGGTGAGGCAGTGGTGGGATTTGAACATGAGAATGAGAATATTAAAGTTTCTTAAAGGAGGAGAGAGAGAGAGAGAGGTGGTGAGGATATATGTCCAAATTCCAGTGTAAAGGTTTTAAGCAGTTGAAGCACTGTTCTTTCATCATTGTCTCGTATAAGTTCCAGAGCATTATGTTTTTAAAACAAACATAATGATTTAAACTTAATTTACAGTCTGAATAAATATATAGCTGCTCAAGTCTATCCTAATCTCTTGCAATCACTCTCTAAAACTCCACGTCACCACGTCTCTCTTTTGTCAAACCCTCCTTAAAACTGCCTCTTTGACAAAGCATTTGGTGAGCTATCCTAATAATCAGTTGTAGGACTCAATATCAAATTGTGCTTGAAAATGCCCCTGTGAAAAACTTTGGAATGTTTTACTACAATAAACTCATTTATAAGTAAAGAAACGTTTCTTTATCAAATTCCAGTTGAATGAGAAATTGAGGGAGAATCCAAGAGAATGCTTGAAGCATGAGGCAGATTAACAAAGTGAGCAAATATATAGTAGATGCAGTTCAGTGGAGTGAAACGTGAGGTCGTTCATTTTGGAAGAAAGGTATTACACTTTAATGCCAACATCAGAGGCTGGTCTCCCTAATATTGGAAAGATGTTGTGAAACTTGGAAGGGTTCAGAAAAGATTTACAATGATGTTGCCGGTGTTGGAGGGTTTGAGCTACAGGGAGAGGCTGAATAGGCTGGGGCTATTTTCCTTGGAGCGTCGGTGACCTTGCAAGAGGTTTATACAATCATGAGGGGAATGGATAGTGTGAATAGCCAAGATATACCTAACAGGGTAGGAGAGTCCAAAACTAGAGCCATTGGTTTAAGGTGAGAGGGGTAAGATTTAAAAGGGGTAACTTTTGCACGCAGAAGGTGGTGTGTGTATGAATGCCAGAGGGGGTAATGCAGGGGGGTACAATTACAGCATTTAAAAGGCATCAGGATGGTTATCTGAATACATGGGTCCAGCAGAGGGCGGCGATGATGCTGATTGGTGGTTGGGGCGAAGATTTGGATTGGCGCAGCTACCATTACCAAACAGGGGTTTGAGGAGGAAGTGTTGTCAAGGGACAGGTCTACCCCAAACGCTACTTAAGTGTTTCCCTCCTCCTGGACCCATAAAAAAAAGTCACTGTGAAGACCATAAGCAAGGGAAAGTGAGTGGTCTTGCCCTGCTGCAGATGACTACAAGGGAGAGAGCTGATGTGAGTAGCAGGTAAGGCAGGTAAGTCCTCACAACTTCTATCGCTTATTGTACTCTTTTTTGCTTCTAATCCATAAGGGTAGCACACGGACTAGGCAAGAAAGGCCATAGGTAACTGGATTTGGTTTAACCTGATTATAAAGTACTCTCCAAGGTTTAATATAAAGATGTAAGCCATGGCAGGAGAGCTCAAAGTCTTGGTTTGCTCCTTTTGTTCCATGTGACAGTCCAGGGACAGTTCCAGTCCCCCTGGGTCAGCATGTGTGCATGGCGTGCCTCCAGCTACAGCTCCTGGAAGCTCGGGTTTCAGAGCTGGAGCAGCGGCTGGGGACAGTGTGGGGCATCCGCGAGGCGGAGAGGTGGTCACAACGCAGGCTCGGACTCTGCAGGCAGGAAGGGAATGGCTGACCATCAGACAGAGCAAGAGAGATCGGCAGGTAGTAGCAGGAATCTCCTGTGGCCATTCCCCGCAAAACAGACGATACTGTTTTGAATATTGTTGAGGAGAATGACCTCTCAGGGGAAAGCAGCAGCAGCTAAACTTGCTGCACTCCCGTTGGTTCTGCTGCAGAGGGGAGGGGTAAAAAGTGTGTGAGGGCAGTAGTTACAGGGGACTGAACTGTAAGGGGAATAGACAGGCGTTTCTGTCGCTGCAAACGAGACTCCAGGATGGTATGTTGCCTCCCTGTGCTAGGGTCAGGGATGTCTCGCAACGGGTACAGGACATTCTGGAGTGGGAGGGTGAGCAGCTAGTGGTCGTGGTGCACATCGGTACAAACAACACAGGGTTAAACAAGGGATGAGGTCCTAACATCAGAATACTGGGAGATAGGAAGAAAGTTAAGAAATGGGACCTCAAAGGTAGTGATCTCAGGATTACTACGTGCTAGTCAGAGAGAAATGACAGGATATACCAGATGAATCGTGGCTGATATAATGGTGTCCAGGGGAAGGTTTCAGATTCCTGGGGCATTGGGACCGGTTCGGGTGGAGGTGGGACCTGTACAAATGGGACAGATTACACCTGGGCAGGACTGGGACTCCTGTCCTAGCGGGGAGTGTTTGCTAGAGCGGTCGGGGAGGGCTTAAGCTAATATGCCAGGGGGATAGGAACCTATGTACAGAGTCAGAGAAGGAGGGAGCAAGGACAAAAACAAAAAGGTAGAAAAGGTAAAAAGAAAGTGATAGGCTGAGAAACCAAGGACAAGATTCAAACAGGGTTATTGAGAAAAATAAGAGTGAGGCAAACAATGTTTAAAAGACAAGCGTAAAGGCTTTGTGCCTTAATGTGTGAAGCATTTACAATAAAGCGGATGAACTAATCACACAGATAGATATAAACAGGTATGATATAATTGGGATTATGGAGACATGGCTGCAGGGTGACCAGGGATGGGAACTGAATGTCCCAGGGTATTCAGTATTTAGGACAAGGCAGGCAAAGAGGAAAAGGTGGTGGAGTGGCATTGCTGCTTAAAGAGGAAATTAACACAATAGTGAGAAAGGCTATTAGCTCTGACAATGTGGAGTCTGTATGGGTAGAGTTGAGAAATACCAAGGGGCAAAAAACATTGATGGGTGTCATATATAGACCCCCAAACTGCAGTGGGTGATGTTGGGAATAGCATTAAACAGGAAATTAGAGATGCATGTGATAGGGGAATATCAGTGGTCATGAGTGATTTTAATCTGCACAGGGATTCGGCTAATCAAATTAGCTACAATGCCATAGAGGAGGAATTCCTGGAGTGTATATGGGATGGTCTTCTTGACCAATATGTAGAGGAACCAACTAGAGAGCAGGCCATCTTAGACTGAGTACTGTGTAATGAGAAGGGAATCATTGCCAATCTAGCTGTGCGTGACCCCTTGGGGAAGAGCAAACATAACATGATATAATTTTTTTATCAAGATGGAGAGTGAGGTTGTTGATTCAGAGACTGGGGTGCTGAATCTTAATAAAGGAAACTATGAGGATATGAGGTGTGAGTTGGCGTTGATAGATGGGGGTGAGTTACTTAAAGGGATGGCAGTGAATAGGCAATGGCAAACATTCAAGAAACGCATGAGGGAACTGCAACAACTGTTTATTCCTGTCTGTCGTTAAAGCAAAATGGGTAAGAGGGCCAATCCATGACTTGCAACAGAAATAAAGTAGTATCCGATCCAAGGAAGAAGCATACAGATTGGCCAAGAAAAATAATAAACCTGAGGATTGGGAGCAGTTTAGAATTCAGCAAAGGACCAAGGGATTGATTAAGAAGAGGAAAATACAATACGAAAGTAAGCTTGCAGGAAACATGAAAGCCAATACTAAGAGTCTCTATAGATACATGAAGTGAAAGAGATTGGTAAAGACAAACATAGGTCCACTACAGACAGAAACAGGGGAATGTACAACAGGGAACAAAGAAGTGGCTGAGGAACTGAATACATACTTTGGTTCTGTCTTCACAAAAGAGGACACAAATCAGATACCAGAATTGTTGGAGGATGCAAGATTTAGTGAAAGGGAAGAATGGAGGGAGATCAATATTAGTAGAGAAGTGGTGCTGGGAAAATTGTCGGGATTGATGGCGGATAAATCCCCAGGACTGTATAACCTACATCCCAGAGAACTTAAAGAAGTGGCTCTCGAAATAGTGGATGCATTGGTGCTCATATTACAGGAATCTATAGACTCTGGAACAGTCCCTGCAGATTGGAGGGTAGCTAATGTCATCCCAATATGCAAAAAGGGAGGTAGAGAGAAAACAGAGAATTATAGACCAGTAAGCCTAACATCGGTAATGGGGAAAGTTCTTGAATCCATTGTCAAGGACTTTATAGCAGAGCAGGATCAGACAGAGCCAGCATGAATTTATGAAGGGAAAATCATGCTTGACAAATCTGTTGGAATTCTATGAAGTTGTAACTAATAGAGTTAATGGGAGCCACAGTTGATGTAGCATATTTGGACTTTCAGAAAGCATTTGACAAAGTCCCATGGAAGACATTAATCTGCAAGATTAAAACGCATGGGACTGGGGAAAGTGCATTGAGATGGATCGGAAACTGGTTGGCAGAGAGAAAACAAAGAGTTAGAATTAATGAGAGACAACAAGGTGCAGGGCTGGATGAACACAGCAGGCCAAGCAGCA
>NW_025965696.1:72037-79411 GCF_021869965.1 Rhincodon typus
TGCTGCTTGGCCTGCTGTGTTCATCCAGCCCTGCACCTTGTTGTCTCGGATTCTCCAGCATCTGCAGTTCCTACTATCTCAGTTAGAATTAATGGGTCCTTTTCAAATTGGCAGGCAGTAACTAGTGAGGTACCACAGGGATCGGTGCTGGGACCCCAGCTATTCACAATATATATTAATGATTTGGCTGAGGGAACAAAATGTAACATCTCCAAGTTTGCAGATGATACGAAGGTGGGTGAGAGGGTGAGCTGTGACAAGGATGCAGAGATCCCTCATGATCTGGACAGGTTGGGTGAGTGGGCAAATCAATGGTAGATACAGTATAATTTGGATAAATGTGAGGTTATTCACTTTGGAAGCAAAAACAAAAAAGCAGATTACTACCTGAATGGCCGTAAATTGGGAGAGGGAGTGTGCAGTGGGACCTGGGTGTCTTTGTGCATCAGTTGCTGACAGTAAGCGTGCAGATGCAGCAGGCAGTAAAGATGGCAAATGGTATGTTTGCCTTCATTGCGAGAGGTTTTGAGTACAGGGGTAGGGATGTGTTGTTGCAGTTATACAAGGCTTGGTGAGACCACACCTGGAATATTGTGTGCAGTTTTGGTCTCCTTTTCTGAGAAAGGGTGCTCTTGCTCTCAAGGGAGTGCAGCGAAGGTTTACCGGGCTGATTCCCGGGGATGGCAGGACTGACATATGAGGATAGATTGACTAGGTTGGGATTGTTTTTGCTGGAGTTCAGATGAATGAGGGGGAATCTCATAGAGACTTACAAAATTCTAACAGGACTGGACAGGGTAGATGCAGGGACCCGGGTTCGATTCCAGCCTCAGGCAACTGTCTGTGTGGAGTTTGCACATTCTCCCCGTGTCTGCGTGGGTTTCCTACCACTGTCCAAAGATGTGCAGGGTAGGTGGACTGGCAATGCTAAATTGCCCAATGTGTCCAGGGATGTTTAGGTTAGGTGGGTTAGTCATGGGAAATCAGGGGTAGGATAATAGGTCTGGATGGGATGCTCTTCAGAGGGGCAGTGTTGATTTGTTGGGCTGAATGGCCTGTTTCCACACTGTAGGGATTCTATGATATATTTTACTGAATTTGCCTTTGCCAAAGGTGTGTTTATGGGATGTTATTATATTAGAACAGTTAATTAATAGTAGTTAATGTATATTATTTTGTTAGGCATTTCGATAGTTACAGTTAAGCCAATTCTTTTACTGTTATTTTGTCTGTATTTTAACTGTAGTGTAAAAATAAAGTTTGTTTTGCTTAAAGTCGAGTAGTTTGACCAATTGAATTGTAGCCAGAATGCCTTACACTTACCTTTAAAATTAAAAAAGGTTAGGGTAGAGGCTATCTTCTTAATATATTTTTAAGCTGTTTGGTCTGGTCCATAACAAACTCGGGGCTTTTGCCGGGATCAAAATCTCTAATTCCAAATTGGATTTAGGATTATTGAACTCAAAGGCAGTGAGTGGTGAGTGTTGGTGTTATCTTTTCAGGTGTTTAAGTAGGGAGTGCCTTGTTGTAATAATGGCTCTTTCAGTCACTCGGAGTTTCCTGGAGATGGAAAAAGTCACTTTGCAGAAAATGAGCAAGTTAAAGCTTATAGAATTGACAGACAAGCTGAAGTTGCCTTTGTCCGTGTGAAACAAGAGGTAATTGCAGCAATAGCTCAACATTTACAATTGCCAGAAATGCCAGAGGAATCTTTGGAAATTCCTAAAATTCAATTGTAAATGAAGCAGCTTGAACATGAAAAGGAAATGAAACAGTTTGAATTACGATTGAAAGCAGAAGAAAAGCAGAAAGAGAGAATAGCTCTAGCAGACAAAGAAGAAAAGAAAAGAAAGCCCTAGCAGAAGAAAGGGAGAAAGAGAGTTTTTGAATTTTAGAAGTTGGAACTGAAAACTCAAAGTTGACTTAAAATGGCAGAGGTAGAGGCGAAGGGTAGGAGTAGTGATGAGGACAGTGATGGAGTGCAATCCCATTGTAGTCAAAGTCCTGGTGGTGATCTGTTTAAATATTTCCAAGCATTGCCAAAGTTCGATGAGAAGGATTTAGAAGCCTTTTTCCATTTCATTTGAGAAAGTGGCTAAACAAATGAAATGACCAGTGACCATGTGGGTATTATTGATCCAGACAAAGCTAGGTAGTTAGATTTAGTGAGGTATTTGCATTACTATCAGAGGAAGAATGATGAGGTAGAAAAAGCCATCTTAAGTGCATATGAGCTGGTATCAGAAGTCTAAAGACACCATTTTAGGAATCTAGGGAAGAAACCTGGTCAAACGTACATAGAGTTTGAAAGGATCAAGCAAATAGGTGGATAAGAGCATTGAAAATAGATCAAACAGATGACACCCTTAGAAAGACAACTATTTTGGAGATTTTCAAAAATTCACTTCCTGACGTAGTGAGAACTCATGTGGAAGAGCAGAGAGTTAGAACTGCAAGATTAGCAGCGGAAATGGCCAATTATTATAAATTAATGGTTCATAAATCAAAGTTTGGCTTCCAACATCAATATCAATCTGTGAGGGATAAAAATTGGGGCAAAGAGAAATCCTCATGTGGTGAGGGAAAAGGGGATCTCATTGACGATAGTAAAGGTAGTTCACCACATGGTAAAAAGGAAACCCATGAGGGGTAAGGAAAAGTAATAAAAAGCTCATGTGTTTTGACTATAATAAAGTAGGCCAGTTGAAATCGCAGTGTTGGTGGTTTAGAAAAAGCATTTGGAAAATGGATATGAGAGAAAGGGATAAGCCAAGTGAGATTTGTTGAAGTGGTAAAGGAAAGCACACTGGAAGCTCCTAAAAGAATTTACTTGCCTGCGTGAGGTTTACTCGTGTATGCCAGGAGGAGTAGGCAAAATGAGGTTGGAGAGTCCGTTGAAAAGTGGTGACATGGCGGTAGGGGTATTAGAGAAATTCTCAGTTCTGGAAATACAGTTTATCCTTCGTGCGGTATGGCTGGATCACAGGTAGGAGTGATGCCTCCTGTGGTTGAAAATCCAGAGGAAAATCAGGCAACTCAGGTGTTACAGAGCATATATTCTGGGATTTTTCCTGGCTGTGTGGTAACAAGTTCAGAAAGCCACAGGTGGAAACAGGAGCAGAAATCAAAGAATAAAGATAAGGAAGTTGAAGTTCTATGATAAGACTATGTCTGATCAGATGGTCGAGAAAAAAAAAACAAGAACAGGTAAAGGACAAAGTGAATATTTTCAGTTCAGCAAATTAGCTGTATTACAACAGAAAGATGAAAAACTAAAGCAGTTTATTCAAAAAACATACATAGAGGAAGAATCTGAGTGTATCCCAGAATGTTACATTTAAAAATGAAGTCTTGATAAGGAAATGGAGACCATCACATATTCAGGTGGATGAGAAATGGGCAGAAGTTTATCAAGTTGTATTACCAGTGGGTTATAGAAAGGAGGTGTTGCGGATAGCAAATGAATTACCAGTAAGAGGTCATTTGGGAGGAAGGAAAACTTAAGCCAAAATACAAAAACATTTTTATTGGCCTGGGCTGCATAGGATGTAGTTGAATTTTGCTGGGCATATCGTATGTGTAAGGTAATTGGGAAACCTCAGGCAGGTTCAAAACCAACACCTTTAATATCCATTCTCGCATTTGAGGAACATTTCACAAGAGTCTTAATTGATTGCATGTGCCCCCTACTTAAAACAGGGGAATCAGTATTTGTTGGCCATAACTGATGTATCCATTAGATTTCCAGAGGCCATTCCATTCCACAGTGTCGAGCTAAAAGGATTGTAGAAGAGTTACTCAAATCTTTTACTCAATACAGACTACCCACAGAAATACAATCAGACCAAGGGTCAAATTTTACATCAAAATTATTCAAGGAAGTTATGGATAGCTTAGGACTAAAACAATTTAAATCCACTGTGTGCCATACAGAATTGTAAGAAGTATTAGAATGATGGTAGCAAATTTTAAAGATCACGTTTAGGGCTTACAGTCAAGACTATCCAGAGGATTGCGATAAAGGAATTCCATTTGTGCCTTTTGCAATTAGGGATGCACCAAATGAATCAACTAAGTTCAGTCCATGGAATTAGTTTTGGAGCATGAGGTGAGGGGAACACTGAAATTAATTAATGAGACATTGGTGAGTCAGAGTTCAAGGACCACATATTTGGATTATGTGTCAAATTTTAGGGAAAGATTAAACGGAGGGAGTGGGTTGGCTAGACAGCATTTGAAATTGATGCAACATGTGATGAAACAGGAAGCAGACAAGAAATCAAAAATTCGTCATTTTGCTCCTGGAGATAAAGCGTTAGTGTTACTCTCAGTGGTAGGTCTGAGGTGCAACCTCAAAGAGCAGAAGAGCCCAGTAAGTGGATCGGAAATGTACCAAGAGTATTCTGAGAGGCTAGCACATGCCAGATGGCAATGTGTGTGGATGTGAGGTGCATGTCGACTGTGTCCATAGGACGTGCCCTGTGTCCAACATAGTGGATAATTGAAGTGAGCAATAGCTGAACCCATGAAGCAGACTTTCTGCCTTCATTGCTGAGTTTTCCAATGTCTAGTTGTTTGGTAAGATCACAATCATTTTATGAATGAGGCGAGTCAGGTCTTCAACAAGGGCCTTCATAAGTGTCAATCACTGTGAATTGACAACTAGCCACTGCCCAGCGAGAATCTCACCACGCTGCTTCAAAAATAAGCATAGAAGATGGCGCAAGATGATTGCGAGATCAAGATACACCAGCTGGACTTCTTGGCTGATTTTGCCACACGTTTCACTATAGCCCACATTGCTCAGCCTTTATAAGATTCTACCCTTTACATTACTTACTACTTCCAAAATTATTTCCCAATTTATCTATGAAGATTACTAACAGCAGAGGTGTTCTGACTGTTCCTGGGGTGTTGAATGTACACAGCCTTTTAATTAAAACCATTGCCTTTGCTATAAGTAGTCTTTTTTCCATTATTTACCAAATTCATTATCCAATTTGAAAGCTTTCTGCTTTATCCCCAAGAGCTCTCAGTTGAGCCAGAAAATCTCTTGTGTGCGATTTTATCCAGGGCCTCGAACATGAATAATCTTACGATCATGCAGCAACTCTGTTATGACCTCCTGGGATTGCAGTGAATTTGTTAGATATGACCTGACCTTCATGGATCAGCATTTGTTTGGAATTACTGCCTTTCCCCTTGTTGGATGCTCCGGAATTGCTTCCACCAATGTTTACAGTGTTTTACTATTAGGAGTCATGATCACAAGATAATGTCCTGCATTTGTGCGTTTCAGATCTGAAATATTCAATATTTTCTCCTAATCTGGTACCATCCCTGTATCCAATGAGGAGTGAACAGTTTAAACTGTCAATCCTTTACTTCTATCGTTATTTCCTTAGGCGCTCTTAAGATGCCTTCCATCTGGTTTTAGTACTTTATGAATATTTAAATACCACAGTTTTTTAAGGTCCATTTCACTACCAGACATTAATTTAAAAGATTCAGCATCGGGAAAGACATACCAAATTGATCGAGTTGTGACAGAAATTTGGGTCAGAGCAGGAGCAAGGCATCTGTTTGCATGTCCTGTTAATTACCATGTTTTCCTGCACCTTTGCTTTGAAATATTTTTGGGTTGCAACTTGTTTCAAGTATAAGCTAATATTAGGGTGGCAAGAGCAACAAGGTCATTGGGATATTGGCAAATTATGGAATCAACGATCTATCTCTTTAACCCAGAAGATTTAAGGGTTGAAAAAGAGTCAAATCAGATACACAAAGAATCAATGGGAAAGACTGGACCAAAGACAGCCATAAATGTATTAATCAAAATAGAATTAATTACATTTTAAAAAGTCTTTAACAACAAGTTTATACATCCCTTTCTTATGGGAGGTTGTTGTATTAACAATTAAAGATGGTTGCATTTATTGAAAATGCAACCACGACTACATGGAGCAATGAACGTGCATACACAGAACAGTGCTGCAGTGCGGTGTCACTACCCTGCGATGTAACAGCTTCAGCACAAAGATGGCCCTGTCAATATGGGCTCCCCTTTTTTTGGAGCAGCCACTCACACCCCCCACCAGCCCCCACAATCTGGACTTAATTGTGGCGAGGAGCCAGGAGAGCGCAAGCGGTTGCTAGTGTCACACAAGGTGGGGGTGGGGGACTGGGTTGGTCATCGCTTTTAAAAACTAATCACCTTGAAATAAAGATGGGGCAGTCTGTGTTGGCACCAACATTACTGCGCACGGAACATGTCACCATTAGCAGACATGGACAAACAAATCCTGAAGCCCGTCATTTCCAGCTCACATCTCTAAGTCTGACTGTGAGACATTCGGAACTGCCGATGCTGGAGTCGGGGATAACAAGGTGTAGAGCTGGAGGAACACAGCAGGCCAAGCAGCATCAGAGGAGCAGGAAAGCTGACGTTTTGGGTTGGGACCCTTCTTCAGAAATGGGGGAGGGGAAGGGGATTCTGAAATAAATAGGAGGGGGGGGGCGCGGTGATAGAAGGTGGATAGAGGAACAGATAGGTGGAGAAAAGACGGACAGGTCAAGGAGGCGGGGATGAAGCTAGTAAAACTCACTTATCCAAAGACAGAATACCCCTTGTCCTCACGTATCACCCCTTTAACCTCCGGATTCAACGCGTCATTCTCTGCCACTTTTGGCACCTGCAATCTGACCCCGCCACCAAAGACATTTTTCCCTCCCCACCCTTATCTGCTTTCCGGAGGGTCTGCTGTCTCCATGACTCCCTCATATGCTCCACACTCCCCACTAGCACCACCACCCCCGGCACTTTTCCCTGCAACCGCAGGAAGTGCTACACCTGCTCCTACACCTCACCTCCATCCCAGGACCCAAGAAAACCTTCCACATTAAACAGATGTTCACCTGCACATCCGCTACAGTGGTCTATTGTATCCGCTGTTCCCAATGCGGCCTCCCCTACATCGGGGAGACCAAGTGGAGACTCGGAGACCCCTTTGTGGAGCACCTACGACTGGTTCGCAACAAACGGCAACACTTCCCATTCACGAACCACTTCAACTCCCCCTCCCACTCCTTGGATGACATGTCCATCCTGGGCCTCCTCCAGTGTCACAACGATGCCACCCGAAAACTGGAGGAACAGCACCTCATATTCCGCCTTGGAACCCTACAACCCAATGGTCTCAATGTGGACTTTACTAGCTTCAAAATCTCCCCACCCCTGACCTCATCCCAAGACCAGCCACACCTCTCGTCCCCGCCTCCTTGACCTGTCCGTTTTCTCTCCCACCTATCCACCCCTCCCTCCTCACTGACCAACCTCCATCCCCACTTCCTACCTACACTCAACTTTACTAGCTT
>NW_025965696.1:79421-81579 GCF_021869965.1 Rhincodon typus
ACCAACCTCCATCCCCACTTCCTACCTACACTCAACTTTACTAGCTTCATCCCTGCCTCCTTGACCTGTCCGTCTTTTCTCCACCTATCTGCTCCTCTATCCACCTTCTTTCATCGCCTCGCCCCCTCCTCTATTTATTTCAGAGCCCCCTTCTGAAGAAGGGTCCAGACCCGAAATGTCAGCTTTTCTGCTCCTCTGATGCTGCCTGGCCTGCTGTGTTCATTCAGCTCCACACCTTGTTAACTCTGACTGCGTATGTACTAGTGAGCATTTCAGCAGTTGGAGGAACTGCTGTATTAAAAAGAATGCTGTTAGCGTGAACCACAACTTTCTCATTGAGTTCAGTGGAAATTGAGTTCAGGTTTTCTGAAGAAGGATCCCGACCCGAAACGTCAGCTTTCTTGCTCCTCTGATGCTGCCTGGCCTGCTGTGTTCCTCCAGCTCCACACCTTATTATCTCAGACTCCAGAATCGGCAGTTCCTACTATCTCTGTGCAAGTTCTGGAGATTTGTAACTCCAATATCTCTTCCTGAACTTGCTGGCTGATTGTGCATTATTAATGCCAAGCATTTTTATTATTATCGGAAAATCTGGCCTTACAATTTGAGATTTTTCAGCCTTCCACAGCCTCCTCTAACCTCTTTCACTATTTATTTCCCAAGTTATTCCATATATTGATATCACGGCCTTCAATTACCCTCCAGAACCTAGTCCATTATTGACAGAATGTTCAAGCATTCATTAAATGTATCTTCCTGTGTAGGTAAGGGAGCATGAGGGAGACAAACTGTGCAGCTTCCTTCTCATCAATAAAATTACCAAATATCATTTAGTAGTTTGAAAGTTCCAAAGAATCAAATTTTATTCCCTACATTGCCCTTGGAAATTTCATTTTCTAACCATCCTTTCTATTCCAAATTATCTGATTTGCAGATTCTGGTTTATTTTATTTTCTAAGCATCTACCTCTTTTTAATCTCTTAAAACATATGTAGATGCCTTCAAACTGTTTATGTACTTTTTTAAACACTTAGCTTCCTTCCCTGGTAACCTATGTTGTAACCTGATTAACCCACTGATGGGAAGATTTCCAGCCAAATTCCTTTTTTTTCACTTTCAATTGTCATGGCCTTACATGATCTCCTCCAGAAACAGAGCCGTTACTGACAAGTACGAAGATTTAAACAACAAAAACAGAAATCACTGGAAAGACTCAGCAGGTCTGGAAGCACCTATGGAGAGAAATCAGAATTAACGTTTTGCATCAAGATGTTGGTCAGGGAACAGATGATGTGCTGAAGTGGCAGGTAACAGAAAGCTCGGGTTCTTTTTTGGAGACAGAACGTAGGTGTTCTGCAAAGCGGTCTCCCAGTCTACACTTTGTTTCCCCAATGTAGAGGAGACTACTCTGTGAGCAGCAAATGCAGTAGACAAGATTTATCTTTCATACCACCTGGACTCTCTGTATCACTGTACATTGCCCTCGAAACAGCTGCAATGGTGAAGGGACTGTTGCCCATCTCTGTTTGGAATGTGCCTTTGCAAAGAAGCTCTGGGGAGTGATGCAGTGGTTTATTTTGAGGTTCGTTCCGAACAGCTCCATGACACAGGACTCTCTGCTCTATGGGCTGTTCCCTGGGATGCACACTGAGACAAACATCAGCTGTGCCTGGAGGACCATCAGCTCAGTGAAAGATGCTTTTTAGTGTGCCTGAATCTTGTTGAACTTCAGTATAAAAAGTTGTACTTGACCAAGTGTTGCAGACGCAGTCCAAAGTCCCAGACTACGTGCTGAGGGACACAATAACACTTGGGGCAGCTGTCACCAAGTGCAGTGGGGAAAGGCCATTGTCTGAGACTTTTCTGTCAATGGTATCCCAAGTGTCTGTTAACTTATAGAACCCATTATAGTTCGTATCAGAATGTATATAGTTTCAGGTCATATTTAGTAAATGTCCCAATTTTGCATTTGGGTGGAAACCCAAGAGTGCAATGCTGAAAAGAAAAAAAATGATACTTCTATTGTATTAACAAGGTGTAGAGCTGGATGAACACAGCAGGCCAAGCAGCATCAGAGGAGCAGGAAAGCTGACGTTTCGGGCCTAGACCCTTCTTCAGAAAAATGAAGAAAATCCAGCAATTTCTGTTTTTGTATGAG
>NW_025965696.1:82079-82469 GCF_021869965.1 Rhincodon typus
CTGAAGAAGGGTCTAGGCCCGAAACGTCAGCCTTCCTGCTCCTCTGATGCTGCATGGCCTGCTGTGTTCATCCAGCTCTACACCTTGTTATCTCAGATTCTCCAGCATCTGCAGTTCCTGCTATCTATGAAATGTTAAATGCATATTTGGTGAGCGACATAACTAAATCAGGGGTGGATAACTTGAGGGAAAACCACAATACCATGGTGATTGACTCTACTCTGGGAAAGGAGAGAGAGGCTGGTGGGCAGATTAAACAGGCAGTAGCTTTGAGTGACTCAACAGATGGAGAGATAGACAGTCTAGTTTGTAGCCGAGATCGTGAGTCTCAAATGGTTTGTTGCCTCCCGGGTGCAAGGGTCCAGGAGGTAACAGAATGGCTGGATAAAC
>NW_025965696.1:82569-82873 GCF_021869965.1 Rhincodon typus
CTGTGGGGGGGTGGTGACCCTCCTGTCAGCGGGACATCGGCCTGACGCACCAAGATGGCGGCGAGAGGCGGGCGGGCTTCCCGCCGGGGGCCGGGCCGTTCGAGCGGGGCCGGAGAGTGAGGACAGCTCGGGGCCGGCGGAACCAGCGGCAGCAGAGTCCGGGGAAGGAGCAGGGGAGGAGCCGGGCCGTTAGCGCGGGGCCCGGGGGGCCATGGCCGGCCTGAGTAAGGAGGAATATCTGAAGCGGTACCTGAGCGGCTCGGAGCCGGGCCCCAAGCGGACCAGGAGAAGGCGGAAAGTGAAG
>NW_025965696.1:82973-87565 GCF_021869965.1 Rhincodon typus
GGAGCCGGGCCCCAAGCGGACCAGGAGAAGGCGGAAAGTGAAGATTAAAGGCGGAGGGTGAGGCCCGCAGAGGCAGCAGCGTAAGCAGCCAGCCTGACCGGGAAAGGCCTGAGGCCTGATGGTCTCGTGCGGGTGAGGCCGTCCTCCCTCACGCCACAGGCGGCAGGAGCCGGGAGCCGGGTCTGATCTTCATTCGCATCAAACACCAAATTATCACCGGATCACCCGGGACTTTGTTGTAACTGAGCTTCTGAAAGGCGCTATAGAAATTCATAATTACTCACAGATTTAATTCAACACTTCAAATTTGTTTTGAGCTGTTAAAAATTGGTCTACACTTTCTTGTGGCCTCGTCGTTGTGGAATTACATTTTAATTTTGGATTAATTCCATTGTCATGTTTTAAATTAGTTTTCACAAGGGAACGGTTTCTTGCTTTTACTGGGCAATTGTTTATTATGTGACAACGTTAAATATTGTTCACTTTTTCTTAAGGCTTATTATAATATGCCTCACAGAAAGAGGCCATTTGCCCATTGCCCCAATGCTGGCTCTTTGAAGAAGCTATCCCGTCACCTCTCTCCTCAGTGCTGTAATGTTTAACCTCTTGCTGATCTATTTTAAAAAAATAATCTGTACGTTTCACCTGTGGTAATTATGCCATGACTATAATTTGTGATAACAAGGTGTAGAGCTGGATGAACACATCAAAAAGAAGGGTCTTTTCTGAAGAAGGGTCTAGGCCTGAAACGTCAGCCTTCCTGCTCCTATGATGCTGCTTGGCCTGCTGTGTTCATCCAGCTCTACACCTTGTTATCTCAGATTCTCCAGCATCTGCAGTTCCCACTATCTCTGTATAATTTGTGTTCCTCTGGGTTTCTGGATCTCTTGCCACTAGAAACTTTCTCATTATTTACTGCTCTATCTAATCTCCCCTTTACCACAGTTTCCTCAGCCTCTTCATGCAATTGAAATTTCTCATCCACTATGCAATTCTCCATGCCCTCTCATTTTTGTAATCTGTGATGTTGTCAGCTTTCCCTTTTTCTCATGTTAAGTGTTACTTTACTCTGTATCTGTACTAGATCAGGGATGCTGTTGAGTCTAGTTCTGTCAGTTGAAAGCCTCTGTCCTGTAATATTACAGAATGCGAATTGTGGATGATGATGTGACCTGGAAGAGCCTTGCAAAGGAGAAGGAGAAAGAGGCAGCATTAGAGGCAGCAGAGGATGAGGATGATGAAGCCCCTGTGGTAGGTGAAATAGCTATTCCCAGGACTGACTGACTCTAAGATTTGTCAGCAAATAACTAATTAAGACCTCAACACTGTGTGACTACTGTTACCGCTGCTGAAGATACTTCAATAACAACAAGACATTTCAATTGAACTGCCAAAACCCCACAAGAAGGTTGTTAAGTGATTTGGAAAGGAGAAAATTCAGAGCTAGAGAAGGTTTGCAGTCCATCTGACCAGTCTCTAAAGCTAATCCCAGTCTCCCTAATGCTTGTTGAACATTCGCTTATAAACAAATTGATAAGTTCCACTTGAGAGCAGAAGAGTCAGGAGTGACAGGAGAATTTCTTTTAATACGGAAAATTGTTCTAATTTCAAATGGGTGGTGGAAACAGATTTAGAAGTAACTTTTCATTGGGAATTTCATAAATACTGAAAGGGGAAGGTTTTACAGGATGATGAGGGAAAGAACAAGGATGTGTGACAAATTAGCTAAGTTTTTAATAGACCCAATACAGGTAAAATGAGATAAATGTTTCTATCTGTACTCTAAGATTCTGTGAGAGACTGCTGTGGAAAATGTCTTGCTGTGTATTGGGAAATGACTGACCTTATGGCTGACCTTATGAATGCTTTGTCCAGAGTGTGTTCGGTTGGGACAATGTAGAGGGAGCATCACTCTGTTTCTAATTCCATACTGTACCTATCCTGGGGTTTTTGGTAGGACATTGAAGAGGGAGCCTTAGTCTCTGAACTTGCCCATATACAGTTCAATGTGATAGATGACAGTGGATATTTAAAATGATCATTGTTTATATTCACTACATCATGCTGTACTTTGAACTGCTTGGGTCCAAACTTTGTACCTAATTTTTATGATGAGGCTTTTGGTCATTTGACCTAATGTCTTGTGTCAGGATTTATTTGATCACCATTCCTGAGAATGATTTGGGGCTGTTTTACTCTATGACAGGGCTATGTAAATGCAGATTGTTGTTGTATTATACTTTTGTGTTGATCTCCAGCCTGTTGCTTTAGGTGGCAGAGTTCATTGATGAAAGGCCTGAAATCATTCAACAAATGGAGGAATTCCGCCTAAGCAATAAGTGGAAAATTTTAGGAGGTAAGTAGTGAGGCGTCATTTTTAAAAAGACTTGGATTTCATTCTATGCAGTGAATTTGTATTGGCTGCTGTGTTATAAATACATTAATTGGATGTGAGCATCATCGGCTGGGCTAGCATTGTCATTCATCTCAAGTTTCCCTGACAAGCTGGTAGTGAGCTGCCCCTTTGAATTGCTGAAGTGGTTTGATATATTCACTGTATCACTGGGCTACTTTAGAAGGCAGTTCAGAGTCAACTATTGGTGAAGAACTAGAGCTACATTGAGACCTAAACTGGATGAGAATGGCAGGTTTCCTTCTGGAAAGGAAGTTAGCCAGTTGGCTTTGCAGTAATCCACCACTTTCATTTACTTTTTTTGTACTAAGTTCTAATTGTCAGTTGCCCTGTTGAGTTTTGAACTGGTATATTAATCTGACCCTATAACCACTGAACTCCAGTCCACTGACAGTCATCTGGCAAGTGAAGTATAATATGGGGACACATGAAGTTGTCTATTTTGGCAGAAAAAATCAAAAATAACCACATTATCTATCAGGACCCTTCCAAAATGTCAGCTTTCCTGCTCCTCTGATGCTGCCTGGCCTGCTATGCTCCTCCAGCTCCACACTGTGTTATCTCTGACTCCAGCATCAGCATTTCTTACTATCTCCCTGTTGTATCAGAGCTTGGTTTGACCGTACCTAGAGTTGTGTGTGTAGTTTTGGTCTCCTTAGCTCAGGAAAGATATTATTGCCAAAGAGGAAGTGCAGTAAAGGTTCACCAGATTATTCCCAGGATGGTGGGAGTGTCGTAAAGAGAGAGTTCCCAAACTGTCTAGAGTTCTGAATAGTGAGAGGTGATCTCACTGAAACTTACAATGTCCTTTTGATAGACAGGGTAAATGCAAGTAAGATGTTTCCTCTGGGTGGGGACTCTAGAACCAGAGGCACAATTTAAAAGTTAGGGTCATGCCACTTAGGAGTGACATTAAAAGTTTTTTTTAACTCGGAGGATTGTGAACCTTTGGAATTAACTACCCAGAGGACTGTGGAAATTCGGTTTTTGAGTATGTTCAAAGTAGAGAATGGGTTCTGCTTAATAGTGGCGTCTTGGGTTACGGGGCAAATGGGTGAAGACAGTGATGTGTTTGATCAGCTGTGATTATATTAAACAGTGGGGCATTCTCAATGGGCTGAATGACCCACTCCTATTCTTACATTCTCCTTATTTAAGGAAAGATCTAAATCCATGAGATGCAGTTCATAGAGAGTTTGCTAGACTAACACTGAGAATGGGCAGCTTGTCTTACAAGGAATGATTGAATAGGCTGGAGTTTAGTGAACTTGACTGAAAGACCTGAGTGTGACAACATAGGACAAGTACAGAAACAAAGAAAGGAGCAGGAGCAGGCCATTCAGCCCTTTGAGCTTGTTCCGGCATTCAGTATGATCTTGGCAGATCTTCTATCAATATTCTCGCTTTCTCCCAATACCCCTTGATGCCTTTAAAATATAAAAATATATCTCTTGCTTGAATGTATTCAGTGATTTGGTCTCAACAACCTTCTATGCCAGAGTGTTCCACAGGTCCACTACCTTCTAGGTGAAGAAATGTTCCTTTATCTCGGTCTTAATTGGTCTAACCTATATTCTGAGACTGTGTCCCTTGGCCCTGGATTTCCCAACCAGGAGAAAACATCCTCTCTTAGTCTATCCAGTCCTGTTAGAAGTTTTTGAATCAGAGATAGTAGGAACTGCAGATGCTGGAGAATCCAAGACAACAAGGTGCAGGGCTGGATGAACACAGCAGGCCAAGCAGCATCATAGGAGCAGAGAGGCTGACGTTTCGGGCCTAGACCCTTCATCAGAAAAGGGGGAGGGGAAGGGGTTTTGAAATAAATAGGAAGAGAGTGGGAGGCGGATAGAAGAGGGATAGAGGAGAGGATAGGTGGAGAGGAAACAAACAGGTCGAAGAGGCGGGGATGGACAACTCTCTCCGTGACTCCCTTGTCCGCTCCACACTCCCCTCCAGCTCCACCACACCCGGCACTTTTCCCTGCAACCGCAGGAAGTGCTACACCTGCCCCCATACCTCCTCCCTCACCCCCATCCCAGGCCCCAAGAAGACTTTCCACATCAAGCAGATGTTCACCTGCACATCTGCCAATGTGGTATACTGCATCCGCTGTACCCGGTGTGGCTTCCTCTACATCGGGGAAACCAAGCGGAGACTCGGGGACCGCTTTGCAGAACAC
>NW_025965696.1:88065-94031 GCF_021869965.1 Rhincodon typus
GAAGGCCAACATACCATTTGCGTTCTCACTACCTGCTGCACCTGCATGCTTAGTTTCAGTGGCTGGTATGCAAAGACATCCAAGTCTTGTTGCACTTCGTTCTTTCCCAATCTATTGCTATTAAGATAATAATACCTTTCTGTTTTTGCAACCAAAATGGATAACTTCACATTTATCCACGTATTACTTTATCTGCGATGCATTTCCATCATTAAAAGGAAAGATGTGGAAGCGTTGGAAAAGCTGCAGCGGAGATTTACCAGGATGTTGCCTGGAATGGAGGGACGGTCTTACAAGGAAAGGTTGAGAGAGCTAGGGGCTTTTCTGTTTAGAACGACGAAGGATAAGAGGTGATTGATAGAGGTGTACAAAATGTTTGGAGGTATAGATAGAGTGGAAAGCCATGGACTTTTTTCCTCAGGTGGAGGTAGCTATTATGATGGGGCATAGTTTTAAAGTGAGTGGAGGTAGATATAGGGGAGACATCAGAGGTAGGTTCTTTACTCAGAGAGTGCTCGGGGCGTGGAATGAATTGCCAGAGAGGGTAGCGGAGTTGGCCTCATTAGGGGCATGTAAGCGGCTATTAGATAGACATATGGATGATAGTATAAGGTAGGGGTGGAGGTTAGATAGACCTTAGGATTAGGGTAAAAGTTCGGCACAACATCGTGGGTGGAAGGGCCTGTACTGTGCTGTACTGTTCTATGTTCTAAATATTAAAAGAAGTGGCAACAGAGATAGTAGATTCACTGGTAGTTATCTTCAAGAATCTTTAAATTCTGGAGAAGTCCCAAAGAATTGGAAAACTGCCAGCGGAATACTTTTATTTAAAAAGGGAATAAGACGATAAAACAAGTAACTATAGACCAGTTAGTCAATAACGTCTAATACTTGTTATTAGGGAAATGTTAGTGTATAATATAGGATATAATATCAGAGCATTTAGAAATATATAATGTGACTAAGCAGTGTCAACATGGCTTCATGAAGTGGAAATTCATGCCTGACAAGTTTATCGTATTCTTTGAGAAGGTAACAAGCAGGATAAATAAAGGGGAAGCGAAGGGTGTAATATATTTGGATTTTCAGAAGAGTTTGAAAAGGTACACACATTAGGTTACTTAATAAGATAGATGCACTTGGCGTTGAAGACAACATGTTAGCATGAGTAGAGAATTGGCTAGCTAATAGATGACACATATTTGGGATAAGGTGGATGTTTTCAGCATGATAGCCTGTAACTAATGGAGTGGTACAGGGAACAGTGCTGGGGCCACAATTAAGTAAAATATATAGTTATGGCTTGAATGAGGAAAATGATTGTGCTATAGCCAAGTTTGCAGATAAAATGAAAACAGGATGGCAAATGGTGAGGATGAGACAGAATCTGCAGATCCCCTCATCATCTGACACAAGAATTAATCTGGCTGGAAAGTGCAATAGCTTGAGATGTTAGCCGATGGATTACAATTATATAAATATCACAGAGTCAAACTGCTGTTTAACTAACGTGGAACAGCTCACCAATTTGAGCTGAGATTAACAAAGTTTTACTGTAATACAATGCCTAGATTTCTGAGGGTCAAGGCCCGTCTAATTTTCTTACTAAAATTTGCAATGATTGTTTTAAGAGTTGTGAGAAAGTTGAGAAAATTCCACTGGTACAGCCACGTTCAGCAGGAATAGCCTAGCATGTACTGTGAAAATTATTGAGACAAGTGTGGTTGTTTTAGTCAGTTTGTGAAATATAAAAGCAATGTCATCTTTGTCAAATGCCAGGAAGACAATTTGGATTTTGTACTTTTTTTATTCCTGTGACAAAAAGACAATCCAGTAGATGGCAGTTGCAGTTCAGAGCTGCAATGTTAGTTTCAAAGATTGCAGGCGTGCTGACGGTAACATCAGAACACGCTGATCCTTCTTCAGGCCGGTGGGTAGCAGTTTACACTGGCAAGTATCCATGCAACCTGCCTGTTTGACCAACAGTTCTGTTACATCAATCACCAAGGAGGTTTGAGTTTCTTTCTCATCATTAACCATCTTACTTTCAATGAAGACAACTTTCCAAGATGTGCTGAATATTCTACAGGGAAGAGAATGAGCCAGAAGTTGTAGTACACATTTGGACCACACTAACCCCTAATATCTTCCTTACCATTACTACTACCACTCCAGGGAAGTACTGGATGATGAAGGGAACTCTATCAGTTATATCCTGTATCTGTCTCCTGAGGAGGTCGTTATGGTTTTTTACCATGGCACGTCAGAACTGTCAGTCAATGAGTTGAGCTAGCAGGCAGTTTTGTCCCAGCAATTGGCTGATTGAATCATACAACATGTTCCTTTTGTTGTTTGTAATTGGCAAGAGTACATACTGCACCCAACCAGCCCTTATTTGCATAAACGCAAAACAAAACACTGACATAATGTGTATTTTTGGGCCCAGTTCTGAGAAAAGGTCACTGGACCTGAAATGTTAACTCTGATTTCACTCCACAGAAGCTACCAGACCTTACGAGATTTTCTACCAAGGATAACATTTAATTAGCTTTCCTAATTGTACTGCCTCCCCACTTCATCTGGCAGCTCATTCCATACATGAACCACCCTCTGTGTTAAAAAGTCTTCTGAACAATGAAGGCAAACATGCTAAATGTCTTCTTCACCATCCTATCTACCCGCAACTCTAATTTTAAGGAACTGCACCCCTAGGTCTTTGCTCAGCAACGCTCTGCAGGCCTTACCATTGATTATATAAGTCCTGCCCTGGTGTGCCTCACTAAAATGCTACGCCTCACATTTATCTAAATCAAACTCCACCTGCTGTTCCACGGCCCAAATGGTCAAGGTCCCATTGTACTTTCAGATAAACTTCTTCACAGTCCATTACACTACCCATTTTGGTGTCATCTGCAAACTAACTAGCCATGCCTCCTATATTCACATCCAAATCATTTATATAAATGACAAAAAGCAGTGGACCAAGCATCGATCCATGGGGCACACCACTTATCACAAGCCTCCAGTCTGAACAATTACTCTGTACTGACACCCTCTGTCTCCGACATTGAGCCAATTTTGTATCCAATTGGCTAGCTCCCCCAGATCCCATGTGACTTAGTCTTACTGACCAGTCTCTCATGCAGAACCGTGTTGAACATTTTGCTGAAATCCAAATAGACAACATCTACCTGTCTGCCTTCATCAATCTTCTGTACTGTGCTGTACTGTTCTATGTTCTTTGTTACCTCTTCAAAAAGACTCAACTAAGTTAGTGAGACATGATTTCCCACACAAAGCCTAATCAGTCCTTGCCTTTCCAAATACATTTGATCGATTGATAGTATTGTCATATGTACCGAAATATAGTGAAAAGCTTTGTTTATGAGTTTAATAGGAAGATCACAGCAAGCAAAGGTTGTATAGATCAAAAAGACTTAGAGGCACACGGGGTACATTGCAGGTTACATTATTTGAGGCGAGAGTCAATTCCACAGTCTGATAATGACCAGAAAGAAGCTGTTCCTGAACCTGCTTGTACATGTGTTCAAACTTCTGTATTTTCTGCCTGACGGAAGAGAATGTAGGAGGTCATTACCCGGGTGCAATGGGTTATTGATGATTTTAACTGCCTTTCCACGGCATTGAGCCATGTAGATAGAGTCTATGGGTGGAAGGTTGGCTTCTGTGATCATCTGGGCTGTTCTAATCACCTTCTGTAGTTTCTTACGGTCCTGGGCAGAGCAGTTGCCATACTAGGCTGTCATGCACCTGGACAGTATGCTTTCAATGGTGCATCTGGAAAAGTTGATGAGGGACCTTATGGACATGCCAAATTTCCTGAGCCATCGTGGAAGAAGAGGTGGTGTTGTGCATTCTTGACTGTGGCATTTACATGGGAAGCCCAGGACAGGTCGGCAGTTATCGTCACTCCGAGGAACTTGATGCTCTTCACTCTCTCAACCTCAGTTCCATTGACGTAGATGGGGGGGTGTTCTCCTCCTTTCTTTCTGAAGTCGATGATCAGTTTTTTAGTTTTGCTGATGTTGACAGACAGATTGTTTTCATTGTACCACGTCACCAAGCCCTCTATCTCCCTTCTGCATTTTGACTCATCATTGTTAGATATCTGTACCACTACGGTGATGTTATCAGCAAACTTGTAGATGCCGTTTGTTCAGAATTTGGCAACACACTCATAGGTGTACAGGGAGTATAGTAAGGGGCTGAAGACGCATCCTTGGAGGGGCTCAGTGTTGTGTTATTGTGGAGGAGGTGCAGTTACCTATCCTCTCAGATTGTAGCCTATGAGTCAGAAAGCTAAGGATCGAGTTGCAGAGGGCGGAGCCAAGACCAAAGTCATGCAGTTTTGAGGTCAGTCTGGAGGGGATAATGGTGTTGAAGGTGGAGCTGTAGTCAACAAGCAGGAGTCTGTTGTCCAGATGTTCCAGGGATGAATGCAGGGCTAGGGATATGGCATCCTCTGTGGACCTGTTATGTTGGTAGGCAAACAGTAAGGGATTGATGCAGTTTGGGAGACTGGAGTTGATGTAGGCCATGACCAGACTCTCGAAGCACTTCATGATTTCAAAGCTGTTGTACCGTAGTCATTAAAGCACACTGCATGTGTTTCCTTGCGTATGGGGTTGATGGTGGTCTTCTTGAAGCAGGTGGAGACATCGGCTTATAGGAGGGAGAGGTTGAAGATGTTGGTTAATACCTCCCTTGTGAATAAAGAAAATACATTCATTAACTTCCCATCTGATGGAATCTAAGGAAGATTTAAAAGTTAATATCAACACTTCAACTATTGGATTAGCCACTTTTTTTAAGATCCAGTGGGAGTTAGGGATTTGTCAACCCACACCTCCAACAATTTATTCAATCCCACTTCCCTGGTGATTGAAATTATCTTGAGCTCTTCCCTACTTTCCATTTCGTGTTCTACAGATATTTCTGACTGATACTTGTAATTTTTATAGGGAAGATTGATGAAAAATACCTGCTCAATTCACCTGAGACAACAAGGTGCAGGGCTGGATGAACACAGCAGGCCAATCAGCATCATAGGAGCAGAGGCTGACGTTTCGGACCTAGACCCTTCATCAGAAAAGGGGGAGGGGAAGGGGGTTCTGAAATAAATAGGGAGAGAGTGGGAGGCAGATAGAAGATGGATAGAGGAGAGGATAGGTGGAGAGGAAACAAACAGGTCGAAGAGGCGGGGATGGGGCCGGTAAAAGTGAGTGTAGGTGGGGAGTTAGGGAGGGGATAGGTCAGTCCAGCCCAGCTCGTCCCCGCCTCTCTAACCTGTTCTTCCTCCCACCTATCCCCTCCTCCCACCTCAAGCCCCCCCCCCATCCCCTACCTCCTAACCTCGTCCCCCCCCCCCCCACCCCTCTTGCCCCCCCTGGACTGACCTATCTCCTCCCTACCTACACTCACCTTTACGGGCTCCATCCCCGCCTCTTCGACCTGTTTGTTTCCTCTCCACCTATCCTCTCCTCTATCCATCTTCCATCCACCTCCCACTCTCTCCCTATTTATTTCAGAACCCCCTTCCCCTCCCCTCCCCCTTTTCTGATGAAGGGTCTGGGCCCGAAACGTCAGCCTCTCTGCTCCTATGATGCTGCTTGGCTTGCTGTGTTCATCCAGCCCTGCACCTTGTTGTCTCGGATTCTCCAGCATCTGCAGTTCCTACTATCTCTGACTCAATTTTAACCCCACTGCGAAGCCTCTTCTAAGGATTCCTAGCCTGAAGAAGTTACCCTCCTCCCTCCGGACAAACCTCAGGGGATCTCTCTCCCACTGCAACTCTCTCGTAATCTCTTCGGCCCTGAAACTGCTCGACCATGTCCTGAAGCAAACCAGGTACTACAGCCACATCACCTTCCTTAGCACCTGTCTACGGAACCAGATCATCCCCAGTGGACTACAATCCACATTCAAGCCTTCCCAATTTGGCCCCA
>NW_025965696.1:94131-94431 GCF_021869965.1 Rhincodon typus
GAAGCGTTTCTCCCTGCGACTCTTGAAACACACACTTGCAGCAATATGCCGGCATCTCCAGGCACTACAATCAAGCCTACCCCAGCTCAGAGCCTCCCTCTCCCAGACCTGCAAAGGACCTCTCCTGTTTTTTATTCTTCGTAGGATCCACAACCTGAACTCACAATTCTACTCAGCTTTATTGGACACTAAAAACCGTAAGTACAGTAAACTTACTGGTGCCTACCACCCAAAACGAGCTTCCTCCACCCCACCAAATCCCCAGCCGTACCCAGGACCTTCCCCACAATGCGTCCGCCG
>NW_025965696.1:94931-96812 GCF_021869965.1 Rhincodon typus
TAGGCCCGAGATGTCAGCCTTCCTGCTCCTCTGATGCTGCTTGGCCTGCTGTGTTCATCCAGCTCTACACCTTGATGAGCTGAGAACTGTTTTACGCTTACCTACTTCTGTATCTTATCTTCTCTTACGTTGACAGTATACTGGAAGTACAGCAGGTCCTAGCCTCATTAAGAAAGGACACCTCTACTTTGTTTCCACTGCGTAGAATACAAAATGCTGCTCATCTCAGAGTCAAACCTCTTGTTAGAAAAATCTGTAGCCCCGTCACCTTGTCAACTGAAAATGAAAGGTTGTAGCATGAAATCAGTTAGCATCTCTAGTGTGGAAACAAGACCCAGCCTTCAAGATAAGCAGGTTGCAAACCAGCTGGAAAACAAAAAAATGCGATTAGTTGTTATTTTGTTCTTACAGGCTAGTTTTAAATTGGTAATTATTTAATTTATTGCCAGCTGAAATAAGGATGATAGCAAATCAGCCACTTGTTTTACAGGGAAATGGATGACATAGCAGGACAGAGTACATTAATAATGTAAGAAACCAGGCTGGGACATGATGACTAATTGTACCTGGCAGGATTTGTAATATATGCAGGAATTGTTGGCTGTTTTACTGAACTCTAACTGAAGCAAAATATTGCTTGCTAAGAATGATGGAAAATGACGACTACTTCTAAATGAAAACTGAAACAAAGACTTTTTCACTGTTGTAGAAATGATAAATTAATGTGTGCAGTAACAGGGGGATGCTGCCTCATTTTTAGCTGTTTTTGTGGCCATTGTTAAACTGATTTTCTAAGTTGACTCTTTTCACAGCCACCTATTTTTCTATGGTTTATTTTGATTTTGTAAGATAATTACTGGCTTTAAAACTAGAATTCAGGTAATATAGGAAGATCAGGTGATGGGCCAAGTAATTCGTTCATATTGGTTAGACCTCAGCCAGAGTAATGTGTCCAATTTTGGATACCACACTTTGAGAAGGATTGAAGAGCCAGCTCAGAGAGGGGTTTTCCCAGAATGGAACCAGCGATGGGGGATTTCACTTCTGCGGGGAGACGAGAGAAGCTGGAATTGTTCTTAAAACAAAAAGATTCAGGCTAAGGCATTGAAAGTTATGGGGAATTTTGTGCCTGTGTGGATAAGGAGAAACTGTGCTGAAAACAAAAAATGCTGGAAGTCACAGCGGGTCAGGCAGCGTCCATGTAGTGAGAGTAAGCTAAGTTTTCAAATTCAGATGACACTTCATCTGAGCTCCCTAACGTACCCACCTCTAAGAACTGGGCTTGCCTTTTTTTAATTTTACCAAACCACCACCTGATGACCCAAGCACCTAATTAAACAAATAACACTGCCTACCAGGGTCACTGGACCCAAAACGTTAACTCTGATGTCTCTCCACAGATGCTGCCAGACCTACTGAGATTTTCAAGCAATTTCTGTTTTTGTGTTGATGTAGAATTGTTGTTTGCTTTGCCTTTGTGTGGTTGCTTAGTCTCCCAGTGATGTGATTGCTCCTGGGATCTTGCTCAATCAGGCACCAAATAATCCCGTTGGAAGTCAATCTTGGTCAGACCAGTTTCCCTCATCCATTGCCCATGTTGTTCACAAGTGATTAACTTGCAATTTGCATCAGACCTAAATAAATCTTGTTGACTTTCAGTGCTGTAACATGTACTTTACTAAAAACAAAACTTTTACTGGATTATAAAAACAAAACTTTTACTGGATTATAGAATGATGCAGCACCAAGGAGGACATTCGATCCTTCAAGGCAGTCTGGCTATTTTGGAAAAATTATTTGTTGGTTACACACTTCCCCCCCCCTATCAATCTGCAAAAATAAATTTCCAAGTGTATGTGAGACAACAAGGTGCAGGGCTGG
>NW_025965696.1:97312-104113 GCF_021869965.1 Rhincodon typus
CATTTCTGAAGCAGGGTCTAGACCCGAAACGTCAGCTTTCCTGCTCCTTTGATGCTGCTTGGCCTGCTGTGTTCATCCAGCTCTGCACCTTGGTATCTCAACCAAAGTTCTTTTGTTTTGAGAATCATTTAGAAGCAAGCATGTATTCCCACTTTAGGGACTTGACATCAAGTCAACGTTTGACCAAGCATGGCACCAAGGATTTCTAGAGAAATTGAGTTCAATGGGAATCTCGGAGGAAACTCTCCACTGATTGAAGTCACAAAGGAAGATGATTGTGTTTGTTGGAGTTCAGTTACCTCAGCCTCACAGGCAATAGTTAATACCATCCAAAAAATGCACTGCAGGGTCCATAGACACACCTTTCATAACTGTATCCTCTACCACCTAGAAAGGCAAGGACATCAGATGTGTGGAACCCTGCCACTTTCAAATTTTCTTTCACGTTATACACCATCCGGTCTTACAACTATATCTTGCCTTACTGTTGTCACTGAGTGTATGAGTGTGCCTGCATCATATGGACTGTAGTGGTTCACAAAGGCAGCTCACCAGCACTTTCTCAAGGGCTGTTAGGGATGAGCAACAAATGCTGACCTGACCAGTGATACACACATCCTGTGAAAGCATAAAAAGGACAGTTAAATGTCAATGAGATTAACAGGCGTAACCATTGACCATGAGATAGTAGGAACATGTCCATCCTGGGCCTCCTGCAGTGCCACAACGTTGCCACCCGAAGGTTGCAGGAACAGCAACTCATATTCCGCTTGGGAACCCTGCAGCCCAATGGTATCAATGTGGACTTCACAAGCTTCAAAATCTCCCCTGCCCCTACCGCATCCCAAAACCAGTCCAGCTCGTCCCTGCCTCCCTAACCTGTTCTTCCTCCCACCTATCCCCTCCTCCCACCTCAAGCCCCACCCCCATCTCCTACCTACTAACCTCATCCCGCCCCCTTGACCTGTCCGTCCTCCCTGGACTGACCTATCCTCTCCCTAACTCCCCACGTACACTCACCTTTACTGGCTCCATCCCCGCCTCTTCGACCTGTTTGTTTCCTCTCCACCTATCCTCTCCTCTATTCATCTTCTATCTGCCTCCCCCTCTCTCCCTATTTATTTCAGAACCCCCTTCCCCTCCCCCATTTCTGATGAAGGGTCCAGGCCCGAAACATCAGCCTTTCTGCTCCTATGATGCTGCTTGGCCAGCTGTGTTCATCCAGCTCTGCACCTTGTTGTCTCTAACCATTGACCATGTTCGCTTTGCAGCAAGCTCTGAGCCAGCTAATGTTTTTTGTTTACTGTTACTCTGCTTAAGATTTGCTTGAATTGAACTTGATGTATTGCTGACATGTGCTTCCGTTTTCTTTCTAGGTTGAGTTAAAGAAAGCTTTCCAGGAAGCTGGGTTTGTTATCTGCGATGTTGTTCCATATGGGCCTTGAGTTTTATGAAAGTTTTATAACGTAGTAATTGTAAAGAGTTATATCAGTAGGAAAATAGGTTGAAATGAAATATATAATAATAATAATTAATTGATTCATTTAGACTTGAATTGGAAAAAATGAAGAAAACTACTACAATGGTACAATTCGTTTAGACGCTATTAATTTAGAAAATATCTTGTCTTGCAATGAACAAATGCTCAGCTACCAGATGTTGGTGTGAAATGATGTTTAGATGATTGAGAGATGCCACAAACATGGTAAGACCATTGGATCTCTGACTGAAACCAATGGACAATTCTCCAAATTCATAAAATTCTGTGAATATCCACCAGTATAATGAGTTTAAGACATACATTATATAAATCTGTCTCAAATTTTAAATATATTACTGGAGCTCACTGACACTAATGGATACATAAAAGGAAGTGACAAAATTAGAATCTAATGCATATTAAATGACATTATCAACTGCAAAAATGGTTGACAAATATCATTTGAGCCCAGAGGAAAGATGATAGCCTTGAACTTTTATTTTACCATGCTCTCCGAATTGTATCTAGTTTCAGATGATTGGGACGTATGTGTATAAATAATATGCATTTTTTTAAAAAAGCTTCCAACATATAGTTTAGTGATTCTGAGTGCTTCTTGCTTATAATCCTAAAACAGAGAATTATTTCAGAACAAAAAAACACATAGATAAGTATATGAATAGGAAAGGTTTAGAGGGATGTGGGCCAGAAGCATGCAGGTGGGACGAGTTTAGTTTGGGATTATGTTTGGCATGGACTGGTTGGACCAAAGGGTCTGTTTCCAAGCTGTATGACTCTATGACTGTATGTCTGGGTAGCATTAAGATACATGCCTTCTTTCCAAGATAGTGTAATGAGTTACACAGAGTATAGTGTTGAAGGAAGATTAAAAGGTAGTAAGACTGTAAGATATACGAACTAGGAACAGGAGTAGGCCATTCTGCCACTCAAGCCTGCTCCACCATTCAACTGGATCATGGCTGATTTGACATTCCTCACATCCACATTCCTGTGCCCTTTCCCCATAACCCTTGACTCTTCAACTGATCAAGAATCTGTCTATCTCAGCCTTAAATATACACAAACACTCTGCCCCACAACTCTCAGCGGCAAGGGGTTCCAAAAGCTCTTAATCCTCCGAGAGAAGAAATTCCTCCTCATCTCAGTCTTAAATTGGCATCCCTTTATTCTGAGATTGTGCCTTTGGTCCTAGACTCTCCCATGAGGGGAAACATCCTCTCATCATTTACCTTGTCAAGTCCCCTAAGAATCCGATCTGTGTCAACGAGATCACCGCTCATTCTTCCAAACTCCAGTGAGTAGAGTACCAACCTGTTTAGCCTTTGCCCATAAAGACAGTCCCTTCACATTAGGGATCGTCCCAGTGAACCTTCTCTGAACTCTCTCCAATGAAATCATCTTTCCTTAAAAAAGGAGACCAAAGTTGCTCACAGTACTCCAAATGTGGTCTTACCAGCATCTTGTACAGTTGCATAAGACTGCCCATACTCTTAAACTCCAATCCCTTGAAATAAGGGCCAACATTCCATGATCCTTCCTGATTCCCTTCTTCCCCTGTGTGCTGGCTTTCTGTGTTTCATGCACCAGCCCCCCCAAGTCCCTTTGTGCTGCAGCTTTCTGCGGTTTTTCTCCATTTAAATAATATTTTGTTGTTTTGTTCTTCCTTCCAAATTGAACAACTTTACATTTTCCCACATTATACTCCCTTTGCCTACTTTTTGCACACTTACTTAATCTATAAATATCTCTCTGATTTTGAGGTCAGTGGGGTAGAGTAAGTATAAGTTGGATTTAAATCACAAAAGTAGAAATTGAAATAAACATTAGGGAAGACTGACGGGATTTAGGAGAGATCAAAGAGACAGACAGAAAAAGTCAGAGAAAAGCACTAATAAACTTCAGAAGAAATGAGATTTTACATTGTAATATGATGTTTTCAAGCCAGAGTTATGAATTTGCAGCAATTATCACAATTATGTCATTAGAAATTAATTTTTCAACCATTATTGCACCACCTTTGACTTTTTCTGGCATCCTTAGTGGGGAGGTAGTGTGTGAGTACTCCAATTTCATGCCATTGGGTTATCTTAGTGTCAAGTCTCCCATTAACAACTGCTGTAGTTCATCTTTTGGTGGGATGATATTTCTGAAAGCAGCTTCTGGATGTCTGTGTTCTGGATTTGCACATGCGTAAACACAAGAAATTGTTGTCTCATTTACTGTGCAGTAATGGCAAATCCTGACTGTGTCACCAGCAGTATAAATGTAAACAGTTCAGAAATCAGTGGCAAAGATTTTGAACTGCTTCAAGGCATCTATTTTGTTGACACGGAAGATAAATTTGATCTGTTAGCTCAGTTGGCTGGACAGCTGTTTTGCAATGCAGTGTGATGCCAACAGCATGGGTTCAACTCCCACACTGGCTGAGGTTACCATGAAAGACGCTCCTTCTCAACCTCTACCCTTGTCTGAGGCATGGCGACCCTCAGCTTAAACCATCACCAGTCGTCTCTCTCTAAGGGAGCAGCCCTGTTGGTCTCTTCAGACTATTGTACCTTTTACCTTCAAGTTTGACGGGCCGTTCCATTCAATCTTTGAGACTAATAATCGCTGCAATACTTTAAGTGCGTCAAAAAAAAATTGGTGTTGATTTACTGTGAATTTTGCTGCAAGCACACTGTAACCTTTCATGTCACGAGATATTCATTATTTGCCTCCTATGGAACAGGCCTGGACTATCAAAATTAATTCAAGAGGTATTCTAAGGAAGGGTCACTCGACCCGAAACATTAATTCCGATTTCTCTCCATAGATGCTACCAGACCTGCTGAACTTTTCCAGCAACTCCTGTTTTTGTTTCTGATTTACAGCATCCGCAGTTCTTTTGGTTTTTAATTCAAGACGTGGCAGGGGATGGGGGCAAACAATCCAATGTGAGTTATAAATTCTGATTGCAGTCAGGACAACAAATATGTTATCAAACATCGTTGATATTTGGAAGTTTCTCTTACTATTTTTTTTACGTCTGTGGTAGCCAGAATTTCCTGATTTATCCCAGAGTTCACAAACTCAGTTGCAGTCTTGAAGCAACTGACTTGGCTGGTGTTAGCTCCAACCTGTTTTTCAGGTTTCACTGCATGAAACTGCATTACCCAATGTCCAACACCTGGTAGCTTATCTGACAGGTTCAAGGAGCAGAACGAGAACACTCTGTTTGTCACAGAATAACTATTCAATCGCCCAAATGTCAAAATCTGTCCCCAATGAGTTGTGAGTTTTTACATCTACAAAGAAGGCCCTACAAAGAATCAAATATATCATGACATTATGTGTGTATTAATCATACATGGTCTTAATAATGTAAAATGTAGAAAATTGCACATCTTTATTTTACGGTACATGCTGTCTTATCAATCATTTTATCTGGTACAATTATGTTGAGGTTGATAAATTGATGTATGTGTTTTTCTATGATGGATTTAAGTATATTTTTTAACTAACTTGAAAAAAATAAAACAAAAATCGAAATCTTTCACATGTCAAAAAGCTGTCTTGTCTCTTATCTTAAACTTTAATGACCATAACAGATATTCACCAAAGAGAGGGACGTGAGGGATGTTGAGGTTAGGGACAAGTGTGTGAATGCTCTTGGGTGGGGCAAGGAGAAAGTATTGGGTGTCTTGACGTACATTAAGGTAGACAAGTCCCCAGGACCAGACGGGATCTATGCCAGGATACTGTGGGAGGCAAGAGAGGAAATAGCTGGGGTCTTAACAGATATCTTTGCATCCTCTTTGGCCTTAAATGAAGTTCCAGAGGACTGGAGAATGGCCAATGTTGTTCCTTTTTAAGAAAGGAAACAGAGATAATCCAGGCAATTACAGGCCGGTGAGCCTGACGTCAGTGGTGTGGAAGTTGTTGGAAAAGATAATGAGAGACAGGATTTATTCAAATTTGGAAGCGAATGGACTTTTAAGTGATAAGTTGCACGGGTTTGTGTGGGGAAAGTCATATCTCACCAACTTGATTGAGTTTTTGAAGAGATGACTAGAATGATTGATGAGGGAAGGGCACTGGATGTTGTCAACATGGACTTTAATAAGGCAATTGATGAGGTACATCAGGTCAGGCTGGCACAGAAGGTAGAGTCTCATGGGATCTGGGGTGAGCTAGCGAGATGGATCAAAAACTGGCTTGGTCATAGAAGACAGAGAGTAGTGGTGGAAGGGTGCTTGTCAGAATGGAGATCAGCAACTCATGGTGTTTTGCAGGGATTAGTGCTGGGACCTTGGTTGTTTGTAATACATATAAATGATATGGAGGAAATGTAAGTGGTCTGATTAGTAAGTTTGCAGATGACACCAAAATTGGCAGAGTTGCATATAGTGAGGAGAATTATTAAAAGATACAGTGGGATATGGATAGATTGTAGATCTGGGCAGAGAAATGGCTAATGGAGTTTAATCCAGATAAATTTGAGGTGATGCATTTTGGAAGATCAAATTCAGGTGTGAATTTTACAATAAATGGCAGAACCCTTTAGAGCATTGGCATATAGAGTGATCTGGGCATACAGGTCCACAGATCTCTGAAAGTGGCAACACAGGTGGATAAGGTGGTCAAGAAGGCATACAGCACACTTGCTTTCATTGGCTGGGGCATCAAATATAAGATACATGTTACAGCTGTACAAAACTTAATTAGGCCACACTTGGAATATTGCATGCAACTCTGGTCGCCACACTACCAGAAGGAGGTGGATGCTTTGGAGAGGGTGCAGAGGAGGTTTACCAGGATGTTACCTAGTCTGAAGGGTTTTAGTTATAAGGAGAAGTTGGATAATCTCAGATTGTCATCTCTGGAAAGACGGATGCTGAGGGGTGACCTGATAGAGGTTTTCAAAATTATGAGGCATAGATCGGTTGGATTGTCAGAGGCTTTCTCCCAGTGTGGAACGGTCAACTACAAGAGGGCACAGGTTCAAGGTGAGAGGGGGAACGTTTAGGGAAGAAATGCAGGGAACATTTTTCACACAGAGGGTGGTGGGTGCCTGGAATGCACTGCCAGTGGAGGTGGTGGAAGAAGCAGGCACGTTAGCAACATTTAAAATGTATCTTAATAGACACATGAATGGGAGACGAACAGAGGGATAGAAACCATGCTTGGGCAATAAGTCGTAGGTTTAAATAAGGATTAGAATCAGCACAGAGACAACAAGGTGCAGAGCTGGATGAACACAGCAGGCCAAGCAGCATCATAGGAGCAGAAAGGCTGACGTTTCGGGCCTAGACCCTTCATCA
>NW_025965696.1:104613-113978 GCF_021869965.1 Rhincodon typus
GTTGTCTCGGATTCTCCAGCATCTGCAATTCCTACTATCTCTGCACTGCATAAGATCCTGAACGATCTTGACAAGGTAGAAAGTGGAAAGGATGACGTCTCTTGTGAATGAATCTAGAACTAGGGAGAATTGTTTGAAAATCAAGAGTCGCCGTTTTGAACAGAAGTGAGGAGATGTGTTGCTTCTCAGAACATTCAAGGACATTGGAACTCTCTCCCTCAGAAGACAGTGGATGTGGGGTCAAGGAATATTTTAAAGACGGAAGCAGATAAGGTTCTTGTTATGCAAGGGAATCAAAGATTATCAAGGTAGCTGGAAATATGGAATTCACATTAGAAACAGACCACCCACGATCCTACTGAGTGGCAAAGCAGGTTCAAGGCACCAAATGGCTTACTTCTCCTCCTAATTTATATGTTATTTTGCGTATCCTTAACAAATTCAGCCCACATTCTCAAAACAAAACTGAAAATCTTGAATCAAAATTAAACTCACTTTTCAGCAACAGGTTTGGCAATATTTTCAAAAATTTCCTCTTGTTTTGCTCCTTGATTGAAAATTTGCTGGAATCTGTAAAAGAAGTTATTTTAAGCTAAATTATATGACCCTTCACAAAGTTTACTAATTAAAGCCATTCTCCTTTACAGCCTGGTTTTTGAAAACATCTGTAACTTTTGACAGTGAGACCTATTTTGACACCATCCTCTACCGTTACCAATCAAATCTTGACTTCTCCACATCCTGGAATTGGATGATTATCTAAAAAGATAAGACAAATTTGTAAAGCCATCAGAAAAATCTATGGACAGGGTTTAGCTGAGCTCTTCTTACAGAGAATGGTGATGCACACAATGGGTCAAACGGCCTTCAGTGCTTTAGCAATTCTATTCTTTCTACTATTGCCATTAAACATTTTCATGCAAATCAACAAAGCTAAATTAAATGAACCAATTCATTCCCACAACCTTTACCACAAGATTAAGTCAGAGACTAGGAATTCCAGGAGCCCTATTGAAACATACAAGATTCTTACAAGGCTTGACAGAGGAAATGTGGAAAAGGTCATCTCCCCTTGTGGAAGAGTCAAGAACCAGAGGGTGCAATTTCAGAAAGTGTTTCCCATTTAAGAATCTTAAACCTGGACCCTCTACCCATCAGCCGCCCAGCACTGTAGTAAAGACCACTCAAGAATGTGGAATAATGCAGAGACAAACACATAACCCAAGGCGTAAAAATGTTCAACCTCCAAAAATGTACTTTTGTTGATATAATAACTAAGGGGCGCAACTTAAGAGGTGTCACATTCCCAAGAAGTTGTCATCGTCATCAGCAATCACTTACTAATGAGTATACCCGTTTACCTAGGAAATTCTGTGTTACTGGTCATGGGTTCTGTGTGTCCTTGTGTGGGTAATCAGCATGATCCTAGAACAGCATCTCCAACCACACACTTGGCAGGTATTTGAATGGAATTGGTCCTTGGACTCAAGATCACTGACATCCTTTACCAAGACTTCTTTTCCATACTTCCTCTGGCCAATGCGTGTTCTTGAAGAATTGCGTCCCTTTGTTCAGGAGGTTCCTCCAAGTCGGTTTCTTTTCTAGCGAGTGTTGATGTCTACATTGCATTTCTTGAAGGAAAGAAGTCTTCAGGAAGTAATTAAAGTACTTCCTTTGCCCTCCTCTTGTTTGAATGCCTTCCTTGAGCTGGGCAAAGAATATTTGCATTGGCAATCGGAACTCAGGCATCGTAAGCATATTGCCAGCCCAGCAAAGTTTGTTTCAGATGATCATGACCTCAATGCTCATGCTATTGGCTGCCTCAAGGATGCTGATGTTAGTCTGCCTGTCCTCCCAGCTAATGCAAGAATCCATCTCAAACAGCATTGATGACTTTTCTCCAAGGCATTGAGGTAACGTCTAAAAGAAGCCCAAGTTTCTGGGATTTCTTCAGAGACTAGCAGAAGGTGGCTGACGAGGATTCGGGTGATAATCTTCCTGGCGATGGAGAATAGGAAGGCTCCTCAGTAGTTCCCACAGTCCTTGCTTGTAGATGGTAGTGATGGCAATACAGAACAGTTGGAAGGAAGGATAAATGCCATATACAGAAGGACCTTATTATTAGCACAGGTGTTGCTGTCATCAAAGACTCATATCCTTAGGCATCCAAAAGTGGCAATCACAGATTGGATTTAGTATTGGATCTTAGCATCAATGTCAGCCTTAGATGAGAGGTGGCTCCTCAGGCAGGGAAATATTCCACATTTGGCAGGATTTCTCCATTGATCTTAACTGAGGGATGGATTGGAACTTGCCACAGGACAGGGTTTGCAAAGGACTGGAGTCTTCTCGAGGTTGAGGTCAAGACTGATTCTTTGGTAAGTTTCCACGAAGGCATTAAGCCAGGTTTTAAGACTCTCCAAGAAGGCTGAGATGGTGCTGTCATCGGTATACTGAAGTAGCACAAGCAACATCACTGCTGTTTTCTTCTTGGATTTCAATGTCTACACCACTGGGAAGCTCTTTCTTAACAAGATGAAGGATGGTAGCAATGAAAATGGAGGAGAAAAGGATAGGAGCAATGATACACTCCTGCTTGACTCCAGTCTTGACCTCAAAGGTTTCTGTCATTTTTCCGATGTGGACCATTGTCAAATTTTGAGTACAGGAGATGGATGTTGATGAATTTCTCTGAACAGCCAGCGTTTGAAAGGGTCTTCCATAGCACTTCCCAATGACTGAATTGAAAGCCTTGGTAAGATTGATGAAGGCTATGTAGTGTGGTTTGTGTCGTTCCTGGAGTCACTGAGCAGTGAAAATTATGTCCATAGTGCTACAGTTTGATCAGAAGCGGCACCAGCTTTCTCAAAGGATTTCTTCAGAGACTGGCAGAAGGTGGCTGATGAGGATTCGGGTGATAATCTTCCTGGCGATGGAGAATAGAGAGGCTCCTCAGTAGTTCCCACAGTCATTGCTTAAAGATGGTAGTGATGGCAACATCCCTGACTGGCTACAAGACCAGGAAATACCAAGACTTGTTCAATAAAAATGACCAAGTCCTCATCAACAACAGGAAGAAAGCTCTCTGCACCTGGCAAAACTACATCATCAGCAAGGCACAAAGACAAACATCAAAAGTAGAGTTACAAAGAAAAATTAGGGAAATCAAAAACAAACGGTGGGCTGAGAAAGCCAAGGAGCTGCAACTCCTTGCCGACAAGCAGAATAGCTGGGACTTCTTCAATGCCACCAAGGCATTACGCAGATCCGCCACCCTAGGACTCAAACTGGTGTGGAGTAAGGACAGAACCCTTTTGCGAAACAAAGAAAGAATCAGTCTTCAATGAAGAGAACACTTCATTAGAACTCCTAAACCACAACAGAACATGTTCAGGAAAATCGCTCAAGTCCCCAAGATAATCCTGGAGTCCCATCAAGTGTGGTAGATGTTGACGCTGCCATTAAACACAAAGAATGGAAAAACTGCAGGAGTGAACAGGTTTCCAGCAGAGATTTTTAATCTCAGAGGAGCAAAGAACACCTGTCATCTACATCAATTGTTCCTGAAAATGTGGGACAAAGAAGAAGAAATCCCTGCCACTAACAAGAAGTAGATATAAAAGGGATACTTACTGATACGTATCCAAAAAGAGCTACAGTCTGTACTCACACAGCAGTTAGTGCCAGTTCAAAATTAATACAGACAACAAAAATAGACAGTTAATCTTTCAAAATCCACAAAAACACAATCCCTATAGTTAATTCAACTACCCCCTATAAATATACAGCTAAAAGTCAAAAGCTTTTTCCTCAAGCCAGCCAATAGTTCTATAAAAGCCTTGATTTCCAGTTTGCTGAAAAGATTGCCACTTAACGATATGATGCAGGAAGGCTAAATAATGCATGATACTTACTTAAATCTATAGCTTTCTCGTTTGTTATTTATAAATCCATCAGCTGCATCATGTGGTATGACAAACTCCAGCACTGAATTTTCACTATCTTCAGCTAAAGAGTAAAGCTGTGAAAGAAAAAAAATACATTTTTAGATAATCTCAGATCCAACATATTTTAAGAAGAAATGTATTTTCTTTATGCTTTCCATACTCTTAGGACACCCTATAGTGTCTCACAGCCAAAAAAAAATCATTTATTTGGTCAATGCAGTTTGCTAAATTGCATGCGGCACTATTCCAACAAAATGAAAAGCAATAAATTTATCTGAATTTGGTAGTTTTCATTGAGTAAAAAAATGTTATCATCAACTCTACAAGAACCCTTTCTTCAAACACTGCGGCCTTGGTTTGCCACTTAATCCAAAAGAGACAGCTCCAACAATGCAGCACTCCCTCAGTTTTATACTTAAGCCTTGATTATAATCAGCTCAGTGCCTCTCAAGCGAGTGTTTACGCGTGTTCATGTCCAAGTAAGAAGCAATCAACTTCTTTTCATCTGCTGATTTCCTCCCTGCCCCCACAAAACCTTAGTTTTGACAAACACACCAAATAAGATTTCAGTTCAATCATAGATCATACAATCCCCACAATGTGGAAGGAAGCCTTTCGGCCCATCATGTCTACACTGAGCCTCTGAAAAGCATCCCATTCAGACATGGACCCACACCCTATCCCCGTAACCCCACGTTTACCACAGCCAATCCACCTAACCTGCACATTTTTGAACTGTGGGAGAAAACCAAAGCATCCAGTGGAAACCCACATATATAGGGGAGAACATGCAAACAAGATTGGAATTGAACCTGGATCCCTGGTGTTGTGAGTGGTTAGCACTGAGCCACCATGCCACTAGCCACTAGCCCGGATCCACTGGCCATGTTGCGCAAAATGTAAAGCTACTGCTGACTGCAACATTCTATCTAAGTCCAAGTTGACTTAAGGCATTGGCATCCTGCTGAATACAAATTGGCAATTTCATTGTCCAAAAAGCATCTATTCATTTGTAGTGAAGCATTTGAATTTTGTGGTAATACTTGAACACATAAGAAATGAAAGGGTTAAGGGTGAATGACAGCAAGAAGAAATAGAAGAATCGGGGTTGTGAAGAAGGGAGGTGGATGACAAGAGTTGAAGGAGAGGGGATAGGCAAAATAAGGGAAGAATAAGTAAATGTGAAGGATTGTATGGTTTGGAGGTGGGTTAGAATGTGGAGATATTGGAGTTAAAATAGACTGCACAGTAAAGGGATAGAACAAAAACCAATGCAAAGGAGACAGGAGAGTAGGGGGTGGGGTGAGATGACCTACACAATTTGTGTTCCCATGGAATACACTGGGAATTGTCAGCAATTTTCAAATAAACAGTGAGATACAGACCACATTCCCATTTAAGCATCATCAGCCCAACGGTTCAAAATTTTATATTGGGCTAGACTATAAGAGTAGTGTTATAAAGGAAACTAACTCAACCCCATTAATTAAGTAAGTTTACAATGTGGAAAACATTTGCAACAATATCTTCTGAACACAAAAAAAAACTCTATGTCCCTTGAATTAAAAAGTTTAATTGTAAACCTCAGCCAAACAGGTTAACTGGTACTATTCAAACAAAAATCATACTTATGCAGAAATATTTCACAGTCTTAGAGAAAGAATCCCTCAGGAAAATACTATTAAACATAGAAACAATGAAAATAGGAACAGCAGTAGGCCATTCTGCCCTTCAAGCCTGCTCTGCCGTTCAATATGATCATGTTTAAATGCAATGAATTAGAATATCGTAAGAGATATTTGGCAGATAATTGCAGTGGATTACAGTGGAATAATAAATATATTTTTCAGGGGCAGAAAATTATTAACCAATTCATTTGGTCATATTTAGGTCAACTCCCAGAACAGAGATTTTAGATGGAAACTGTGTATGTGTCTTCACTGCAGAAGACAATGCTAATGCTAACAACATATCATGGGTTGATACTAAAGCTCAAAATGCAAAACTGAAGATGGAGGTAATCCTCACTAGGTTAACAGAATGTCAAAAAAAATTATGCTGTTGAACATAATGCGATTCACATAGGATGCTGCAAGAAGTAATTCCCCTGCCATGTATTTAATAATACGCTAGATTCCATGGACTAACAAAATGTGGTGCCAAAATTTTAAAAGACCAATCAGTTAGGACTAAGAAACTGCACATCCCCTAGCGTGACTGACTACAAACAAATTGCTGAAAAGGTCATTATAGACAAATTGTACAAACACCTTCACTGAGAATGAGGTTCTGAACGTATCATCTGGTGCAATTTGGTTGAAATATTTGAGCAGATTACATCAAGTTGCACTTTTAAAGCAAACATGTCTCTTGGAATTTCACAGGACTATTATCAGACAAAATCTGGCAAGAGGTATAAAGAGGTATCGAGTCAGGTGACTAGCAGGTTGCTCTGATTGGTAGTTTAACAAGAACAAATTGAAAGGACAAGCAAGGAATACCAAAGTGGAGCAATAAGGTATGAAATTTCAGTGGGCATAAGTAGCTGACAGCCCAGGTGATGGCAGAGCAGTATAATTAATGGATATACACAAGGCCAGAATTGTAGGAGTGTAAATGACAAAGATTGTTGGGTTGAAAGATATTACAGAGCAATTGAAGGATGAGACCACGGAAATCTTAAAAGTAGAATAAGAATTTTTATAAGCATGGTGTTTCTATAGGTTAGCTAGGCCAGGTTGATGTGTGAATGAGTTGTGATATGGATTAAAACACAAGCAGCAGTGTTTGCGATGAGCTCAGGTTTATGACAGATTTAAAGCTGGGCAGGAAAGCACTGGAATACTCAGTTCTGGAGAGAACAAAGACAAGAAGGGAACGAAGACAAGAATGAGGTTTTCACCAGTTAAGCTGAGCCAGCAGAAGAGATGGGTAATGGTTTCCTTTGTTATAGAGTGAACATAGGATTGGCAGTATGGCTCAGTGTCAAATAGACAACGAGGCTGTGACCTGTCTGGTTCAACCACAGGTAGCAGATAGAGTCAGTAGCAACTGATGAGAATAGTTTAATTATTTCCCATTTTTAACACAGCATTACCATAAGACAAAATGGGGCCATTCAGCCCACACTGTCTGTATTGGCTGTCAAGCACTTTATCCTTCTGTTTTCAAATGATGTTTCTGGCGGGAACTACGTAGATGAGAAATAGGAGGTGACCAAATCAGGGGGTTTCCAGAGTTAATGGCAGAGCAGCAGGAAAAGATTCTCCAGCTGCAACTATCTGATAGAATGAGACAAAAAAATCTCATTTGCTTGGAGAGGGAATGGTGGTTGTGGGTGGATCATTATTTTACATGGATGTTGTCAGTGAACGGAGGCAGCCTGAATGACAGGACATATGATGTTCATAAAGCTTTTAAGAAGTTGACATTCTCAAATTATTTAACAAAGCCAAATCCTGGGAGATTAGGAAGAAAACTGTGCTTTGGAAAGAACAACAAGAAATTGGCACGACTTACACTATCTATAACATTCACTCCTTTCGTCACGAAAGGACAGTAGCAGTGTGTACTATCCACAAGATGAACTGCAGTGACTCACCGAGGTCAGTCCAAAAGCACCTTCTAAACCAGTGACTGCTAGAACTTAGAAGGACATGATAGCAGATGCATGGGAGCATCACCACTTGCAAGTTTTCTCCAAGCCATACACCATCCTGACTTAGAACTACATTGCCATCCCTTCACTGCTGGGTCAAAATCCTGAAACTCACTCTCTTTCAGCACTATACGTGTCCTAAGGACTGCAACATTCAAGAAGGTAGCTCACTGCTACCTTCTCCAGGGCAATTAGGGATGAACAATAAATTCTGGCCTAGCTAATAATGCCCACACACCACTAACGAAAGTAATAGACACTGTTACTTAAATCGATAGGCATTTCACAAATTTTAAGCTATATTATTGGATGGTGTACCATGATTGATGAATCACCATTTACAGTCAACAGCAATACAGATGATGCCATTCATCATGTAGGAGGCAGAGGCACAGCGGCTCAGTGGTTAGCCCTGCTGCCTCACAGTGCCAAGGATCTGGGTTTGATTCCACCCTCAGGTGGCTGTCTGTGTGGAGTTTGCACATTTGTCCAGTGTCTGTATGGATTTCCTCCAGGTGATACGGTTTCCTTCCACAGTCCAAAAATGTGCAGATTAGGTTCGACTGGCCACAGTGAGTTGCCCAAATTGTCTAGGAATGAGCAATTGGTGGGTTAGCTATGGGAAATGCAAGGTTACAGGGATAGGGAGATGGGTCTGGGTGGGATGTCTTCTGAAGGATCAATGTGGACTTGATGGGCCAAATGACCTATTCCCACACTGTAGGGATTCTATGATTCCAGTTGCAGTCTATCCTAAACTTTGGAGTGGCACAGTGGCTCAGTGATTGGCATTGCTGCCTCACAGCACCAGGGACCTGGGTTCAATTCCACTCTTGGATGACTGTCTGTAAGGAGTTTGCACATTATCTCTGTGTCTGCGTGGGTTTCCTCCGGGTGCTCCTGTTTCCTTCCACAGTCCAAATATGTGCAGGGTAGGTGGATTGGCCATGCTAAATTGCCCATTGTGCGCAGGGTAGCTGGGTTAGCCATGGGAAATGCAGGGTTTCAGGGATATGATAGGGGGATGGGTTTGGGTGGTATGCTGTTCAGATGTTTGGTTTGGACTCGATGAGCCAAATGGCCTGCTTCCACGCTGTAGGGGTTCTATGATTCGAAGATTAACGGTATACCACAAGCAAATTTGCTACATAAAGGTAGTGAAGAACTTCAGTCAAGAAATCTCACTCTTTAATATGAATGTATGTTCTGATTTGAATCTTCTTCAAATGATGGAAGGACTCAAAGTCAAGAAGCCACTGTTCGATGATAAGCCAGTTATGGACCAATTGGTCAAGCAACAACTAGTGAGCAATAATTTGGTTTCTGAACAACAGTCAAGGGACTGAAAGATCAAGCAAAAATCCTAAATATTGAAACATATGGACAAAACTCTGGATTTTGGCAGAGGCCTGAACTTTCAAAACTTTTAAAAGAAAGGGACAGGCTGGGCTGAGTTCTGTTGGAAATACACAATAGAACCAGCAGAATAGAGATTGCTGTCTGGGACTATTATTCAGCCTGGAATCCCAATTTGCACACCTCTCTAAAAGAACAATCAACTGAAACCAACAGACCCTAACCAGATAGTAGGAACTGCCGATGCTGGAGTCTGAGATAACAAGGTGTAGAACTGGATGAACACAGCAAGCCAGGCAGCATCAGAGGAGCAGGAAAGCTGACGTTTCGGGTCTGGGCCCTTCTTCAGAAATTTCTCCGAAACGTCAGCTTTCCTGCTCCTCTGATGCTGCCTGGCCTGCTGT
>NW_025965696.1:114478-123156 GCF_021869965.1 Rhincodon typus
ATAGGAGCAGAAAGCCTTTCTGCTCCTATGATGCTGCTTGGCCTGCTGTGTTCATCCAGCTCTGCACCTTGTTGTCTCTTATGCAGTGCAGTCAAGATACCCCTCACTCTTCCAGACTCCAATGGCTACAAGCTGATTTGTACAAACTTTTCTCCTATTATCACACGATTAATCCAGGTATCAATCCATTAAACCTTCTCTGTCGTGTAGTTTCCTGTTTTCTGCCTCCTTCTGTTCTTGGCAGGGTTATATTTATTACTTTTCAGTCTGATGCAACCTTTTCTGAATCTGGAAGATTTCAGAAAATTGGTATTAGCACATCAACTACCTTATTAACCATGTATTTTAAGACCATAGGATGAAGTCCATCAGGACCTAAGGGCTTGTCAGTGCACAGCTTCATCAGTTTGCTTAATGCTATTTTTCCAGTGATCTTAATTTAACAAGTTCCCATCTTCCATCTCCAAGTTTACAAATAATACTGGAATATTTTGTGTCCCCATAGTGAAGACGGAAACAAAATGTTTGTTTACTTTATCTTCCATTTCCTCATTATCTACCATTAATTAGCTATTTTTACTCTCCTAAGGACCAACACTTGCTTTACTTAGTCTTTTCTTTTTGTCAAAAAACTGTAGAAACTCTTGCTATTCATATTTTTTACGTTTCTGACTCACTTCCTCTTATACTCTAATTTCTTTTTCTTGATTAATCTTTTTGTCATTATTTGCTATTCTTTATATTCTGTCCAAGCATCTGACCTGCTACTCATTTTTTGAGGTCTTGTATGCCTTTTCCTTAAGTTTAATGCTTTGCATAATTATTTTGTTAACCACAGATGGTGAGCCTAGCCTTCAGAACTTTCCCTTACTGTAGGAACGTGGTTACTCTGAGTATTCTGAAATATCTGCTTTAAATGTATGCCACTACTTCTCTATTTATTTATTTCCTTGTCTTGTATTCCAGTGCACTTTACCTAACTCGGCTTTCATGCCCAACTGGTTCCCCATTTTTAAGTTTAGTCTTAGACACACTTGTCTCACTTCGAAATTTCAAAATCAATCATATTGTCGTTGCTGCTATCTAGAGGTGCCTTTGCACTCAGGTAATTAATCCTGTCACTTTGCACAAACCAAAATATGCTGTGACCTGATGAGTGCACCCTGAACATGTCCGAAGAAAAGTACCTAAATGAAATGTTGACTCACAGATGCTACCAGATGTGCAGAGTTTCTCCAGCAATTTCTGTTTATGTTTCAGATCTCCAGCATCACAGTCCTTTTTTTTGTCATGGCATTGGTCCTGAGAACAAGCTAGTAAACCTGGGAGTAACTATTATCAACTGGGAGTCAGGCCTATTAACCATATTGGTGATTCACTTGGTCATTTATACAGTTGCACAGTCTAGTCAGTCTTGATTACCAGTGTGATCCTATTAGGGTTGTGATAAAAGTTCATGGTTCTGTGCAGAATTTTTGAACACAGACCACATAAGTTTGCACCTGGAGTAAGAGTAATTCAGAAAGGGAAAAAGGACAGATAACAGATTTCTGATACTGCAAAATAAGATAGCATTACAAGCTATTGAAGATGGAGACGCTATCCCTGACTGTTATATAAGACTTGATTAAGGCTAATGCACCTGAATTGGCAAAGGAGTTAAAGGCAGACTTCCTGCAAATGTGAGAAAAAAAAAGTTAAATTATGGCACAACATTTGGGATTGCTGGAAATACAAGGGGTCTAGGTATGCTGAGTAGTTTGTCACTCGAGTTAGTGAGCGCAGCTAAAGCAGACTGAACATGAGAAAGAAGTGATGAGAAGCGGAAGAGAAAGGGTACTTAAAAGACTTCAGCTTGAGGAAAAGGAACAAGCATTCCAGAGACAAGAAATGGAATGAGAATTTAAGATCCTGGAGCTTGAGTTAAAAAGGAAAAGAGAAATAAGAGAAAGAAATAAAAAAGAATATTAGCTCAGAAAGTTGCACTTTGTTTTTAAAGAAAAGAGCCCTCAGATGTAGAAGGAAACTGAGAAAAAACCTTTGCCATAATCTAAAATTCAGTAAGGAAATGTTTACATTTGTATGCCTCTACCAAAATATGTGAATAAGGATGTGGAACCATTCATTCATGTTTGTGAAGGTAGGAAAATGCATGAAACGGCTGAAAGAAACTGGTTAATTTCCAAGCAGTGCAAGTTGACAGATAGAGTGCATGAGATTTCTGCATCACTTTCAGGGCAGGTTTTGGGTGGAATATGACACTATAAGAAAGACTGTTCTGGCTGTGTACATGTTAGTTTATGAAACATACAGAAACATACAGGCCTGAGTGTTTCAGTTGTAAGTGGGACACCTTCTTGCACAAATTCTGGCATTCTGAATGAAGCCTGTGACACTTACTGGGGTTCATGAAAGTGAGTCCAAAAAAGGAACTCATGAGGAAAATATCATGGATCAGATTGTGGTTTAACTAGAGACTGAAGATAGATGAGAAATATAAAAGACATTTTTCTTACAAATTGTAAGCTAAACCCATAAGAATTTTGAAATTTATGGAGGCACCCTGGACAAACCTACATTGAATCTGAAAAATTAGAACAGAGCAGTTTTGACTGGTGGATATGGGCATGAAGAGTAAATACCATGTATGAAGCTCACAAAGAAATTGTTCTCTTCAAATTAAAAAGTTGACTACCTTAATTAAAACTTGTGTTGAAAACCAGAGGAGTGCAGCTGCAAGGTAGACATCAGGAGTGGCTGACAATTATGAGCTAATCCACAAAACCTAAAACCATTTTTCTAACCACCGCCCCCCCACCCCTCTTTAAACCTTGGAAGGATAGAGGGTGAGAGATTGAATGAAAGGCAACTTACCAGAGTAGAGAAGGGGCATTGGGAAATGCCCCAAAAATTCTTTTTCAAACTGAAAAGGGAAATGCTGAGGGCAAAAGTGAAAGTTGTAGGCCTAAGTATTTCAACTGTAAGTGGAATGCCTCTCTCAACCTTTAGCATTCTGATTAAAGCCTTGTTGAGATTCGTAAAACTGAGTCTACAAAAGGAACTCATGACAAAAATACCATGGATCAGACTATGGCGTTGACTACAACTGGAGATTGAAGATGGATGAGAAATATAAAGGACTTCTTTCTTCAAATTATACAACTAAACCCATAGCTGTACTAAGGAATACAAAAGATATCTTGCTAGAGTAGGTCATAGTTTTCTGTCCTGAGAGTTCATTAAAAGCTGTAGTTTTAATCATTGACATAAGTGCAGTATACACCTATTCTGTTGTGTAGAGTGTGCTCAGAATGGGATTTGACGTCTACTACAATGGTAGCAAGGAATTGTTCAGAAATTACCTGTTGACGGAGTTGACTTTTAGGTAATGATTTGACTGGAATGAAAGTTACATCTTCACCTGTAATCATATAATATCCAAATGGGAAAGAGATGTAGCATTTACAAGAACTCATTTCAGGTAATTTCTTTTCATGTATGATGTAACATGCAAGCGCATATATTATAAATAAGCAGTCAGTTCAAAAGAAAATGATAAAAGATGTGACTTGGATTTGACTCTGAATTGTGCACAAAGAACAGATAATTGAATGTTGTGATTGATGCTGTGTAGGTTAAAAAAACATAAAGGTGGATAAATTTCTGGGACCTGAAGAAGCGTATCCCAATATGTGGTGGGAGCTAGGGAACAAATTGCAGGACCCCTAGCAGACATATTTGTATCATCAACAACCATGAGTGAAGTGCTGGAAGACCGGACAGTGGCTAATCCTGTACCTTTATTTAAGGAAGTCTGTAAGGAGAAGCCAGGAAACTGTAGGCTGTTGAGTCTGACGTCTGAGGTGGATAAGTTGTTGGACAGGATTCTGAGAGAATTTATATACATTTGGAGAGGCAAGGACTGATTAAGAATAGCCAGCATGGCTTTGTGTGTGGGATATCATGTCTTACAAACTTCATTAAGTTTTTTGAGGATGTGGCCAAGATAGATAGGGCAATCAACATGGACCTTAGTAAAGCCTTTGACAAGGTTCCGCATGGTGGACTGGTTAATAAAGTTAGGGATCACATGGGATTCAGGGAGAGCTTGCCAATTGGATATAAAATTGGCTTGATGGTGGGAGGCATGGTGGTGGTAGTGTGTTATTTTTCGGACTGGAGGCCTGTGACCAGCAGTGTTCTGCAGGGATCGGTGCTGGGTCCACTGATGTTTGTCATTTATATAAAAGATTTGGATGAGAATTTAGGAAATGTTATTAATATGTTTACAGATAACACCAATGGACACTGAAAATGATTATCTAAGATTAGTAAGGGATCTTGATCAATTGAGCCAATGGGCTGAAGAGTGGCAGATAGAATTTAATTTAAATAAACGTGAGGTGTTGCATTTTAGTAAGACAAACCAGGACAGGACTTACACAGGTAATGGTGGGGCCCAGTAGAGGGTTGTTGAACAGAGAGACATAGGGGTTGAAGTACATAGTTCACAGTTGCATCACAGGTAGACAGGGTGGTAAAGAAGGTGTTTGGCATGCTTGCCTTCATCAATCAGACCAATGAGTATAGGAGTTTGGATGTCATGTTGTGGTTGTGGTAAGGCTACTTCTGCAGTACTGTGAATAGTTCTGATTGCCCTGCCATAGGAAGGATATTATTCAATTGGAGAGAGTAAAGAAAAGATTTACAAGGTTGTTACCTGGACTGGAAGTTTTGAGTTATAAGGAAGGCTGGGACTTGTTTTCCCTAGAGCAAAGGACACTGAGTTGTGACCTTATTGAGGCTTATAAAATCATGAGGGGCATAGATAAGATGAACAGCAAAGGTCTTTTCCCTCGGGTAGGGGAGTTTAAACCTATAGGGCATACCTTTAAGATCAGAGGAGGAAGACTTAAAAGTGTCCTCAGGGGCAACATTTTCACAAAGAGAGTGGTTCGTACGTGGAATGAACTGCCAGAGGTAGTGGTAGATGCAGGTACAGTTACAACATTTAAAAGACATTTGGACAGGTACATGAATAGGATAGGTTTAGAGGGATATGGGCCAAATGCAAAAAAATGGGATTAGTTTAGTTTGGAAAACCTGGTCGGCATGAAGGAATTGGACCAAAGGGTCTGTTTCCGTGGTGTATGACTCTATGATATTGGTAGCTAAACAGTTGGTTTCACTATCCTTAGTTTGCAGATTGATTGAGATTCTATTGTTCTGATTCCTTTCGACCATGATTAAATTCCAGCATTCATGGTAAGAGAGAGTCCTTTTGCTGTCCTGATTCCTTTAGTTTGATCTGCAGCAGTCTGAGTGAGAGAGTTCCTTCCTTTGCCTACGATACAAGAGTGAAATGACTTTCAGAGCATGCTAATGGTGGCACCCTGACTGGTACACCTGAGAATGTTCAGTCTCACTATCACAATCCAGTAAAGGTGAAACTGGCTTTTTAACCCCTGTCTTTATGTATTCTTCAACACTAAAAACACAAAATTTGTCTGCAATTTGGGATGTACTCTGAGGGGGTGTCTTGCTGTTGAGAAGAAGTCATCAGCCCCACATAATCTTTAGTCACAGGAATTCACAGACCAATCTCTTTCACTTACAAAAATAGAAGTTGCTGGAAAAGCTCAGCAGGTCTGGCAACATCTGTGAAGAGAAATCAGAGTTAAAGTTTCAGGTCTGGTGAATCACTTTCACTTGCTTCTTCCCCTCCTTTTGTTTTTGAAGTTCCTTCCACACCTTCACTACCCATACCAGTTTCTGAAGAGCCTATTAGTAGACTCTGTAGGACTGTTACTGAAAGTGGGATGCTGGTATATTCTTATTTTTAGGGATATGATGACCCAATTTCCAGAAGCAGCGATTTTGAGTGCTGTTACATGTAAATTAGTGGTAAATATTAACTCAGATTTTTATTTGTTGAGGACTACCATTAGATATACATTTGGACCAGATACAAATATTTTAAAGGACATAAAAAGATATAAAGCTATTGAAGCCCACCTCATATCATTCAAACATAAATAGAGCTTTAGAGAAAAGCTATCAGGCTCTTAAGACAATGATTAAGGCAGATCGTCACAAATATCCATAGGATTGGGTGAAAGGGTTGAACGACTTGTTAATTGCTACCAGAGTTTTCCCTGACTGAATCTACTGGATTTAGGCCATTGAAATTGCTCTGTTGTCATGAGACAAGTCCAAGAAAATTTATTAAGGAAAAGGTTTCAAGACAGAGGGCCATCCAGTGCTTCAGAAAACTTGTCAATGCTTCCAGAGAGATGCACAGCAGCACACAAAATAGCACAGGAGCATTTTAAAAACTTTACAGGCAAAGGTGAAAGAATGGGCAGGTGAACATGCTGCAAATAGACCATTTCATCAGGTGAGTAAATGTTATTACCTTTACAAAGCGTACTCTGAGTGGTCCATACAAGTAATTGAGAGGGTTCGTAAAGTCACTAATCTGGTAAATATTTGGTTGGCACAAAGAAGAATCAATTTTGTCACACAAGCATGTTAAAGCAGTATCATTGTAGAGAGGAGGATGAGACAGCAAGTGTATCAGGTGGTAAGAGTCGTGGAGGTTGATAGAGATAGCAAGAGTGAGGTAGCAAGCGAGTTAGATAGTTCACAAAGTGAACATCCAACAACTTGATCAGCCAATACTGAAATAGGAAAATTAGACACCATATACTCGTACTTAGAAGAGAGACAATGGGAAGTCTAATCAGGTTCCTTAGGAACTTTAAGATCTGTAGATACACATCAAAATGCACAACATTAGCTGTGCATTATGTGAATTCATGTAGTACAGCAGTGGGTCATTAGCCTGTCAAACCTGCATCTCCGTTTAATACGATTGTAATAGTTCAATACCTGTTATTTTCTCAATACCATAATCCTTCCACCGTCGGTAATCAGAAATCCACTAATCTCTGTCTTAAATGTACTCAAAGATTGAACTTCCACAGCCCTCTGGAATAGACAATACCAAAGATTCACAGCCTCTGAGTGAGAAATTCCTTCTCGTCTCGGTCCTAAATGACAGCTCTCTGATATTTTTGAATTGAGTCCCCTTGTAAGGACTTCCTGACCAGCAAAATATCTTATCTGTATCTATTTGGTGTAAAGACCACATTTATTTTTTGAACTTTATTCATTCGTGGATGTGTATGACTGGCCGGGCCAACATTTATTGGCCATCCTTAGTTGCCCTTGAGAATGTAGGGGTGAGCTTCCTTCTTGAACTGCTGCAGTCCAGTTGTTGTAGGTGGATCCACAAAGCTGTTGGCAAGGGAATTCCAGGACTTTGACACAGCAACAGAGAAGAGCAGAGATATATTTCCAAGACAACAAGGTGCAGGGCTGGATGAACACAGCAGGCCAAGCCGCATCATAGGAGCAGAGAGGCTGACGTTTCGGGCCTGGACCCTTCATCAGAAAAGGGGGAGGGGAAGGGGGTTTTGAAATAAATAGGGAGAGAGTGGGAGGCGGATAGAAGAGGAATAGAGGAGAGGATAGGTGGAGAGGAAACAAACAGGTCGAAGAGGCGGAGATGGAGCCAGTAAAGGTGAGTGTAGGTAGGGAGTTAGGAAGGGGATAGGTCAGTCCAGGGAGGACGGACAGGTCAAGGGGGCGGGATGAGGTTGGTCGGTAGGAGATGGAGGTGCGGCTTGAGGTGGGAGGAGGGGATAGGTGGGAGGAAGAACAGGTTAGGGAGGCAGGGACGAGCTGGACTGGTTTTGGGATGCGGTAGGGGGAGGGGAGATTTTGAAACTTGTGAAATCCACATTGATACCATTGGGCTGCAGGGTTCCCAAGCGGAATATGAGTTGCTGTTCCTGCAACCTTCGGGTGGCATCGTTGTGGCACTGCAGGAGGCCCAGGATGGACATGTCGTCTGAGGAATGGGAGGGGGAGTTGAAATGGTTCGCGACTGGGAGGTGCAGTTGTTTATTGCGAACCGAGCGTAGGTGTTCTGCAAAGCAGTCCCCGAGTCTCCGCTTGGTTTCCCCGATGTAGAGGAAGCCACACCGGGTACAGCGGATGCAGTATACCACATTGGCAGATGTGCAGGTGAACATCTGCTTGATGTGGAAAGTCTTCTTGGGGCCTGGGATGGGGGTGAGGGAGGAGGTATGGGGGCAGGTGTAGCACTTCCTGCGGTTGCAGGGAAAAGTGCCGGGTGTGGTGGAGCTGGAGGGGAGTGTGGAGCGGACAAGGGAGTCACGGAGAGAGTTGTCCCTCCGGAAAGCAGATAAGGGTGGGGAGGGAAAGATGTCTTTGGTGGTGGGGTCGGATTGCAGATGGCGGAAGTGTCGGAGGATGATGCGTTGGATCCGGAGGTTGGTGGGGTGGTACGTGAGGACGAGGGGGATTCTTTTTTGGTTTTTATTGCGTGGACGGGGTGTGAGGGATGAGGTGCGGGAGATGTGGGAGACACGGTTGAGGGCGTTCTCGACCACCGAGGAGGGGAAGTTACGGTCCTTGAAAAACGAGGACAACTGAGATGTACGGGAGTGGAATGCCTCATCCTGGGAGCAGATGCGGCGGAGGCGAAGGAATTGGGAATAGGGGATAGCATTTTTGCAGGAAGGTGGGTGGGAGGAGGAGTATTCTAGGTAGCTGTGGGAGTCGGTGGGCTTGAAATGAATATCGGTTTC
>NW_025965696.1:123656-131543 GCF_021869965.1 Rhincodon typus
AAGGGGGCGGGATGAGGTTGGTCGGTAGGAGATGGAGGTGCGGCTTGGGGTGGGAGGAGGGGATAGGTGGGAGGAAGAACAGGTTAGGGAGGCAGGGACGAGTTGGACTGGTTTTGGGATGCGGTGGGGGGAGGGGAGATTTTGAAACTTGTGAAATCCACATTGATACCATTGGGCTGCAGGGTTCCCAAGCGGAATATGAGTTGCTGTTCCTGCAACCTTCGGCTGGCATCGTTGTGGCACTGCAGGAGGCCCAGGATGGACATGTCGTCTGAGGAATGGGAGGGGGAGTTGAAATGGTTCGCGACTGGGAGGTGCAGTTGTTTGTTGCGAACCGAGCGTAAGTGTTCTGCAAAGCGGTCCCCGAGTCTCCGCTTGGTTTCCCCGATGTAGAGGAAGCCACACCGGGTACAGCGGATGCAGTATACCACATTGGCAGATGTGCAGGTGAACATCTGCTTGATGTGGAAAGTCTTCTTGGGGCCTGGGATGGGGGTGAGGGAGGAGGTATGGGGGCAGGTGTAGCACTTCCTGCGGTTGCAGGGAAAAGTGCCAGGTGTGGTGGAGCTGGAGGGGAGTGTGGAGCGGACAAGGGAGTCACGGAGAGAGTTGTCCCTCCGGAAAGCAGATAAAGGTGGGGAGGGAAAGATGTCTTTGGTGGTGGGGTCGGATTGCAGATGGCGGAAGTGTCGGAGGATGATGCGTTGGATCCGGAGGTTGGTGGGGTGGTACGTGAGGACGAGGGGGATTTTTTTTGGTTTTTATTGCGTGGACGGGGTGTGAGGGATGAGGTGCGGGAGATGTGGGAGACACGGTTGAGGGCGTTCTCGACCACCGAGGAGGGGAAGTTACGGTCCTTGAAAAACGAGGACAACTGAGATGTACGGGAGTGGAATGCCTCATCCTGGGAGCAGATGCGGCGGAGGCGAAGGAATTGGGAATAGGGGATAGCATTTTTGCAGGAAGGTGGGTGGGAGGAGGAGTATTCTAGGTAGCTGTGGGAGTCGGTGGGCTTGAAATGAATATCGGTTTCGAGGTGGTTGCCCGATATGGAGACAGAGGTCCAGGAAGGGGAGAGTGGTGTTAGAGATGGTCCAGGTAAATTTAAGGTTGGGGTGGAAGGTGTTAGTGAAGTGTATGAACTGTTCGAGCTCCTTGTGGGAGCACGAGGCGGCGCCGATACAGTCATCAATGTAACGGAGGAAGAGGTGGGGTTTAGGGCCGGTGTAGGTACGGAAGAGGGATTGTTCCACGTAACCTACAAAGAGGCAGGCGTAGCTTGGGCCCATGCGGGTACCCATGGCTACCCCCTTTGTCTGTAGGAAGTGGGAGGAATTGAAAGAGAAGTTGTTGAGTGTGAGGACGAGTTCGGCTAAGCGGATGAGGGTGTCAGTGGAGGGGGACTGGTCGGGCCTGCGGGACAGGAAGAAGCGGAGGGCCTTAAGGCCATCTGCATGGGGAATGCAGGTGTAGAGGGACTGGACGTCCATGGTAAAGATGAGGTGTTGGGGACCTGGGAATTGGAAGTTCTGGAGGAGGTGGAGGGCGTGGGTGGTGTCACGGACATAGGTAGGGAGTTCCTGGACCAAGGGGGAGAAAATGGAGTCGAGATAGTTGGAGATCAGTTCGGTGGGGCAGGAGCAGGCGGAGACAATGGGTCGACCAGGGCATTCAGGTTTGTGGATTTTGGGAAGGAGATAGAAGCGGGCAGTGCGAGGTTGGGGAACGATGAGGTTGGAGGCCGTGGGTGGGAGGTCACCTGAGGTGATGAGGTTGTGGATGGTTTGCGAGATGATGGTTTGGTGGGATTCGAACCCGTGCCCCAGAATGTTATCTGGGTCGCTGGATTAACAGTCCAGTGATGTACCACTAGGTCATCGCCTTTATCCAACATTAGTCTTACAGGGAAGTGTAGACCAATGTCTAAACATATTCCCCATTATGTATAGCATTCACCTTTCACTCATGAGACCATTCATCCCAGTAAAGGGGAAAGGAATTTGGTTTTTAAGTAATGTTACTTCTGGCATTTGCTATTGCAGGCTTTAGTTTTAAGGTCTGAACTCTGGTGCATTCCTTGCCAAAGTTGGTGGCTGGCTGGCTGTTGTGAAAACGTATCCGTTCAAAAAATGTTATTTCAACTGTAATGGGGGGAAAAACGTGTGGCTGAAGTTTGATTAACATGAAATGCTGTTACTTCTAACAGTGCATGGTATTCTGAGGGTTGTGCTTGTCTTGTTTTCAGGTTTGTAATCTGAGTTTTGGTTACACAAAGTTGTGGTTTGACTCGTGTATAGTAATGTAAAAAATCAATGTTTATCTTCTTCCAGAGTAGAAGCCCAAAGCATTTAAGAAGCTCCCAGTCTGGTCTCCGGGACCAGGCTGAACATCTCTCTGTCACCTCAGCAGATTCCTTCGAGGCAATGGCAGAACCAGAAGCGTCTCACACCTTTAACAGAGGGACTCGTTTGCGGGCAAGTCTACCAGTTGTTCGATCAACTAACCAGACAAAGGACAGATCATTGGGTAAGATTTGCTTGTACTTCAAGCATGTTGTACTCCGTGTATTGCATTTTAATTTACCGTTCCACCTGAGATGAATTATGTACTACTTCGTTTTGACAGCAGAAAATGTTGTTTTTGCATGTTCGCAATGATTCTTTGGTTTAAACCTGATTTGATGTAACAATGGAATGCTGTATTACTGATTCTGCACATGTTGGGGAAAATGCTATTTGGGTGTAATTTGGATTCTGGACCCTAATGTGGATGAATATTGGTGTAGGAATGTCTGTCGTCTTTACTACAAATCAAGGTTCTGTAATGTCACTGTTCTGTTAAGCAGTACTTTGTGAAAAGAAATGCCAAACAATATTTTTGTGTGCTTTTACAAAGTTAGTGAGGCCTTTCAAGGTGTTTGAGAGGGCCATTAGCAGAGTAAAACCTGGCTTGTTTTTATGTGAATCTTGAACAATTGTATTACCACAATTTTAAAATGGATATATCTGTTGTAATTAACATTGAAAAGTTTGAAGTCCATTTTTTAAAAAAAATCTAATTCGAGACTGAATAATTGCAGTGACCTGCAAAATTATTTTAAAATTACTCCTTGCAGATCAACCATATTTCTACAGATTGTCCACTGCAGTGACTGAAAGTAATCATAGAATCCCTACAGTGTAGGAACAGGCCCTTCAGCCCAACAACCAAGAAAAATGTCAATGATTATATGCTGTAGTAATGAGTTTTGAAGATATTGCCTGTTCTGTTGTCATTAAAACTAACTGTATATTTGTAGTAGTTAATAAAAGAGCAAATCTCGTTGTGGTAGCAATGCATTGGATCCAAACTATTGAATACAAATTTGGAAAGCAGGTAGTAATGAGTTGAGAATTTTTATAGCAATTTTTTTTTTGCATCCAGTTTGAATTTTCATACTGTGCTATACTGTTACACTTTCTGTTCAAGCTATTCCATGCCTTAAATTTTACACTCCACTTTTTAACGTGGATGTCATTTAATTGATTTTTTTTTTATCCCAATGAACCTTCTGAAAAATCTAGTGTTGGGTTTTGTACAGACTGCTTAGAGAAGAAAGAAAGGACACTTGTGTAACACTGATACAAGGTAGAATTTTTTTGATATTGTCAGATGTCATTTGGAGACCTAAAAACAGCAAACCTTGATAACTGGTAAGTAAATAGCTGACACCTGCATCATGCCTTTGACTTTCATTCCTCCAGTTTAATTGTTGTACTAAATCTCTTCTTTCAACTTTTCATCAAAAACCTGTTTGCTCAGAATTTAATACCCTGTCCTATGGTGAAATTTGAAGTGGGAGAGGTCATTTAATGAGACAGGATGGTTCTGGGTGAGATCCTTCCATCTTCTCACCTGTATCCTGATTTTAATTCAAAAGGATAATAATTCCATCTGAATAAGGAGTAAGGTTGCAGGTAGATTAACATGAAATGCTGTTACTTTGACTGACTGTGTATGATGTTCAGAGGTTATGTTTGTCTTGTTTCCAAGTTTTGTAATCTGAAGTATGGTTACACAAACATGGTGATGAATTGGATAGTCACGTAAAAACCCTTGTTTTTCATGTTTCAGACTAGAGGCCACTTAATGTGGTGTGCCTAGCTTGAAAGAGGCATGCAGGGCTCTTGCCAACTCCAGCCAGTAGGTGATACTCCTGTTGTCACAATTAAATGCAGCCTTTTATTGCAAAATTTGAGGAGGCTTAATAACATGACACCAGTTATCTTCTGTTAAAGAAATACTATATAAATAAGTGGTGTTCTAAGAACTTTCCAAACAATTCATGGCAATGATACTCAAGCTAAGATTTAAATGTTTGAATTTTCCTTTTTCTTTTAGTAAGGTGCTAAACTCACTTCGTTTGAAATACTTCTAGCTAATGCAGTGATATTGAAGTTTAAAATTAAAATGGATCTGAAACGAGCTTTGCAGATATTGGTAACCCATAAGGCATTTTCCAACTTTTAATTGGGTGGTTAGCTTCATGTTTCATTAGAGGCAGTCAGCATTGAAAAGTCAACAGATACTTTCCAGATGGGATCATTCAAGTGAATTGCTTTGAATCCAACAACTCAAGTGTGTGAGAAGTATCCAATTTCAGGATGTTTGTTTTCTCACACAAGATCATTTGATTTATACTGAAATGTTGCTTTTAACCCAAACTCTCCTGGAATTCTAACCTTTTGAAGTATTGAGGAATTTGAGGTCTGAGGAGCTGGGCAGTAGATTTGAGACCAGAGCAGATCACTGATGTATCCTGCATTTTTAATGAAGATCGCTTGACTGACTGACTCACTGACAATTGTTCCTTTCCTCTTTTTCTCTTCCTCTGAGCTCTCATTCTCCCTGCCCCAGCCCCCAATCCCCCACTCCCTCTCCAACTACTGAACAACTACAATCACCAGCCCCTTTTGCAGAGCGAGCTTGCAGCCGTGGATGAGGGAAAAATATTTTCATGTCTAGAAAATGCAGTCTTAATTGTTGCCTGTCTTTAGGTTACACAATTACATCAAGATTATATATTGAAATCAATAGGAGTTAATTGTGGCTTTCACTCTTGGGATACTATTTGGTATAACGTACAATTTGGCCTGGGAAAGGATTGAGGTAAAACTATCAAATGTCCCTATACAGATGAGAAACACAGTTTCTGGTCCCAGTTAGTATGGAGAACTCGAAGCATTTCTTGAAAGTGTTGAGGTTGAGGGTGCACACATATCTAGTTACTAGGATACTAATTAATACATGAAGTTGATTTTAAAATATGCTGTATGAATTCTCTTTTTTTTCTTGAAATGGTTAGTTTAGTTAGCTATAATATTGTCATTTTTGGGGCCTGGATTTCTGATGTTAAAAAAAACACGTATGAGAGACAGGATTTAATTCTTAATGGATTCTGAGTGAAATGTGTTTAGCCTTGGCTCGGTTCCTAGGGCATGTGGTCCAATACGGATTTGACACTAATTCAATATTTCTGAATTATTGGCTTTCTCCCTGGGAGATGAACTCAGGACATTTTTCCTAACTTTAAAATGTATAAAGAGAATCTAAGTATGAAGTAATGTCTTAGAACACATTTTTAAAAGTTTGGGAGTAATGTAGATTTTCCTCAACAGCAACAACTTGTATTCATTCAGCATATTTAATGTAGTCAAATGCCCCAAGGTGCTTCATAGCATTATCAAATATTATTCGAAAGTAAAACTATCCATGGTGTGGTAGTTGAAGTGGGCCTGATTTGTGTCATGCTGTTTTTAATAGCTTCCAGGTAACAGTCTAATATTTTCTTATGACTTCATCTGTTTCTATTTACTGTTGTTGAAATGTCAACATCTATGAGCAGGACTCTGTGATGGGAATATTTGATTGTCTATTATAAAGATAATCACCATACATCAATAAGGAAAATGAGAATAAATGCTGAGCTGCCCTTAAAATTTTTCAGCCTGAGTCTCAATTTAAGATATGATTTTTATACCAAATATTTGATCAGAGTTTAGGTTTTGAGGAATGTATTAAAGGGGAAAGGAAATGAACAAGTTGTGATTGTGATTTTAACATCCAACTCGTGTTTCGGACATTTGTCATCTAAACGTACATTTTCATAATGTGTTAGGAAGGGGGAGGTCAAATCTTTGTGATAATTAAAATTGAAACTTGAACCACAACCTGCCCCCCCACCACGGTCCCCCAATCTGTAATGGTGGGACTAGAGGTCCCTTCTAATTTTAAACCCAAAACACCCAGAGAAGCTCACCTCACCTTGCATAACCTGTTAAACTGTATTACAGAGAAGAGGAGGTTAAATGAAAGAAAATCCCTGGTATTCACTTTAAGTAACAAGTAGTAATTTATTTATTTAACCCTAATAGTGAACTAATTAACAGAATTACCAACAAATGAAACAATTCCCCCTTAACTACTAACTATTCCCTAACTGAACTAAGTTCTACTGGTATGCTGTTCCACTGAATACAAGCCCCACTTATATAAAGCCAAGTAGTAAGAAAATAAATTGAAACTTAGTCTCTCAAAGTATACATGCCTTCCTTCTAATGTTCTCAAGTCATAAATGCCTTTCTTCCGTGGATCTGGCTGTCAGGGAAGTTTTTTTTCTGTGTGAAGTCTTCTGTGAGGATTCTCAGCTGGAAGATAGATGCTGCTCTCTTAGATAGCTTAACAATTTCTTGTGAGAGCTAAATGTTTATTTCTCAGATGGCAGTTTGCTCTCACACCAATTTTTCAAAAAAAACTCTTTATATACCTTGGATGACATATCAATTTTCTTACAATAGCATTGGTGCAACGTTGTCAAAACAATCAGATTTAAATTCAATTTTTGCTTTCAATTGCTAAGTGCTTGGTTTAAATTTAATTGGCTGATTCCAGCTAGTTGCCAAAACACGAAAACAAGCCTAAGGTTTCCAATCACACAACCAATTGATACATGTTTCAATTTCAGAACTGTCTGCTTAGACACATTTCTGTATAAATCTAAGCTTAAAGTACTTTTACCTTTTAAAGGAGCCATGCACTTTTTTTCCCTTTTTTTTTTTTTACAAACAAATTCTAGTTTCTGGCCTTTCCAAATCATGAGTACTGTACACAACTTTGTAACAACTGTAGCAATTCATATTGGGATACTCAACTTGTAACTTATAGAATTCATTATAAGATAATACATTGGAATTGCATAAATACCTGCACTTGGATATTTTCTCTAACTGAAGTTATTTTTGCCAACATTAAACAGTTAGATGGTCCTACAAAATGAAAATGTATATTTTTAACACTGTTCAAAAAAAAAAGCAAATTTAAGGAATTCTATTAAGTAATAGAATGACTTGTGAGAGTGACAAAGTAAGCTTTTGAGGTTTTACTTTGCTGGAATAAGTTTTACATGTCTAAACAACACCAGAACAAATGACCGTGGCATTGATTTCCTGTGTCTTCAACTTCATTACACCGTTTCAAAGGATCAGAAAATATAGGTAAAACTATCAAAGAAGAAAACAGTAGATATAGGTGTTTGTTGAATGTAAACTTTTAACTGTAGTAAGATAGTTAAAATGAGCCCGCATAATGTCATGTTGGTTTTTTAAGAGAACTTCAGGCAATGTTTTCTCATCTCTAATTTTTTTTATTATTATTATTGAAACCTCAAATCTACAAACAGAAACTAGTGATATAATTACTTTATTTGCTGTTATTTATGCACAATGTGTGTTATCATAGTGCATAAGGATAATTAAAAATGGCCACAGATGGTAGGAACTGCCAATGCTGGAGAATCTGAGATATCATGGTGTAGAGCTGGATGAACACAGCAGGCCAAGCAGCATCAGA
>NW_025965696.1:132043-135690 GCF_021869965.1 Rhincodon typus
TCGTTCTTTTGTTTAAAAAAAGAGCAAGGGATAAACCAAATAATTACAGGACAGTCAGACCAAATTCAGTAGTGGGCTGATTATTGGAAACAGTTCTGAGAGACAGGATAAAGTCACTTAGAAAAGTATGAATTAATAAGGGTTAGTCAGTATGGATTTGATAAAGGAATAACTTGATTGAATTTTTTTGAGGAAATAATAAGGAGCATTGATGACGGCAGTGCAATTGATGTGTTCTACATAGATTTTAGTAAGGCTTTTGACAATGTCCCGCATGGCAGACTGGTACCTGGGATCCAGAAGAATGAAGCAAGCTGCTGACAAAACTGGCTGTGGCAGGAAACAAAGGGTTATTGTTGATTGGTAATTTTGCGACTGAAGGCTGTTACCTGTGGGCTGCCAAAGGGCTCAGTACTAGATATTTTCCACATTATGTAGTGTATACCAACAAGTTTGACATACATGCAAACAGCATGACCAAGGCGTTTGCATATACCACAAAAATAACTGCAGGCATGTATCAGTGGATGGATCAGGTAGACGGAAAAGTGGCAAATGAAATTTAACTTGGAGTAATGCGAGGTGATGCATTTTGAGAAGTAAAGTAAGTAAATGGAATAGACATAGAGAGATAATTTGTAGGACTACAGATCAAATGCTAGAAAATGGAATTAGGCTTTGTAACTTGTTTTTCAGGTGACACAGACACAATGGGCCAAGTGACCTGTCTCTCTCTGTGCTGAAAACATTTTATGATTCTAAGGAGGAGTGAATCGACATCTAGATTTCCTGTGCAAATATCCTATCTCATAATTGTACTAATTCAATCTTTCATTCACAACGGCATTCCACATCCTCTTCCTTTAAGCCTTTTCCAAGCTCCTTGCCTTCACTTTTACAGTAACCTCTGCAGTAGGTGCCTCCTTGGGGATGAAGGCAGGAGGTGTCCCCAGCCCATCACTCCATCAAACTGGATAATGACTTCAGCTGCACTTTAGCGGACAGAGTCAGGCAAGTGTGTTAGCTTTGCAGGTGGCAATTTAGTGCAGACACAAGTTGACAGCTTGTGGTTGAGAGTGTGATTTTTAGAGACCATGTGACTGTAGAAAGTATGAAGGGCATGATGAAGTGAAAGAAAAGCAGAAGGGCATGCTTAGTAGGGTAAAGACATAGTCAATCGGGAGGTGCTGCCACAAGCAGTCCAGCTTCTGGGCCATTCTTACTCTAGGTGAGTGGTTGTAGGGGAATGGTTTCAGGATGTTGGTCAGTCAGGTGTTGATCAAATGCAAGTAATGTCAGGAATTGGGCTTTGGTCCTACAAGTCAAACAAAAGTAGTCTAAGTTTGCTTTTTGATTGGTGTTGCAAATTCAATCCGCAGGTGGGTCACAGAACGTTGAGGTTGCCCTGCAAAATCTGCCTGCTGGATGAGACAAGGCCGGTTGTGTGGGTGCAGGGGAAACCATACATGATTCAGGGCCTTTTAGAGTCTGTCCGTGGTGTTGTCAAGGCCCCATGCAGCTCAGGTCAGTAGATTGATGTGATTGTATTTGCTAGCTGAGGGATCAGTTCTTATAATATTGGTTGTCTGCCTAACAACATAGTATGAGTAGCATCCTGCTCACATGCGCACTTGTCTGTCCTCAGCATGCTGCAGTGCTCCAGTAAATCACAGCACAAACTGAAGGAAAAACATCTACTTACACACCCATACTTCCCACATAGGGGACTTCTACTACCTTCCAAAGATACACAAAACCAACACACCGAATCAGGCAATGGCTATGTTGAGGGCATCCTGAAACCCATTGTACAGGGAACCCCCAGCCTCTGTCGCAACACTACAGATTTCTTACAGAAACACAGCACCCACAGGCCAGTCGAACCAGGAAGATTTCTCGTCACAGTGGACATTTCGGCACTTTACATCAGCGTCCCACACAACGATGGCATCGCTGCAACAGGCTTAGTACTCAATACCACCAACTACCAATTTCCAGACGCCATCCTACAACTCATCCGCTTCATCCTTGACCACAACGTCTTTACCTTCAACAACCAGTTCTTCATCCAGACATACGGAACAGCTATGGGGACCAGATTTGCTCCCCAATATGCCAACATTTTCATGCACAGGTTCGAGCAAGACTTCTTTGCTGCACAGAGCCTCCAACCAATGCTATACACCAGATACATTGATGACACTTCCTTTCTTTGGACTCATGATGAGGAATCAATGAAACAACTACATAGCGATATCTACAAGTTTCATCCCACCATCAGACTTACCATGGACAATTCTTTAAAATCAGTCTCATTCTTGGGCACACGCATCTTCATCAGGGACAAACACCTCTGTATATCATTCTATTGCAAACCCATGGATAACCTCACAAATCTGCACTTCTCAGCTTCCACCCCAAACATATTAAAACAGCCATCCCCTACGGACAAGCCCTATGCATGCACAGAAACTGTTTGGATGAGGAGGAACGAGACAGACACCTGCAGGTGTTGAAGGACGCTATCATAAGAATAGGATACGATGCTCAACTCATCGATTGCCAGTTTCAACGTGCCACAGTGAAAAACCGTAATAACCTCCTCAGAAGACAGATATGGGACATGTCCGATAGGGTGCCCTTCGTTGTCCAGTATTTCTTGGGACTGGAGAAACTATGCCATGTTCTTCGCCGCCTTCAACACATTATCGATGACGATGAGCACCTCGCCAGGATCTTCCCCACATCTCCACTTCTCGCCTTCAAACAACTGCCAAACCTTAAACAGACCATTGCTCGCAGCAAACTACCCAGCCTTCAGGATAACATCGACCACAACACTATACAACCCTGTCATGGCAACTCTGCAAGACATGTCAGATCATCGACATGGACACTACCATCACACATGGGAACACCACCCACCACACACCTCTATCCATCTTCTAACCGCCTCCCCCTCTCTCCCTATTTATTTCAGAACCCCCTTCCCCTCCCCCATTTCTGAAGAAGGGTCTAGGCCCGAAACGTCAGCCTTTCTGCTCCTATGATGCTGCTTGGCCTGCTGTGTTCATCCAGCTCTACACCTTGTTATCTCAGATACTCATGTGACTTGGCCAACGTTGTCTATCTCATACGCTGCAGGCAAGGAGGCCACGAGGCAGGGTGCATTGGCGAAACAATGCAGATGCTATGACAATGGACGATTGGACACCACGCAACAATCGCCAGACAGGAATGTTCCCTCCCAGTGGGGGGCTTCAGTGGTCAAGGACATTTGGCCTCGAATCTTCGGGTACACGTCCTCCAGGGTGAACTTCAGGATACACAACAATGCAGACTCACCGAGCAGAGGCTGATAGCTGAGTTCAGTACCCATGAGGACAGCCTCAACCGGGATCTTGGGTTCACGTCGTGCTACAGGTGACCCCATCACGCTATACACTCTCACACATGCATACATACACACACACAAACACACTCACAGACACACACACGCACACATACACTCACACACACACATACACAAACACACTCACAGACACACACACGCACACATACACTCACTCACACACACACTCACTCACACACACACAAACACACTCACAGACACACACACGCACACATACACTCACTCACACACACAC
>NW_025965696.1:135790-137489 GCF_021869965.1 Rhincodon typus
TTTATTTTGTTCAAAAAGCACACAATTTAGAGACAGTCAGTCAATATGGCATTTTATAAATTCCTACTTTAGAAATAAAACCAGTTTGACTCCAAACCAAAACACAAACAGATTCTAAACAAGGTCTCACACCTAACATGTCACCTCATCTTTGCACTGATAAAACCTTTAGTTCTCTCAGGACAGTGACTTGAAAGGAATTTGGGGATCTACGTATACATATTAATCAATTAAAACCTTCTAACTGATTAAAGATTTAACAGCATCTTAGGTATGTTTAGTACATCCTCATCAATGGTGTGAACTTATGATCTTTTACTTATAAAGTCTGTGTATGATACTACCTTCGCACGAGCACCTGAAGGAGGACTGAGGCTCCAAAAGCTTGTGTTGTCAAATAAACCTGTTGTACTATAACCTGGTGTTGTATGATTTCTGATCTTGTCCACCCCAGTCCAACACTGGCACCTCCACATCTTAATTCTTCTTTACAGATGCTGCCAGACCTGCTGAGCTTTCTCGGCAACATCTGTTTTTGTTCCTGATTTACAGCATCTGTAGTTCTTTCGGTTTTTAAAAGGATGTTGCCAGAGTTGGAGGGTTTGATCTATAGGGAGAGGCTGAATAGACTGGGGCTATTTTCCCTGGAGTGATGGATGCTGAGGGGTGACCTTATAGAGGTTCACAAGATCATGAGGGGCATGGATAGAGTAAATAGACAAGGTCTTTATCCCGGGGTTGGGGAGTCCGGAATTAGAAGGCATAGGTTTAAGGTGAGAGGGGAAAGATTTAAAAGGGACCTAAGGGGCAACTTTTTCACGCAGAGGCTGGTGTGTGTATGAAATGGGCTGCCAGAGGAAATGGTGCAGGTTGGTACAATTCCAACATTTAAAAGGTAACTGGATAGGTATATCAATAGGAAGGATTTTGAGGAATATGGGCCAAATGCTAATAAATAGGACTAGATTTATTTAGGATATCTTGGCAGGGACAAGTTGGACCGAAGGGTCTGTTTCCGCACTATGTAGCTCTATGACTCTATTCAGCAATGTATTTCTCAAGAATATAAATTCAAAAGGAAAACCAACTTTTATACTGCATGAAAGGAGAGAGCTGACTGGTTATGAATCATGAATGAATATGCTGCCACTGCTCCATCTTTGGGTATTAGTTGAGCTACTAATACCGATTGGGGAAGGATGTCACATGATATCCTAGGCAGAAGATAGAAAGATCTTGATGAACAGTAAAAGTTTACTATTGGTTAGTTACATTACTTCTAAGATCCATCTTATTTCCTGTGAGGCATCAGACCCAATTTAAGAGGACAGCAATGGTACAGCATTAGCACAAACTCTGAGAACATAAGGAGAACACTCTGCATCTCTCTCCAACTCTGGTTAGATTCTCCCAGGAACAGTCCTTTATATCCCAATGGATGGAGCTTTTCTTATCATGTCAGTTAATTGTTTCAGCTCCTAATTCTATTGTACAGCAATGGTAAAAAAATTATAGGGAGCAATTGAATATACAAGGATGGGATTTATTGTATTGAAAGGGATGTGATTTAATTGTATATTTATAACATTTTTAGCGATTGGATTTTAAAATAGTGGCATATGGTGTTGCTTATTTTTGTGAATGACTTTGAAAAAACAAACCAGTTTATACAGAGATAGTAGGAACTGCAGATGCTGGA
>NW_025965696.1:137989-138710 GCF_021869965.1 Rhincodon typus
TATAAATCCTATCTCTTATAATCCTTTCCAACACTTTACCCACAACCAAAGTAAGGCTCACTGGTCTATACTTACCAGGGTTGTCTCTACTCCCTTTCTTGAACAAGGGGACAACATTTGCTAGTCTCCAGTCTTCCAGTCTTCTGGCACTATTCCTGAAGACAATGACGACATAAAGATCAAAGCCAAAGGCTCTGCAATCTCCTCTCTAGCGTCCCAGAGAATCCTAGGATAAATCCCATCCGGCCCAGGGGACTTATCTATTTTCACACCTTCCAGAATTGCTAACACCTCCTCCTTATGAACCTCAATCCCGTCTAGTCTAATAGACTGTATCTCAGTATTCTCCTCGACTACGTTGTCTTTTTCCTGTGTGAATACTGACGAAAAATATTCATTTAGCACCTCTCCTATCTCTTCGGACTCCATGCATAACTTCCCACTACTGTCCTTGACCGGCCCCAATCTTACTCTAGTCAATCTTTTTTTTTGACCTAAATGACCTAAACAAGCTTCTGGTCAAGCAATATCTTGACTTTAAACTTTCATCTGTGTTTTCAAATCTTAACACAGTCTTATTGCTTGTCCTAACACTGTAATCTCCTTTAGAGAGAGTAGGAACTGCCGATGCTGGAGTCTGAGATAACAAGGTGAAGAGCTGGATGAACACAACAGGCCAGGCAGCATCAGAGGAGCAGGAAAGCCAACGTTTCGGGTCTGG
>NW_025965696.1:139210-141507 GCF_021869965.1 Rhincodon typus
CGCCTCCCACTCTCTCCCTATTTATTTCAGAACCGCCTTCCCCTCCCCCTTTTCTGATGAAGGGTCTAGGCCCGAAACGTCAGCCTCTCTGCTCCTCTGATGCTGCTTGGCCTGCTGTGTTCATCCAGCCCTGCACCTTGTTGTCTCGGATTCTCCAGCATCTGCAGTTCCTACTATCTCTCATTCTGTTTCTGTTTTGCAATCGCCCATAGCTAACTTGACCTTCTACAAACATTGAAAATTGAAGCTTTTAAATTGGTGACATGCCAGACGTTAAGAAAGAAAGCCTGCTATTTTTGTTGATTGTTGACCTGCTAGTTTTGCATGATTCATTGCGATTGTGTGGTGAATTGCATGATTCATTGGGAAGTGCAGGTGAACTGTTGCTTCACCTGGAAGGTATGTTTGGGGCCCTTGGATACTGGGGAGGGAGGAGGTAAATGGGCAGGTCTTGCACCTTCGCCGGTTACATGGGAAGGTGCTGTAGGGCTGTGGGGAGGTGTTGGGGGTGAAGGAAGTGTGGACCAGGGTGTCCTGGAGGGAACGGTCCCTGCGGAAGGCGGACAAGGGAGGGGACAGGAATATGTGTCTGGTGGTGCCATCTTGCTGGAGGTGGCGGAAACACTTCACCTGCACTTCCCAGAATCTAGTCTACTGCATTCACTGCTCACAATGTGGTCTCCTCTACACTGGGGAAACGAAGCATGGACTGGGTGACTGCTTCACAGGACGTCTACGTTCTGCTCACAAGAAAAGACCCTGAACTACCTGTTGCCCGCCACTTTAACGCACCACCCTGCTCCCTGGCCAACATCTCTGTCTCTGGCCTGCTACAGTGTTCCAGTGAAGTTCGACGCAAGCTGGAAGAACAACACCTCATTTTCTGCTTGGGGACCCTGCAGCCCTCCGGACTCAATAATTTTAGGGCCTAAACTCTCCCATGTCCCAGCCCCCTACCCCACACACCATGTTACCACATAGCCTGCCATTACACACTCCCTGTTGTTAGTCACTAACAGTCCCCATTAACAAATATTCACCCTCCCAGCCTGATCATTAGCAACTCTTTGTCTGTCCAACTGCACTTCTCCCTCTTTAGGCTCTATCCTATCATTTACTCCCTAGTCCCACCCCCTCCCTTTTTTCTGCATATAAAATTACATTTTCCCAGCCACCATCAGTTCGGAGGAAAGGTCACTGGACCCAAAACGTTAACTCTGTTTTTCCTTCACAGATGCTGCCAGACCTGCTGAGCTTTTCCAGCAACTTTGTTTTTGTTCCTGATTTACAGCATCCGCAGTTCTTTCGGTTTTTACAAAAACATAATCACCGTTTGTAAATGTGGGTGCCATCTTGAATTATTGGTGGCTTCTGGAAGAACGTGAATAATTCACTGATCTTTGTTACCCCGCCTTGCAAACATTTGGACAGTGCCATATGGACAGGCAGTTGCTGTTCTGTTGCTGTGCAGTGATGTGGCTGTGCTGTGACTCTGTGTTTCTGCATGTGCAGTCATTCAGCCACCAACAATGGCATTGATAACAAGCATAGCTTTCAAAAAGAACTTATTCACGCCACCAACCTTGACTGCTGCTTTTTCTATAGCGAAAGTTTACAGTTGATGTTCAGATCAATATGGTGAACCTGCGCTAACTCACCTCCTGACTCCCCAAAGCCTGTCCACCATCTGCAAGGCACACGTCAGGAGTGTGATGGAATATTCCCCACTTGCCTGGATGAGTGCAGCCCCAACAACATTCAAGAAGCTTGAAACCATCCAGGAAAAAGCAGCCCAGTTCATTGGCACCGCACCCACAAACATCCATTCCATCGACCACTGACATTCAGTTGCAGCAATACATATTACCTACAATCTGCAACACAGATATTAGCCAAAGATCCTTAGACCACATCTACTGAACCCATGGCCTGTGTAGAAGGACAAGGGCAGCATACACATGGGGACACCAGCACCCTGAAAGTTCTCCTCCAAACCAGTCATCACCCTGACTTGGAAATATATCGCCATTCCTTCAGTATCACTGGGTCAAAGTCCTGGAATTCCCTCCTTAAACAGTATTATGGGTCTACCTACAGTGCATGGACTGCTGCGGTTCAAGAACCTCACCACTACCTTCTCAAGGACAACTTGGGATGGGCAATAAATGCTGGCCCTGCCAGGAATGCCCACTTCCCACAAGTGAATAAAGAAAAGGAGTTTCCCTTCTTTCTGACACATACTGCATTAGGTCACTGCTCTGAAAATACACTGTATAAACTGGGACAACAAGGTTCAG
>NW_025965696.1:142007-147498 GCF_021869965.1 Rhincodon typus
TTTTCAGCTTTCCTGCTCCTCTGATGCTGCTTGGCCTGCTGTGTTCATCCAGCTCTACACCTTGTTATCTTTGCTCCAGAGCTGTGTTATGATACATTTAGATCCGTTGATTTTCTTTTTAGGAAGAGTATCTAGGCAGCCAATAGTGTCTACAGAGCCTGCTTGCTCTCTACAATTCTGTACTATACTCTGGATGATAGATTCCTGCAGGACAGGAGGCTATTCAGCCTATTGTACCTGTGCTGATTACTTGAAAGCACTCTCTGTAGACCCACTTCCCCCTTACAATTTTTTTCCTATTAAAAGTATTTAGGCAATCCCTTTTCAAAGTTACTATTGAATCTGCTTTCACCACTTTTCAGGCAGTGCATGCCTGATCATAACTCTGCACATTCCTCATTGTCCCTTTGGTTCTTTTGCTAGTGATCTCAGGTCTATGTCCTCTGCCAGTAGAAGCAGTTTCTCCTTATTTATTGTCACAGTCTTTCCCGATATTGAACGCCTCCACTGAATCACCATCTTAACCTGCTCTGCTCTAAGGAGAGTAAACCAAACTTCTGCACATAACCAGGGCTCTCTTGACCCCTCCAGTGTTCCATTTTCTGAACGCACACGCAAAAAAAGGCAGCAGCTTGGGGCAGGGTGTAGGAGAGGAGTTAAGAAATTAAGGAGACAGAGTCAAAGAGGGAAACGTGGAAATACATTCAATTGTAAACATGTTAATGAACTGGCAGTTCTAGATTATGGGAGGACTGAGCCCTCTTGTGGAAAAATTGTTTCAGTTCCAGTTACTGCAGAGGCACAGCGTTGTCAAAGCCAGGCAACCCATCTTGTTACACGGGGGTTTTAAAATAAAAACAAAAGTCCCTTGCAGCGTCCAACAGTCCCTCAACTCCATGGTGACTGTGTCCACTCTATGTATGGTCAGTTCACATACTGTTACTATGTGTGAGAAGAATTTCCTGACAAATTGATTTTTTTACTAGTTTGACCCACAAATCCACCTTTGATTCTACTCTTACTGTTTAATTTGCAGGGATAGTGTGTAGTTTCTTTTTCCATTCACTTGCCCATCTTCAGGATTACTTAGGAATTAGAAGCAGGAGTAGGACATTCATCCCATTGAGCTTCCTCTGCCATTCAATAATCTTGTGTTTGGTCTGATTGTGATCTCAGCTCCACCATCCTATCTACGCCATACCCTTTAACTACCTTGTCAATAAAGAATCAATCTCAGACTTCACTGCTGTCTAGGGAAGAGAATTTCACAAACAACACTCAGGAAAAATTTCTCTTCACCTCCTTGAGATGGGGAACTCCTTACTTTTAATCACTCATCCTAGTTCTAGTCTCTCTCTGAAGCAGAAGTATCCTCTCAGCAACCATCCACCAAGTCCGCTTAGGATCTTTATACATTTCAAGAAGATCATCTCACATATTTCTAAACACCAATATGTACAGGCCTAACCTGATTCCCTCGGATCTCCCATTCATTGGATCAAACTAGAATTCTAATTCCAAACAAGCACAGTGGGCTGAATGGCCTCTTTCTACACCATGTCATTCCACGGAATCATCTTTCCCCCAGCACACCTCCCCAAAAGTAAGAACACATGCAAACCTTTACATCTGGTTTATTCTACTTACAATACATTAAAAAAAGCCCATTCTAAAATTAAATGAACTGAGCAAAACTTCAGTGATAAGGATGATAATGTATTATATATTTCCAAGAAACCTCATCACTAGAAAAATAAATCAGTGGCATGGATATTTCTCTTGAAGAAAATAAAGATGCACCCAACGCCCCTTAACACACAGAGGGAAATTAAACCTCAAACACTAGATTGTGGCTGTGTGGGATCATTTCATTCCCTTTGCCATATGGTAATATTATAAACCAAACTTTTCCCTCTTTCCACCAACAAGGTTACATCACAAACCATGTCTGTCAATAATGCGTTTTTGTCCTTCAACACATCACACTCCCACAGCCTCCGTCTGAAGTTATTTTTCTGGCACCTTGCCCTCGACGTGAGAGTCTCCTTTGCCTAGCCCCCGTATTGACAGATCGTACACCACTTCCTCTATCTTTTTCACGTCGTACTTCAGGCCATCGTAGCGCTTCCGCAGGGAGTCGTTCTTCAGGTTGAGCAGGCGGAATCCAGAATCCAGCTCGTTGATAAAGGAGGAGATTCGGAGGGGCCGGGAGTAGTCACCAGCAGTGACGCTGTTCAGAGCAAGCCTTGACTACCCAGTGACAAGCAGGGAGAGAATGGGAAATGTTAACATTATTAAAAGGAGCTGGTGTTAGCAAATCTATTTCATGACCCCACCCCTCCAATTAACCTCCTCTTACAAACAAACATACGAATCAGGAGTAAGCTACTTGGCCTCTCAAGACTGCTGTGTCATTCAACGAGATCAAGTGGAAACAAAAACAGAAGGTGCTGGAAAAGCTCAGCAGGTCTGGCCACATCTGTGAAGAAAAAAATTCAGAGTTAACGTTTTGAGTCCGGTGACCCTTCCTCGGAACTGGTGGTAGCTGGGAAAATGTTGGTTTATATGCCGAAAATAGGGAGGGGGATGGGGTAGGGAGTAATGATAGGACAAAGGATAGAGCCCGAAGAGAGAGAAGAGCAGGTGGACAGACAAAGGAGTTGATTATGATCTGGCTAGGAGGGTGAATAACTGTTAATGGGGACTGTTAGTAACTAACAATAGGTAGTGTAATGGCAGGCTATGTGATAACAAGTCCTGATGTGTGGGGTAGGGGGCTGGGACATGGGAGAGTTTGGGCCCTGAAATTATTGAATTCGATACTGAGTCCGGAGGGCTGCAGGGTCCCCAAGCGGAAAATGAGGTGTTGTTCTTCCAGCTTGCGTTGAGCTTCACTGGAACACTGCAGCAAGCCAGAGACAAATATTGGCCAGGGAACAGGGTGGTGTGTTGAAGTGGCAGGCAACAGGTAGCTCAAGGTCTTTTTTGCAAGCAGAACGTAGATGTTCTGTGAAGCAGTCACCCAGTCTATGCTTCGTTTCCCCAATGTAGAGGAGACCACATTGTGAGTAGCGAATGCAGTAGACTAGATTCTGGGAAGTGCAGGTAAAGTGCTGCTTCACCTAGAAGGTATGTTTGGGCCCTTGGATAGTGGGGAGGGAGGAGGTAAATGAGCAGGTATTGCACCTTGACAACAAGGTGCAGGGCGAGATGAACACAGCAGGCCAAGCAGCATCATAGGAGCAGAAAGGCTGACGTTTCAGGCCTAGACCCTTCATCAGAAAAGGGGTGGGGAAGGGGGTTCTGAAATAAATAGGGAGAGTGGGAGGCAGATAGAAGAGGGATAGAGGAGAGGACAGGTGGAGAGGAAACAAACAGGTCCGAAGAGGCGGGGATGGAGCCAGTAAAGGCGAGTGTAGGAGGGGAGTGAGGGAGGGGATAGGTCAGTCCAGGGAGGACGGACAGTTCAAGGGGGCGGGATGAGGTTAGTAGGTAGGAGATGGGGGTGTGGCTTGAGGTGGGAGGAGGGGATAGGTGGGAGGAAGAACAGGTTAGGGAGGCGGGGGCGCGCGGGGCGGGGGTTGGGAGATGGGGGGGGGGGAGGGGAGATTTTGAAACTTGTGAAATCCACATTGATACCATTGGGCTGCAGGGTTCCCAAGCGGAATATGAGTTGCTGTTCCTGCAACCTTCGGGTGGCATCGTTGTGGCACTGCAGGAGGCCCAGGATGGACATGTCGTCTGAGGAATGGGAGGGGGAGTTGAAATGGTTCGCGACTGGGAGGTGCAGTTGTTTATTGCGAACCGAGCGTAGGTGTTCTGCAAAGCGGTCCCCGAGTCTCCGCTTGGTTTCCCCGATGTAGAGGAAGCCACACCGGGTACAGCGGATGCAGTATACCACATTGGCAGATGTGCAGGTGAACATCTGCTTGATGTGGAAAGTCTTCTTGGGGCCTGGGATGGGGGTGAGGGAGGAGGTATGGGGGCAGGTGTAGCACTTCCTGCGGTTGCAGGGAAAAGTGCCGGGTGTGGTGGAGCTGGAGGGGAGTGTGGAGCGGACAAGGGAGTCACGGAGAGAGTTGTCCCTCCGGAAAGCAGATAAGGGTGGGGAGGGAAAGATGTCTTTGGTGGTGGGGTCGGATTGCAGATGGCGGAAGTGTCGGAGGATGATGCGTTGGATCCGGAGGTTGGTGGGGTGGTACGTGAGGACGAGGGGGATTCTTTTTTGGTTTTTATTGCGTGGACGGGGTGTGAGGGATGAGGTGCGGGAGATGTGGGAGACACGGTTGAGGGCGTTCTCGACCACCGAGGAGGGGAAGTTACGGTCCTTGAAAAACGAGGACAACTGAGATGTACGGGAGTGGAATGCCTCATCCTGGGAGCAGATGCGGCGGAGGCGAAGGAATTGGGAATAGGGGATAGCATTTTTGCAGGAAGGTGGGTGGGAGGAGGAGTATTCTAGGTAGCTGTGGGAGTCGGTGGGCTTGAAATGAATATCGGTTTCTAGGTGGTTGCCCGATATGGAGACAGAGAGGTCCAGGAAGGGGAGAGAGGTGTTAGAGATGGTCCAGGTAAATTTAAGGTTGGGGTGGAAGGTGTTAGTGAAGTGTATGAACTGTTCGAGCTCCTCGTGGGAGCACGAGGCGGCGCCGATACAGTCATCAATGTAACGGAGGAAGAGGTGGGGTTTAGGGCCGGTGTAGGTACGGAAGAGGGATTGTTCCACGTAACCTACAAAGAGGCAGGCGTAGCTTGGGCCCATGCGGGTACCCATGGCTACCCCCTTTGTCTGTAGGAAGTGGGAGGAATTGAAAGAGAAGTTGTTGAGTGTGAGGACGAGTTCGGCTAAGCGGATGAGGGTGTCAGTGGAGGGGGACTGGTCGGGCCTGCGGGACAGGAAGAAGCGGAGGGCCTTAAGGCCATCTGCATGGGGAATGCAGGTGTAGAGGGACTGGACATCCATGGTAAAGATGAGGTGTTGGGGACCGGGGAATTGGAAGTTCTGGAGGAGGTGGAGGGCGTGGGTGGTGTCACGGACATAGGTAGGGAGTTCCTGGACCAAGGGGGAGAAAATGGAGTCTAGATAGTTGGAGATCAGTTCGGTGGGGCAGGAGCAGGCGGAGACAATGGGTCGACCAGGGCATTCAGGTTTGTGGATTTTGGGAAGGAGATAGAAGCGGGCAGTGCGAGGTTGGGGAACGATGAGGTTGGAGGCCGTGGGTGGGAGGTCACCTGAGGTGATGAGGTTGTGGATGGTTTGCGAGATGATGGTTTGGTGCTCAGGGGTGGGGTCATGATCAAGGGGGCGGTAGGAGGAGGTGTCGGAGAGTTGGCGTCCGGCCTCGGCGATGTAGAGGTCAGTGCGCCATACTACAACTGCGCCTCCCTTGTCCGCGGGTTTTATGGTGAAGCTGGGATTGGAGCGGAGGGCTGCACGTTCTGCAGGGGAGAGGTTGGAGTGGGTGAGAGGGGTGGAGAGGTTGAGGCGATT
>NW_025965696.1:147998-157655 GCF_021869965.1 Rhincodon typus
TTCAAAACCCCCTTCCCCTCCCCCTTTTCTGATGAAGGGTCTTGGCCTGAAACGTCAGCCTCTCTGCTCCTATGATGCTGCTTGGCCTGCTGTGTTCATCCAGCCCTGCACCTTGTTGTCTCGGATTCTCCAGCATCTGCAGTTCCTACTATCTATGGTTTTACAACAGTTGACAGTGCTCAATTTGTCAGCTTTAGGCTAGTTTTTCATTTCAGGCTTTTGAAAAGAATCTCTTTAAATTTTACCACCCACCAGGGTGGAAATTCAAACCCATGCCCATGGCCCATGGTCCATGGCCCATGTACTGGGGGTTCTGGGTAGCTGGTCAAAGGTCACCACTGCCTCCCATCCGCGCATTCAATGCAAAGGCCCACCATTATCTTGTCTGGGCCCTGAGAGACAGACTGTAATAACTGGCAGTCCTGCCAAACAGCAGGAATTGAAGTTAGCAACTTCATGGACATTTCTTTCTGTTTGAGCCTCCCGTTAAACTGTCAGAATAAGATAAAAATTTCAGGCCGACAAGGGGTAACATAACTTTTGTCGTGTCCTGTAGTTTGTTTGATGTGTAAAGCTTTATCTTGTCTCTGAGCGGAAGACCTTTGGCTTCACACTCCCCTCGTGGTGCATGAGTGCACAGTGCTGAAGGAGTGTTGCACTGTCAGCAGTGCTGTCGTTCGAAGAAACCATTGAATTGAGGCTGTGCTCCCTTTAATAGGATTGTGGCTGATCCAACATTCCCCGCGTCCACTTTCCTGTGTACTCCCCGTAACCCTTGATTCCCCGACTGACCAAGAATCTATTTATCTCCTCCTCAAATATATACAGGGATTCTCAGATAATTCCATAGCACTGTATCAACAAGGAAGTGTGCAGGGGTGTAGGAGGGGGCATGACTTTCTCCATGGTGCCCTTAATTTTCAACCAGGCAAGACCGGAAACAGAACATCAGGTCGTCGCCACGTTGTCTTTTGTGGGATCTTGCTGTGTGTGAATTGGCCACTCTACCCTGGAGGTTTAAACTGGTTTGAGGGACATTCAAAGTCTGTGACAGTCCTTTTTGATTATTTACCAGCATTTCTCAAGTGAATTGTTGGCGTTCCTTCCAGAGGAAACAAAATGTTGCAGGAGAAACAGGGGCAGCACAGTGGCTCAGTGGTTAGCACTGCTGCCTCACAGTGCTAGAGACCCAGGTTCAATTCCACCCTTGGGTGACTGTCTGTGTGGAGTTTGCACATTCTCCCTGTGTCTGTGTGGGTTTCCTCTATGTGCTGTAGCTTCCTTCCACAGTCCAAAGATGTCTAAGCTAAGTGGATTGGTTGTGCTAGGTTGCCCATAGTGTTCAGGGATGGGTCTGTGTGGGATGATCTGAGGGTCAGTGTGGATTTGTTGGGCCAAAGGGACTGTTTCCATATCATAGAGGGTTCTATGAAACTCAATGCTGCTAGCAGCATCTGTGGAGAGAGGAAAAACAGAGTTGATGCTTTGGGTCCAATGACCCTTCTTCAGGATGAATATTGACTGAAGATCATGCATCAAGATAAGCCTTTCTTTTCCTGAGTTCAAGGTAGATTTGATAAGGGATTAATTAGGGGTAGAGACATGCGTTTAAGTGGATAACACCTACCCGTCAGCCTCATTTTCTAACTACTGAATTGGTCCAGCATTGGATTAACGGGATCCGTCTCAATTACAGGAGCTGGAAGTTCTAAAGAAGAAGTAACCAAGTCCTGGGGGAGAAAGAAATAACATCTCAGCAGGGTGCGAGGGAGTTGCCAAAGCAGAGGAACAGCACATGTTCCTGCCAAAGATCCCAAACCAGCTCTGGGATTCAGGCTCGCTCCAAGCTAACATCTGGATGCCAGCTGCATAGACAACGAGGTGCATCCTCCTTGAGGACAGACTGCCCCCTGCTGCACAGAAGTCAAAAGAACATTCTGGAAAGCTACCATCCGCCAGCATCAAATAGAAAATGCCTGGAGCAAGTCGTAGCTCCCGAACAAAAATCGACGCCAGTCCCTTTCATCTTCATTTTTCTTCAAAGGCATAAAGAATTGCGATTGGGTCGTGTTGTTTTGCAAAAGAATTATTAGTGGAAGGAGGCCATTCAGCCCTCACAGTGTGCTCTGCTACATTGTGGCTGAACAAATTGCAGCCTCTAACACACATTTCCCACTTGTCAAGGAACACCAACAAATGAATAAGGAGCAGGGATAGGGCCATTCGAGGGCCCTTCGATTTTATTTTACAAATAAGAAATTCTAGCTTCTTTCTTGACCTCAGGACCAACTAGCAAGTCAAGTACTTTTTTGAAGACCAGTTGCTGTTGCAACGTGAAAGTGCAGCAAGGTCCCACAATCAGCAAACCAGTAAAGATCAGATAATCTGCCTTGTTGTGATAAGACTATATGAAATAAGAGCAGGAGTAGGCCATTTTTCTGCTTGAGTCTGCTCCACCACTCAGTAGAATCATAGTTGATTTGATTTATTGTAGTAACGTGTACCTAAGTATAGTGAATAGTTTTGTTTTGTGAGTAGTACAGGCAGATCAAAGCAAACAAGGACGTACAGATCATAGGGTGCTTAGCCAGAGCGAGGCATACAAGGTTACACTGCACAGGAGGCTCACAAAGCAAGATCAACATTATTTGAAGTTTGAGAGGTCCATTCAACAGTCTCATAACAGCAGGGAAGATGTGATTCTTGAACCTATTGGTGCATGTGTTCAAGCTTCTATATCTTCTGCCTTTTGGAGAGGTTAGAAGAGAGCAATAGACGGGGTATTTGAGGATGTTGGTAACCTTTCCGCGGCAGTGAAAAGTGTAAATAGAGTCCAAGGATGGGAGGTTGGCTTCCGTGATGGTCTGGGCTGTGCACACCACCTTCTGTAGATTCTCATGGTCCTGGGCAGAGCAGTTGCTGTACCAGGCCATTATGCACCTGGGCAGCAAACATTCAGTGGTGCATCTGTAAAAGTTGGCGAGGGTCCTTCTGGACATGCCAAATTTCCTGAGCTGCCTGAGGAAGAAGAGGTGCTGTTGCGCCTTCTTGATTGGTGCATCTACGTGGGAGGTCCAGGACAGATTGTCGGTTATCGTCACTCTGAGGAACATGATGTCTCGATCCCTCTTTTGTTTTGCCGACATTGAGAGAGACATTGTTATCATTGCACCATGACACCAAGCCCTCTATCTCCTTCCTGTATTCTGACTCATTGTTTTGTGATATCTGTCCTACGATGATGGTGTCATCAGCAAACTTGTAGATGCCATTCTTATGGAATTTGGTTACACAGTTGTAGGTGTACAGGGAGTACAGTAGGGGGCTGAGGACACATCCTTGGGGGCTCCAGTGTTGGGTGTTATTGTGGAGAAGGTGCAGTTACCTATCTTCACTGATTGTGGCCTATGGGTCAGAAAGCTGAGGATCCAGTTGCAGAGGGCAGAGCCGAGACCAAGGTCTCAGAGTTTTGAGATCAGACTGGAGGGGATAATGGCATTGAGGGGGAGCTGTAGTCGATGAGTAGAAACCTGACGTAGGTGTCCATGTTATCCACATGTTCCAAGGATGAGTCTAGCGCCAGGGAAATGGCATCCTCTGTGGATCTGTTTTGCCAGTAGGCTAACTGTAGGGGATCGAGGCAGGCTGGGAGACTGGAGTTGATGTGGGCCGTGACCAGCCTCTCGACGCACTTCATGATTATTGAGGTCAGAGCCACAGGGCGGTAGTCATTAAGGCACATTACATGTGTTTTCTTAGGTACGGGGATGATGGTGGTCTTCTTGTAGCAGATGGGGACTTCAGACTGTAGCAAGGAGAGGTTGATGTTATCGGTGAAAACCTCCACTAGCTGGTCCGCACGTGATCTAAGTGCACGGCCGGGGACTCCATTCAGGCCCATCACTTTCCTCTGGTTGACTCCCAGGAAAACCGATTTGACGTTTGCAGCAGTGATGGAGGGAAGAGGTGTGTTTGGGGCAGGTATCGCCACACTGCTGGCATTCTGCTCAAACTGAGTGTAGAACGCAGTGAGCATGTCAGGGGGAGATGTGCCTTTGTCTGCTATTCTGTTCTACTTCATTTTGTATCCCGCTATGTTGTGATCCAACATTCCTCATGTCCATTTTCCTGTGTTTTCCCACATGACCTTTGATTCTCCGACTAATCAAGAATCTACCTATCTCAGCCTTAAATATATACAAGGACTCCAAGCACATTGGCTGTTTGTGGTAAGGAGTTCCAAAGAATCAAAACCCTCTGGGAGAAGACATTCTTTCTCATCTCAGTCTGAAATTGGTGCCCCTGTACTCTCAGACTATCTCCTGTGGTCCTAAACTCCCTCATATGGGGAAACATCCTCTCAGCATTGACCCTTTCAAACCCCTGAATAATCCTATACGTTTCAATGAGATCGCCTCATGTTCTTCTAAAGCCCAGAGAGCAAAGTGCCAACCTGTTTAGCCTTTGTTCATTAGACAATCCCTTCAGACCCAGGATCATCCTAGTGAATTGGCTAGCTGTAAGAAGACAGAGGGTGGTGGTTGATGGGAAATGTTCATCCTGGAGTTCAGTTACTAGTGATGTACCTCAAGGATCTGTTTTGGGGCCACTGCTGTTTTATAAATTTTTATAAATGACCTGGATGAGGGCGTAAAAGGATGGGTTAGTAAATTTGCAGATGACACCAAAGTCGGTGGAGTTGTGGATAGTGCGGAAGGATGTTGCAGGTTGCAGAGGGACATAGATAAGTTGCCGAGCTGGACTGAGAGGTGGCAAATGGAGTTTAATGCGGAAAAGTGTGAGGTGATTCACTTTGGAAGGAGTAACAGGAATACAGAGTACTGGGCTAATGGTAAGATTCTTGGTAGTGTGGAGGAGCAGAGAGATCTTGGTGTCCATGTGCATAGATCCCTGAAAGTTGCCACCCAGGTTGATAGGGTTGTTAAGAAGGCGTACGGTGTGTTAGGTTTTATTGGTAGAGGGATTGAGTTTTGGAGCCTTGAGGTCATGTTGCAACTGTACAAAACTCTGGTGCGGCCGCACTTGGAGTATTGTGTACAGTTCTGGTCACCACATTATAGGAAGGATGTGGAAGCATTGGAAAAGGTGCAGAGGAGATTTACCAGGATGTTGCCTGGTATGGAGGGAAGGTCTTATGAGGAAAGGCTGAGGGACTTGAGGCTGTTTTCGTTAGAGAGAAGAAGGTTAAGAGGTGACTTAATAGAGACATACAAGATGATCAGAGGATTAGATAGGGTGGAGTGTGGGAGCCTTTTTCCTCGGATGGTGATGGCTAGTACGAGGGGACATAGCTTTAAATTGAGGGGTGATAGATATAGGACAGATGTCAGAGGTAGGTTCTTTACTCAGAGAGTAGTAAGGGCGTGGAATGCCCTGCCTGCAAAAGTAGTAGACTCGCCAACTTTAAGGGCATTTAAATGGTCATTGGATAAACATATGGATGATAATGGAATAGTTTAGGTTAGATGGGCTTCAGATTGGTTTCACAGGTCGGCGCAACATCGCGGGCCAAAGGGCCTGTACTGCGCTGTAACGTTCTATGTTCTATGTTCTATGTTCTATGTTCTCTGAAATGATATCTTTCCTTAAATAAGGGGACCAAAATATTACCTGATGTTGACTGAATGATAAATGTTGGGAAGGATTTTAAAGCAAGGGTGCAAATGTTTAAACTGTGGTTTTAGGAGAAGCAGGAGCTACTGTTGATCAGTAGGTTTAAGGGTTACAAACAAGTAGAACTCGGTGTACACTGCGTCAGTGCGTTGGCTTTCCTTTTCCAGGTTTCTCTGCCTACACTCCACCTCCGAGCAAAAAAGGAAGGAATTACAATTTTTAGCACATTTTCTGACAGCAAGATATCCCAAAGTGCTTTTCAGCTGGTGAAGGACTTCTTGAAATTTTCTAGTGTGCAAATGATGTAGTTTCTTCAGCCAAACACCATTACCATATGAGGTAGTGTAAACCCATTGCGATATGTTATTTCGCATAATCTATACCGCAAAGACAAGGTTCTTATTGAGACAGATATCTTGCGATTTATGAACAACACAAACTACTTAAATTGGTACGATATCTTAGACTAGCATATTATCTGCCTTTTGTGCTTACTGACTATACTGACTATATCATTATACAGACAGAACTAATTAAACACATTACCTAACTCCATTGCATCGAGCAGCAAGTGACTAGAAGTGAGAATCTTACCAGATCTTCACCATGATGTAATGTCACTGACTTAAAGGTACATGCCTATCTGGTCTGGAATCCATACAATATTACAAAAAAAAGATGCAGGTTACCATTTCACAAACCAATCAGCTATTTTTTGCCAGACAGATCCCCCTTTCTACACCCGCTCTCGCTCCAGCCCATCTGCAGTACAGCCCCACTGCTCGAACAATACTGACAATGAGTGTCAATAAGCTTCTTTTACAAAGTACAATGACCCTTTCCCCATTATTTCTCTTTTTTTTCCATTAGAATCCACAACTAAAAATACTGAAAATAAAAGGATATGGGTTTTATAACTGCAATACTTGGAGGGAGGCCAAGGATTCAGATTTTCTGACAGTGTCTGGGTGGTGTGTCAAATTGGCCATGCACTGTACTGTTTGACTGGAGTCTGTAAGCTGCCACATTGCTGATAATCTCGAACGTCAATGACATACACAACTGCCAGGGATGGAAGTTTAGAAATGCCCTTGACATTGTTCCTTTGTTAATTTTTCTTCACATGTTGCTGTGGAACTTTGTGTTACATTTGGGGTTTCTCAAAGCTCTTGGATCCCTCCCATGTCTTAACCCAATATCCTCTTAGATTCGTGGAGACCTACAGCAGCTGACAAAGATCCTTCAGCCCATTATGTCTGCACTAATGAGAAACAACCACTTGACTATTCTTACCCCATTTTCCAGCACTTGAGCCATGGCCTTGTATGGTTTCACATCAGAAGTACAGATTTAAAAACTTCTCAAATGTTATGATGGTTTCTGCCTCTGTCACCCTTACAGGCAGTGAGTTCCAGATTCCCACCACCCTCTGGTTGAGAAAGCTTTTGCTCACACCTCCTTTAAACCTTCTGCTTTTTATCTTAAATCTATGCCCCAGTCATTGATCAGTCCAGTAGGGGAACATTTTCTTCCTGTCTACCCTATCTATGCCCCTCATAAATTTATATATCTCAATCATACCACCTCTCAGTATCCTCTGCTCCAAGAAAACCAGCCCTGGTCTTTTTGATCTCTCTTCAATCCTGAAACTCTGCAGGCCAGGCAACATCCTGGTAAATCTTCTATGCACCGTCTCCAATGCTATCACATCCTGCCAATAATGTGAATTCCAGAATTGCACAAAATATTCCAGCTGTGGCCTGACCAATGTTTTATATCTGGCATAATTTCCCTTCTCTTAAATTCTATGCCTTAGCTAATAAAGGGAGGTATAGCATATGTCTTCTTAACCACTTTATCCACCAGTTCTGATACCTTACTGGACTGGTGTAGATGCACACTAACGTCTCTCTAATCATTGATGCTTCCCAGGGTCCTACTGTTCATCATGTATTCCCTTGCCCTGTTCATCTGGCCAAAGTATAGCACCCGCGTCTTCGATTGTCACAAAATTCCAGACTGTATCTTGGTGGGTCAGACAAGACACGTCTCATACAATAGAGTCATAGAGTCACACAGTATGGAAACAGACCCTTCATTCCAAATAGTCCACGTTGACCATGTTCCCAAACCAAACCAGTCCCACTTACCTGCATTTGGCCCATATCCATCCAAACCTTGCCTATTCATAAGTGTATCCAAATATCTTGTAAATGTTGTAACCGTACTGACATACATAACTTCCTCTGACATTTCATTCCACATACAAACCACATCTTGTGTAAAACCTATGCTCCTCAGATCCTTTCTCAATCTTTCTCCTCTCACCTTAAAAATATGCCCCCTGATTTTGAACTCCCCAATCCTTAGGAAAAGACCTTTGCTATTCACCCTTTCTATGTCCCTCATGATTTTAAAAACCTCTATAAGGTCACCCTTCAACCACCTACACTACAGTGAAGAAAGTCCCAGCCTATCTTTATAACTCAAACCCTCCATTCCTGGCAACATCCTGGCAAATCTTAGATAAAAACCGAAAGAACTGCGGACGCTGTAAGTCAGGAACAAATACAGAAGTTGCTGGAAAAGCTCAGCAGGTCTGGGAGCATTTGTGAAGAAAATGTCAGAGTTAACGTTTCGGGTCCGTTTCTGAGGAAGGGTCACCAGACCCAAAACTTTAACTCTGATATTTTCTTCACAGATGCTGTCAGACCTGCTGAGCTTTTCCAGCAACTTCTGTTTTTGTTAAGTCTTTTCTGAACCCTCTCCAATTTAATAATATGCTTCTTATAGCAGGGTGACCAGAACTGTACACAGCACTCCAAAAGTGGCCTCACCAACATCCTGCACAACCTCAATATGATGTCCCAATTCCTATTCTCAAAGGTCTGAGCAATGAAGGCAAGCGTGCTAAATCCCTTCTTAACCACCCTGTCTACATGTGATGCAAATTTCAAGGAATTATGTACCTGAACCTCTAGGTCTCCCTGTTCTGCAACATTACCCAGGGCACTACCATTAATTGTATAAGTCCTGCCCTTGTTTGTTTTACAAAAATGCAATACCTCGTATTTACTTAAATTAAACTCCGATTGTCATTCCTCAGCACATTGACCCAATTGATCAAGATCTCTTTGAAATCTTAGATAATCTTCTTCACTGTGGACCATACCACTAATTTTAATGTCATCCACAAACTTACTAACCACGATTCCGAAATTCTCATCCAAATCGTTTATACAAATGACAAACAAAAGTGGACCCAGTACCGATCCCTGTGGAATACCACTGACCACAGGCCTCCAGTCTGAAAAGCAACCCTCCACCATCATTCTCTGCCTCCTGTTGTTAAGCTAATTTTGTATCCAATTGGCGAGCTCACTCTGTATCCCATGTGAATTAACTTTAATAATCAGTCTACCATGCAGAACCTTGTCAAAGGCTTGACTAAAGTTCAAGTAAACAACGTTTTGCCCTCATCAATCTTTTGGTTACCTCCTCAAAAAACTCAATCAAGTTTCTGAGACAGGATCTCCCTCACACAGAGCCATGTTGACTAATCTTAATCATTCCTTGTCTCTCCAAATGCATGTAAATCCTATCTTTCAGAATCACCTCTAACAAATTACCACTGATGACACCTGTGGATATAGATGATACAAGATTTGAATTTTTTTCTGATCATGCTAAAGGCTGCATTAGTTGTTAAATAGAATGAAGCTCCTGGGGCTGTTGTTGAGCTGTAATGATTGTTTTGGATTTGTATCCTTCTTCTAATACTTCATTGGTGGCATATTCTTTCGGTTATCGGTAAGTGCTTTTCTGAAGGACTTACTGGGTATAGAGAAAATGGCCAGTTGCATAATCTTGTCAGATAAGTTAAGCTTGGAGAATCCAAGATATACTGTCATGATCTTTGCAGTCACCATTAGAAGTCATGAAAAATTTAACTCTTCTTAATACTTTGTTTCCCAAAGCAATAAATATTTTGACTGAGAGAGATAGTAGGAACTGCAGATGCTG
>NW_025965696.1:158155-160450 GCF_021869965.1 Rhincodon typus
ACCTACACTCACCTTTCCTGGCCCCATCCCCGCCTCTTCGACCTGTTTGTTTCCTCTCCACCTATCCTCTCCTCTATCCATCTTCTATCCGCCTCCCCCTCTCTCCCTATTTATTTCAGAACCCCCTTCCCCTCCCCCATTTCTGAAGAAGGGTCAAGGCCCGAAACGTCAGCCTTCCTGCTCCTCTGATGCTGCTTGGCCTGCTGTGTTCATCCAGCTCTACACCTTGTTGTCTCGGATTCTCCAGCATCTGCAGTTCCTACTATCTCTGTTTTTGTTCCATCTGGTTCACTAATGTCCTTTAGGGAAGGAAACTGCCATCCTTACCTGGTCTGGCCTACATGTGACTCCAGACCTACAGCAATGTGGTTGACTCTTAACAGCCCTCTGGGCAATTAGGGATGGGCAATAAATGCTGCCTCACCAGAGACACTTACATCCTGTGAATAAATAAAAGAAAGTCTCTTTGTTTGGAAGTCAAGCGGACTGCAAGACTGCGTTTTATGCTTCAGGAAAGGTGGAAAGGAAGATCAAATGGAAAAGATGAGAAAAGTATCCAGGACAAAAGTTAAAAAGGAGTTCTCATGGTGGTAGAGAAGCGATATAGTTCAAGGGCTGGTGTTAATGGCCGAGATAGTTCAGCTGTGCTGAAAGCAAACCAACATAAACAAGACATTGAGGGGCTGAGGGTGGATACAAGGAAAACAAAATGGAAGTTAGAGTTCATGGTCTGAAGTTGTGGAACTCACTGTTAAGTCCTGAAGGTTATAAAGTGCCTAAGAAGATAATGGGGTACTGTTCCTCCAACTTACATTGAGCTCCACAAGAACACTAATGCAGGCCCAGGATGGAAATATGAGTATGGGAGCAAGATGGTTCGGCGAAATGGCAAATGATCAAAAGCTAGCTGTCATTCTTACAGACAGAGCAGTTGTGTTCTACAAAGCAGTCAGCTAGTCTGCTTGTGATCTCATTGATGTAGAGGAGTCCACATTGTGAGCAGCGAGCACCACAGGCAAGGTTGAAAATGCAATGCAAAACATTGTTTCACCTGGAAGGTGGGGTTTGGGGTCTTGGAGAGTGAGGAGGGAGGAAGTAAAGAGGCAAATGTTGCATTTTCTGTGATTGTATGGAAGGTGCCACGATGGGTCAAGAAGTGTTGGGGATGATGGTTCAGGGAAGGAGCAATCCCTGCAGAATGCTAACAGGAAAAGGGAAGATGTGTTTGGTGCTGGCATCCTGCTGGAGATTTCGGAATGACAGAAAATGATGCTCTGAATAATCATATGTTGGCAGGGTGGAAAGTGAGGACAAGGCGGAACCCTATCATTGTTCTTGGAGGGAGGGCAATGAGTGATGGCAGGGGTTCGGGAAGTGGGTCAGACATAGCTAAGGATCCTGACAGACACAGTTGAGGGAAAAGGAGGACATGTTGGAAGACAGTGGAGGGTCACATTGTTGGGACAGGTGCAATGGAGCTGGAGAAACTGAGAGAATGGAACAGAGTCTTTACAAGAAGCAGGATGTGAGGATGTATAGTCGAGGTAACACTGGGAGTTGGTGGGTTCGTAATGGGTATCAGTGGATAGCCTAACTCCAGGAATGGTAACAGGGATGTCAAGGAAGGGTCATGATCATGAGGGAGATAAGAGAAATTGTCTCAAGAGTTGGCAATCGACCTCAAGGTTAGGATTAGGGTTAGGGTTAGGGTTAGAGTTGGGGTTAGGTTTAGGATAAGGATTAGGATAAGGGTTAGGGTTAGGATTAGGATTAGGGTTAGGGTTTGGGTGAGGGTTAAGATCAGGATTAAAATTCAGGTTAGGGTTAGGGTTAGAGTTAGGATTATGGTTAGGGTTAGGGTTGGGGTTAGGGTTGGGGTTGGGTTTGGGGTTGGGGTTGGGGTTACAGTTGGGGTTAGGGCTGGGGTTAGAGTTACGATTAGGGTTAGAGTTAGGGTTAGGGTTGGGTTCAGGGTTGGGCAGGGTTAAGTTTGGTTTTAGGGTTAAGGTTAGGGTTAGTGTTAGGGGTAGGCTTAGAATTAGGATTAGGGTTAGGTCTAGTTTTAGGGCTATGATTGGGGTTGGAGTTAAGGTCAGGGTTAGGATTGGGGTTCAGTTTGGTGTTGGGATTTGGATTACAGTTATGTTTTGGGTTGGGTTTAGGATTAGGGTTATGGTAAGGGTTTGGGTTGGGGTTGGGGTTGGTGTTAGGGTTAGGATTAGTATTTGGGTTAGGGTTAGGGATAGGCTTAGGGTTAGGGTTAGGGTTAGGGTTAGGGTTAGGGTTAGGGTTAGG
>NW_025965696.1:160460-165756 GCF_021869965.1 Rhincodon typus
TTAGGGTTAGGGTTAGGGTTAGGGTTAGGGTTAGGGTTAGGGTTAGGGTTGGGTTAGGGTTAGGGTTCTGGTTGGGGTTAGAGTTAGGGTTAAAGTTAGGGTTCGGGTTGGGGTTAGGATTAAGATTTTGGTTAGGGTTAGGGTTAGGGTTAAGGTTAGGGTTAGGGTTAGGGTTAGGGTTAAGGTTAGGGTTAAGGTTAGGATTAGGATGAGGGTTATGATTAGGGTTATGACTAGGATTATGGTTGGAGTTAATGTCAGGGTTAGGATTGGGGTCGGTTTAGGTGTCAGATTAGGATTATGATTAGGTTTAGGTTTGGGGTTAGGATTAGGGTTATAGTAAGGATTAGGGTTGGGATAAGGGTTGGCATGAGGGTTAGGATTAGGATTAGGGTTAGGGTTAGCGTTAGGGTTACAGTTGGGCTTAGGGTTTGGTTAAGGTTAGGGTTCAGGTTAGGGTTAGAGTTAAGATTATGGTTCGGGTTTGGATTGGGGTTAGAGTTAGAGTTAAGGTTAGAGTTAGTGTTAAGGTTGAGGTCAGCAAAAAGATTAGGATTAGGGTTGGATTTGGGGTTAGGGTTAGGGTTGGGATTGGGTTTGGGGGCACGGTTGGGGTTGGTTATAGAGTTAGGGTCCGTGTCAGGGTTAGGGATAGGATGAGGGTTATGATTCAGGTTAAGGCTAGTGTTAAGGTTAGGATTGGGGTTGGAGTTAACGTCAGGGTTAGGACAGGGGTTTGATGTAGGATTAGGATTAGGATTACGATTTGGTTTAGGGTTGGGGTTAGAATTAGGGTTACAATAAAGTTTAGGATTGGGGTTGGTGTTAGAGTTAGGATTAGGATTAGGTTTAGAGTTAATGTTAGAGTTACGGTTGGGGTTGGGGTTTGGGTTAAGGTTAGGTTTTATATTGGAGGTAGGATTAGGATTATGTTTAGGATTTGGATTAGGGTTGTCTTTAGGATTAGGGTTAGGGTTAAGATTGGGATTGGGGTTGGGGTCAGGGTTACAGTTGGGATTATGGTTAGAGTTAGGCCTAGGGTTAGGGTTAGGGTTCGAATTGGGTTGGAATCAGGGTTGGGGTTAATGTTAGGGTCGGTATTGGGGTGAGGGTTAGGGATAGGGTTAGGGTTAGGTTTAGAGCTAGGGTTAGGTTTAGGGTTAGGTTTAAGGATGGGGTCAGGGAAAGGATTAACATTAGGCTTGGGATTGGGGTTGGGGGCACAGTTGGTGTTGGGTTTAGGGTTAGGGGTAGGGATAGGCTGAGGGTTAGGGTTAGAGTTAGAGTTCAGTTTAGGGTTAGGATTAGGGTTAGGGATAGGCTGAGGGTTAGGGTTAGTGTTAGGGCTATTGTTTGAGTTAGGGTTTGGGTTGGGGTTAGGGTTAGGTTTAAAATGAGGATTAGGGTTGGGGTTAGGATTAGGGTTAGGGTTAAAGTTGGGATTGGGTTGGGGTCAGGGTCACAGTTGGGATTAGGGTTCAAGTTAGACCTATGGTTAGGGTTAGGTTTAGGGTTAGAATTGGGTTGGAGTCAGGGTTGGCCTTAGGGTCTGTATTGGGTTTAGGGTTAGGTTAAGGATTTGGGTAAGGGTTAGGTTTAGGTTTAGGGTTAGGGGTGGGGTTAGGGCTATGATTATGATCAGGGTTAGTGTTAGGGTTAGGATAAGGGTTATGGTTAAGGTTGTTAATGATGGGGTCAGGGAAAGGATTAGCGTTAGGGTTGGGACTGGGGTTGGGGGCATGGTTGTGGTTGGGATTAGGGTTAGGGTTATGGTTAGGGTTAGGGATAGGGATAGGTTTAGGGTTTGGGTTAGGGGTAGGGTTAGGGTTAGGATTAAGGTTAGGGTTAGGGTTAGGGATAGGGATAGGTTTAGGGTTTGGGTTAGGGATAGGGTTAGGGTTAGGGTTAGGGATAGGGTTAGGGTTAGGGTTAGGGTTAGGGATAGGTTTAGGGTTTGGGTTAGGGTTAGGTTTAGGGTTAGGGTCAGGATTAGGGTAAGGGTTAGGGCTCAGTTACTGCTGGCAGCCATGCCTTCTGCTGCCTTGATCCTAAATTCTAGAATTTCCTTTCACTTTATGTTGAACCATCTTTTTCAACTCCTGGTCTGTAATTATTTACTCCCTTGGCACTAATACATTTTTTAATGCATTTAGACAGCTTTCATTACTTACAGATTCCTTTCTCCCTGATCTCCCTTGTTTTAAGCCTTTGATACCTTTACATTTACTCTTGTTATATTGTTATATTGTTATTTGGAAAGGGCTAGAGCCTCATTGTAATGTGATTATATATCCTGGTGAGTCACATTTCTCTGTCGCAATGCAGTAACAGTGGATCAGTCTACCAGCCACTTGGAGAACTGTAAGAAATATACTAAATGCAGCTCCAGTATTTTGAGTGTAGCATGTGATTATTTTGAACTTATTGGAATCAGAAGCTACGCCGATATTTTCCTACAATGTGATCCCATCCTGGATCAGGTTGAGCCCAACCCATCAGTCCTGTTCATTCCTGTCCCTGAATTGGTACTAGAGTTTTCTGTGAGGGATTCTTCTTCCCACATGCTTATTCTGTTCTGTCTCCTCCTGTGTCAATTCTCATGTATCACTCAACACCAGGTTATAGTCCAACAGGATAATTTGAAAACGCAAGCTTTCAGAGCTCAGCTCCTTCCTCAGGCTCCAAGAGTTTGCATTTTCAAATAAACTCGTTGGACTATAAACCTGAGATAACAAGGTTTAGAGCTGGATGAACACAGCAGGCCAAGTAGCATCAGAGGAGCAGGAAAGCTGACGTTTCGGGTCTGGACCCTTCAGCTTTCCTGCTCCTCTGATGCTGCTTGGCCTGCTGTGTTCATCCAGCTCTGCACCTTGTTATCTCAGATTCTCCAGCATCGGCAGTTCCCACTATCTCTGGACTATAAACCAGGTGTCGTGTGATTTTTGACCTTGTCTACCCCAGTCCATCTCTGGCATCTCCACATCAATTCTTACGCAGTTTAGCCAAGATTATAGCCCTTGGTATCCTGCTTTTTGATTGAAAGCCTAACACCGATACCCTTTCAGCAAGACATCCTCCTTGTCCCAAGTTAGGTCATCAGCTCCAACATGGAGTTGAGCCTTCCATTAAGAGGTACCTTTTACCCTGGCATGGAGGGGGAAATACGTCATTGGGAGTTTGTTCTTGGCTGCAGAGGATGTTACCTATAATCCCAATGATACAGCGCCTTGGTATTATTACATTTCTACTCTGCTCCTATTGACCTTCCCCTGCAATGGGCAGTGTTTTGATTCACAATGCCTCACTCCTCAATGTAGCTGTGCTCCATATAGTCATTCTCCTCGCCTTCACAGGTAATGAGAATATCATACCCAGTGGATTGACCCAAGTCTGTGGGATCTCCTTCTCGTTCTCTCCATTCTTTCAGTCACACCCTTCCTTTCATGTGTGCCTTACTCAGATGTGAGACTATATTCTAGATAAAACTACCCAGAAACTCCTTCCTCCTCCAAGATGTGTCGGAGTCTCTCAGTCCAGGTCAATGATGCTGAATTGAAGGATTTGAGATGGAAATATCTTCTGCAGACGTGTTGGAGTGAGACATTACCACCATCCAATAAAATCCCACATTCTGCAGTACAGAGACCCAGTATGTTTTATCATAGCAGAACCACATCTTACTTTATGTATTTAATTAATTAACGGCTTCATTCAATAATTATTTGCAGTTATGTTAATGAGTTAACCATACATTTATATCATACTTCTACTTTCCCAGTGCAAGTCCAGGGAGGCAATGGGCTAGTGGCATTATCACTGGACTGTTAATTTAGAGATCCAGCAGATGCTGGAATTTGAAAGTCTGGAATTAAGGGTCTAATGATGACTATGAGTTGATTGTCATAAAAATTCAGCTGCTTCACTAATGCCCTCTCAGAAAGGAAACTGCCATCCTTACCTGGTCTGGATTCTACACTCATAGGGACATGGTTGACTCTTAACTGCCCTCTGGGCAATTAGGGATGTGCAATAAATGCTGGCCCAGCCAGCGTCACCGTCATACTGTCAGTGAATAAAAAGAAGTTATCCTAGTTTATAAAAAAGAGATGCCAACCATACAAAACAATTATTGGCCTGTTTACCTCTGGACTTCCACTCTGAGGCCTCACTGTCTCTCACTGCCTTCTTAGGGCCACCCGTTATATTTTAAAACAATACAGAGCATCTCTTCCAACATTACCCTGAATTCCTTCTTACCAAATTTCCTGGATTAAGTCAGTTCTCTGTCAGAGCAGTACTCCATTCAGCTGGACTTTACTTCTGGTGGCTCAGTGGTTAGCACTGCAGCCTCACAGCACCAGAGATTCAAGGCTCAATTCCTGCCTCAGGTAGCTGTCTGCATGGAGTTTGCACATTCTCCCTGTGTTTGCATGAGTTTTTAGCTTGGTGCTCCAGTTTCCTCCCACAGTCTGAAGATGTGCTGGTTAGGTGGATTGGCTGTGCTAAATTGCCCATAGTGTCCAAAGATGTGTAGGTTAGCCATGGAAAATATAGGGTTACAGGGGTAGAGTAGGGGAGTGAGTCTAGGTGGGATGCTCTTCAGAGAGTTGGCGTGGACTTGTTGGGCCGAATAGCCTGTTTCCACATTGTAGGGATTCTATGGAACTAAAGACTCCATTGTATAGAGTTGAAGTTGTGTACTTACCATTCGAGAACATCAGATAATTGGACTCTGTGTTAACTCAACATGAATCCTATCGATTTTTGTCCACACCTGGACCCTTTCTTATGCCACATTCCAGAAATGATGTAAAAATCTTAAAGAGGATTCAGAAATTTACGAAGATGATGGCAAAAAAGAGGCCATCCGATATAAGGAGAGCCTGTGGGAGCTATGGTTGAGCAGCGGAAGTAGAGGGAAGGTTTAATAGAGGAATTCAAAACCATGATGTTTTGATAGAGTGAGTCAATTTTCCCCATCGCCAAGATGGTCAATAATCAGAAGGTTCAGATTTAAAATAATTGGCAAAAAAAAATCCAAAGGGTAGCATGAATAGAATTCTTAATTTTTATTTTGTGAAGCGCCATGTTCAGAAAGCACAGTTGGCTGGTGGAAGCAGAATGAACAAGAGCTTACAACAGGTGATTAGATAAATACTGAAAAAAAAAGGAATACATGGCAGGGTTATGGGAAATGGTAAAGGTAAAGTCACCATATCCGGAAAGGACCATAGTTCCCTGCTCTCTCATTACAGAGAGAGACAACTGGTGGTAGTTTCACCAAAGGGTCACCGTA
>NW_025965696.1:166256-172861 GCF_021869965.1 Rhincodon typus
TTTCTGATGAAGGGTCTAGGCCCGAAACGTCAGCCTCTCTGCTCCTATGATGCTGCTTGGCCTGCTGTGTTCATCCAGCCCTGCACCTTGTTGTCTCGGATTCTCCAGCATCTGCAGTTCCTACTATCTCTGATTCAATATTTTCTACTTATCTCAGTTGATCGTTAATAGTTCAAGTATAAGGCTAAAGTAAATTAAGGTAACTGATGTTAAAGTCAGTAAATTAACTCAGAAATGCAAGGTTGCATGGTAGCTTGGCTAAGCAGAATGACCATCCTGTGGTATGTGGGGAGTCATGGATGTTTCTCATGACCTATTTGAAGTCAAGTGCAGGAAAGTGTGCTCAAGCTCAAACTCTGCTTTCAGTGATCCACCACAAGCTGCGCTCCTGCCTATCATTTACTGTTCTTGAAATGTGAAATGCAATTGGAAAATGGCTCAGCCAACCACCAGGATGGATCATGTCAGTGTCAGTTTGATACGTGCATGATAGCCTTTTAAAGGTGGCGTAGGCATGAGGGCAATTTGGTTATTCAGTGGATAGCCACAGAGTAGCGAATTGTTTCGGAAATGGCACCTTGAAAGATTAGGATATGATTAGACAAGTGGGATCCCATATGGGTGAGGTATGTAGTTTGGTAAAGTATGGCAAGAAATCCCACTGGGCTTTGTGGAGAAAAGCCCTGCAAAAAATTTGGTGCAACCATCGCTTAAAAAAAATGTAAGATTGAGCCCTTAGCATCTTTAACTATGCCACAGGCCCCATCCAAGAGAAGGAATCAAGCTCATTTTTACGCTCATACAGCCATACAAATTTGAACCAAGAGTTATCCTTTTTGTCCCTCTCACTTGCTCTCCAATGCATTAACTTCCCAGCTCACTTGATTGTGGCCTCAACTCCACATCACAAAATGTAATAAAAATCCGAAGGTTATTTATTCTAATCTTTCATCTTTTCGAACGTAATTGATTCAGGGTCCCAGTTGGATTGAACCTTGCTTTTGTTTTCACTGGCGGTGGTTTACTCAGGACCTGAATGTGAACTGCACCCATTCGCAGCAGGCGTAAGATTCTACAGGTCTCTTAATGTGTGCCGGAACGACGGCACCATTTGTTGAGATGTTGTTATTTTGGCAAATTGATTAACCTTTTGACATAATCAGCATACATTTGCTGTTATTCCTTTGAACTGAACCCGACTGCAATGCATCCAGATACAACCATGAAATAGCAATTAGCTAGTAATTATAGCTAGGAAGCTGACCAAAGTAAATCAAGCTGCCATCTTTTGCATTCTTTTTATAAACTCAAAATGCATTTTAAATAAGGTTCTAATACTTTAGATTAATGATGAGTCACAAAGCTAATCCATATTCTGCTTGATATGGAACTGTATGATTTATAGAACTGTTGAAACTTATTAATATAGACTATGATGGAGACACAGAGGAATATTTGACCTTCAAAGCAATGTACATCTTTCAAAACTAGCCCATATTGATGATGTCAGATTATGAATTTCCTTAAAGGAACAGGAATAAATATGAATTTTTAACAAGAAGCTGTCAGTATGGCTTCATGAGAGGGAGATTATGCTTGACAATTCTATTGGAGTTCTTTTAGTAGCAGAACGGGGTTATTGGACAATGAATAAAGGCAAAATACTGTGGATGCTCAAAAGCTGAAAACAGGACAATGAATCCAGAGTGAATTTTATGTACTTAGAGTTGATCAGAGCTTTTGATGCAGAGTCCAAGAGATTCGTCCGTAAAATTAGAAGGTGAAAATTAGGAAAAGCTGACTGAATGAAGGAAAACAATTAGGATATGCAGTATTGCTTTGGGAGGAAAGAGGTAAATAACGAGGTGCCCCAGGAATCTGTGCTCAGACCAGCAACATGAGCCCTTTGTCGCAGGAATGGGTCAAGCGAACTTTCTCTAAACACCTTCGAAAGCAATCGTATATTTTTTCAAATCAACAAACGAAACTGTGTACAGTACTCCAGATGTGGTCCCACCAATGCCCTTTCCAGCTGCAGTAAAAGCTGGCCTGGCTTCCTGACTTGGAGCCATTTCAGCAATTTGGACAGGGTCCTTATCTTTTGCTGGAGTAACCCATCCATCCACTTCAGACCTTTTCTTTATTCGTTCACGGTGTGTAGGTGTCACTGGCTAGGCCAGCATTTACAGTCCATTCCTAAATGCACGGAGGGCAATTAACAGTCAACCACATTGTTGTGGGTCTGTAGCTATGTGTAGGCCAAATAAATATGGCAAATTTCCTTATCTAAAGGGATTCGGTGAACCAGATGTGTTTTTCCCCAATAGATAGCAATGGATTCATGGTCATCATTAGACTCTTACTTGCAGATTTTTATTGAATTCACATTCCACCATATGATAGGGTTGGATTTGAACGCAGGTTCCAGAGTATTATGTTGGTCGCTGGATTAGAATCCAGAGATAACACCATTAGGCCATTGCATCCCCAATAATAAATATGTTTAACAGTGGATCATCCACAACCCTCTTGGACAGAGAAATCCAAAGAGTCACAACCCTTTGAGTGAATTAAATTCTCTTAATTTTAGACCTACATTATTGGTTCCTTTTCCTGGAATTGAATCAATTTACTTTAGATTCCCCAACCAATGGAAACTTTTTTTCAATGTTTACACTGACAAGCCCACTAAGAATGGTATATGTTACAACCTCCACATTCCAGGAACTAGTTTAGTGAGTCTTCACTGTAATTTCAGTAATACCTTACTCACTCAAGCTCGGTCAGTGTTCTGCCAGGGCTGCTTGATTCTTCTGCTAATTGTAGCCTTAATTGTAGTCCAAACATACCTTCCAGGTGAAGCAACTGCACTTCACAGAATCTAGTCTACTGCATTCGCTGCTCACAATGTGGTCTCCTCTACATTGGGGAAACAAAGTGTAGACTTGGTGACCGCTTCGCAGAACATCTACTTTCTGCTTGCAAAAAGACCCTGAACTACCTGTTGCCTGCCACTTCAATGCACCACCCTGCTCCCTGGCCAACATCTTTGTCTCTGACTTGCTGCAGTGTTCCAGTGAAGCCCAACAGAAGCTGGAGGAACACACCTCATTTTCCACTTCGGGGACCCTTCAGCCCTCCGGACTCAATATTGAGTTCAATAATTTTAGGACCTAAACTCTCCCATGCCCCAGCCCCCTACCCCACACATCAGGCCTTGTTACCACATAGCCTGCCATTACACACCCCCTGTTGTTAGTCACCAACATGAGTCATTAACAACTATTCACCCTCCCAGCCTGATCGTTAGCAACTCCTTTGTCTGTCCAACTGTCTTTCTCTCTCTTTGGGCTCTATCCTATCGTTTACTTCCTACCCCACCCACCTCCCTATTTTCTGCATATAAACTGACGTTTTCCCAGCCACCATCAGTCCTGAGGAAGGGTCACCGGACCCGAAACGTTAACTCTGTTTTCTCCTCCACAGATGCTGCCAGACCTGCTGAGCTTTTCCAGCAACTTTGTTTTTGTTCCTGATTTACAGCATCTGCAGTTCTTTTGGTTTTTTCTTCCAAATTGGGTTAGGGTGGTTCTCTGATTCTAAGTGATTTATGACTGGCAGTTTTGCCTTCAGCTAGTTAAATCCTAACCTCTGGAATCCTCTCCCTAAGTCACTCTGCCTTATTACATCATTTTTTTCCTTTAAGGCCCACCTTAAACTTACTGTTTTGACCACTTTTCTGAACTGGACTGGAAACATTAACTCTGCTTTCTTTCCACAGATGCTACCAGACCTGCTGAGTCTCTCCAGCAATTCCTGCTTTTGTTTATTGACCATGCTGTTGGTCGGCTATCCTAACATCTCTTAATGCCAACATTTTATTCCAATGCTTATGTGAGACACTCTGGAATGGTTTCCTCCATTAAGATGCCAGGTCAATGAAATTTGTTGTTGCTAAGACTCTGTGGCAAGGTTTATTGAATGACGCTGCACAAAAAAAATGCGCATGGTGCATTGCAAGTTAAATATAACCTTCATTGCAATTTCTCAATACTAACTGAATGCTTACCTCCGTCAATTCCGAGCATGCAGTTCTGGGACACATCAAAAAGGCGAGACAGGCTGTCCCATCTCTCCCCATTCGCGTGTAATGAATTCCATTAAACTTCTGTAATCATAGCTCACTTATTGCACTTTAAAAGACAAAGTGCTTGAAAAAGAATCTATCAAATCACATCATTTATGCTAAAGGTATGTTTTCTATTCAAAAATGAAAAGTCTTATCAATACTGGAACAATTACACTGCTGTGATAAGACTGTCACTGCATGCTGGTCATTTGGAATTCAAATCATTGTCCTTTTATTTTGGCAAGGGACTCTCAGTTCTCACTGCTGTGTGTTCAGGATCATTTCTCAAGGGCAGGATGGTCTTTAAGCATCTTTCATCCCCAGACAAGGGCTTCCCTCAGGAACTCTCTGAAAATGAATACTTTCACATTTAAACAGCCCACAATAACAAGGCTTCATTAAATGGCATTATCAAAGACAGCCATGGTTCAGTGGAGGGCCACCTTTAACTTGGAGTCACAGCTTAAGGCCCTCTCCAGTTACTTAACCACTTCATCCAAGGCTGACACTCCAATACAGCACTGAGAGGGTGCTGTCAGGAGCAACATCTTGAAGAAGAGATGTTAAACTAATGTCCCCTTCGCCCTCTAGATTGAATATAAAAGATCCCATGGGTACAATCTCGTTGCCACATTACAGGAAGGATGTGGAGGCTTTGGAGAGGGTGCAGAAGAGGCTTACCAGGATGCTAAGAAAACAGAAGTTGCTGGAAAAGCTCAGCAGGTCTGGCAGCATCTGTGAAGGAAAAAACAGAGTTAACGTTTCAGGTCCGGTGACCCTTCCTCAGAACAGACCCGAAACGTTAACTCTGTTCTTTCCTTCACAGATGCTGCCAGACCTGCTGAGCTTATCCAGCAATTTCTGTTTTGTTTCCTGATTTACAGCATCCGCAGATCTTTCGTTTTTTTTATTTACCAGGAAGCTGCCTCGGTTAGAGGTTATGAACTATAAGGAGAGGCTCGAAAAACTCAGTTTGTTTTCTCTGGAGTGGCACAGGCTGAGGGGAGACTTGATAGAAGTCTTTAAAATTATGAGATGCATAGATAGGGTTGATGGGCAGAACCTTTGCCCCAGAGTTGAAATGTCGAAAACTCGGGGGCATGCGTTTAAGGTGAGAAGGGGGAAGTTCAAAGGAGATGTGAGGGGCATGTTTTTTACGCAGAGAATGATAAAAGTGTGGAAAGTGCTGCCAGGGATAGGGGCATTTAAGGGACTTTTAGATGGGCACATGAATATGTAATGAATGGAGGGATATGGACCAAGGGCAGGCAGAAGAGATTAGTCATGTTCAGCACAACATTGTGGGCCGAAGGGCCCATTCCTGTGCTGTACTGTTCTATGTTCTACGTTCTAAAAAGCACAAGGGAGTTCTTCCTGGGGCTTGCACAGTATTTATTCCTTAATCGACATTGCTGAAGCTTATTATGTGGTCACTGGAGTCTCCATTATCTCAATGGGTTGAAGGAGTTGCGTCTGTTTCCCAACCATAACTCCCTGCATAGCTGCTGTTCGCGGAAGCTTGCTGTGTACAAATTAGCTACAAAGCTGTCTACCACAGTGCAACTTCAGAAAGATCCTAATTGCTTATAAAGTAGTTTGGGCACTCTGATGTGCAGGGTTCACATGCTTCTTCTTTTTTATGTTGAAAGAATTTAATATATCATGCGTATTTTGAACATGTCCCAAAACACTTTGTAACCAATTAAGTTCCTCCGAAGTGGCACTGTGGTAAGGAAACACAGCAGCCAATTTGTCTGCCGCAAGGATCCATTTGCAGAATTAAAGTAACTATACAGTTATAGAACTATAGGATGGTTACAGTATAAAAATTCACATTCAAAACTTTAGTTCCTGAGATTATATTTCTGCCAGTTCTATATTTAGCCAGGTGCTTACTTGTGTTAATTTTAGCACACAATATACGCTGATCCTCAAGACCAGCAATTCGAAACAACTTCTCTTTTCTCTCGACAGAGCAGTCAATGAGAAAGTCAGATTTCCTTCAGAAATAAATGCAGAAGCCACAAGTAACTCCAACCAAAGCAGAGCTGGAAGACAAATATCCAACACTACGCAAGCTATTGACAGACATCATCAAGGAAAACTTGCATTTATATATTGCCTTCCACAATCTCAGGATGTCTCAAGGTGTTTCACGGCCAATTCGGTATTTCTTTTTGAAGTGTAGGGAATCTGGCAAATACTTTCAGAATAGCAAGATCCCACAGACAGCAAAGTGACAATAGCCAGATAGTCCGTTATTAGTCTGAAGAAGTGTCACCGAACCCAAAACTTTGACTCTGCTTTCTCTCCACAGATGCTGCCAGACCTGCTGAGTTTTTTTCCAGCAAATTCTTATTTTCTTCTCGAGTCGGTTTTTAGTGATGTCAGGTGAGAAATACATGACAGACAGGACATCAGGAACATTGGCAAAGTTGCTGGAAAAGCTCAGCAGGTCTGGCAGCACCTCTGAAGT
>NW_025965696.1:173361-180151 GCF_021869965.1 Rhincodon typus
GGGCCGAAACGTCAGCCTTCCTGCTCCTCTGATGCTGCTTGGCCTGTTGTGTTCATCCAGCTCTACACCTTGTTATATCTATTTCAGAATATAGTGAGCACAGTGCTGCTGATCTTCCACTGAATGAAACATGGAACATGAGATACCCTCGTGATTGCTGTATGTAACACTGGGATCTCAGTAAATGCCACCTAACTGGTCACAGTACAGGCACATGGGAAGGGATAACTAGCATTTTAGAAATGCACTAAATATTAACACTGCCACATCAACCAAAGAGTTGGAGGGACCACAGGATTTGCAGGTGGGCTGACAGCAAACAGTCCAATTAAACAGGGGATGAAGTTGTGGTTCAAGTAGCATGCTGCAGATTAACAGTGGCTTCACAGGAGCAGGTACCCATGTGAGGTTCCTACCCGCACAGGCTTTGAGCGTTGGTATCAAAGCTATCAAAGCAAGGTACCTACCCATGAATTGCAACACCTTCGACATAATGAATTGAGTTTGATTGCCTAATAATTCTAGTAGGTAGGTTCAGATAGAAATAACTCTGTCAGGCCGAGTGGCTTTTTACCTGTTCCGAAGAATTCTAATGCAACTGGGAGGGAATTGCTGGTCCTTGTGCAACACTAAGCTTTACCAATGCAACTTATTCATACCAGATTTGATAGTCTACTTCAACCGAAAAATGTTGCACACTTCAGATCTACAGTATAGAGCAGAGTTTAGTTTTTGAAGCTTGCAGCTTTGAATACCAACCAAGGTTATTAACAGTATAAGAGTTAACCCAGAAAATTACATTAAAATAAACTGCAGGAAGAGAAAAAGGGGAAGAGATTCAAAATGGATTAGGATGCTTTGAAGACAGACCATGGGAAATTCTTCATTATGCAAAGAATATTGATTGTATTGTTATGGATCAGACCAGACCACTTCAAAATATTTCAAGAAAGTAGCCGAGACCCTAACCTTTTCTTATTTTAAAGGTAGATGTGAAGTGCATGTTTCAGACATGATGCAAATGGTCAAACTACTCAATGGTAAGAAAAACACTGTTTACTTAAACACAATCATTAAAATACAAACTAAAGAAAGTGGTATTTAGAATCGCAACTCTTGGAAAACTTAACCGAGTAATAGATACAGCAACTATTATGAATTAACTGTTCCAAAGTAGCAATATCCCATAAACACACCCCTTGGCAAAAAGGTAAATTCAGGCACAGATTCTTATATGCAGTTCTCTCATCCAGGAGGAAACAACATCAAAAGAGATTTCAGAGAAAGTAGCAGCTAGAAATCATTTATTGAAGCTTCCAGCTCTTCTGGGACCTCAAACAGCTTCTGACTGCTACAGCAAAAAAAAAGCTAGAAAGGCTGGTCTGTGAGAGCTGGCCGCTCCTATTCAAGCTGCTTCCATTGTTCCAACATTTTAAAAAAAACCTAAAGGCCTCCTAAGTTGTTTACTTAGGTCATCTTCAGTAGTTCAGCACCTCTGCCTTTACAACCTCTCTTCAAACAAACCCAGGATGAGGTAACCTTTTTAAAGTGACAGCATTGTAACAACATGAAATGAACCTTTAGATAGAATACTGGAGGCGTAAGTCCCAGAATCACTTAAGAATCGATGAAATAATATAGCAATCCCTGTAGATGGATGAATCAGATTAGATCAAACGGCTGTTCTCGCCATTAGTTATCTTTTGACATTTGATCTTCGAAAGGTTTGTAGTCAATTGAGTCAGTCTTAACACTTTCAAGGTACATGATAAAGAATTCAAGTTCTACTTCAGGGACTAGTGTGTTTAATCTTGGGCTGGCATTCTAGTGAAGCACCAGTGCAGTGATGCATTGTTGGAAACATAGGGAGGTGATTTACGGGAGCTTGCTGTATGCAAATTTGAAGTCTGATTTTAAATGTTAATTAATAGGACTCCTCTTCTAAACGTAATGAATTAGTTTTAAATTTCTGAGGACGTATAAAGCACACCACAAATGCAAATGTTTTATTTCTTTCCTTAAAATTCAGTTCAACATCTCTTCTATGCAGATCCTATTCTGTGATGGATGTTGGCTAGCTCAGTTAGCTGGCTGGTTGATGTACAATGTAGAGTGATGCCAACAGCATGGATTCAATTCCTGCACCAACTGAGGTTACCATGATGAACTCCCCTTCTCAATCTCTCTCCCCTCATCTGCTAGTAGCCTCTTGAACTGTTATTTAGTCTTCTGAATTGAACTTTTACTGTTATGCATTTTGTATGGTCTGATCTGCCTGTACTGCACGCAAAACAAAACTTTTCTTTGTACCTAGGTACATGTGGCAATAATAAATCAAATCAAATCATCTGAGGTGTGGCGATCCTCAGGTTGAACCACGAGTCATCTTGTTCTCATGAGAGGGCAGCCCTTTGGTCTGGTAGGACTTGAATTTATTAAGTGAGTGGAACTACACGTTGCTGTGTACAGCATCATTGATTTCTTCAACTACGTTCAACACTTTATATCAGACACTTGAAGCAGAACATTAAAGCGGTCTGAGCAATGTGAGCAAGTGTGAGATATGTGGCAGAATCAAACAAGAAGTTTGGCGAGGCCATCTCAACATTGGGAATTTTTACAAGCAGGTTGGTGACTCATGCTAGGCAGCGACAAGTTACCGTATAAGGGAGACTATTGCTTGTTAAATGCCGTTTACTGGTTTTGTTTAGTGGGTGAACATGCTTTATTGATATTCAGCTTCTATCCTGCCAAACATGCTCAATGTTAGGAAAACTCAGCATGGAAATCAGAGTGGAACGGATTCAGCCCTCCAGATGTTCCAAAGGACTTCTGCATTGTACACATCCAAACAATGCAGCAGGGCATGATTCACAAGCACCAGCTAAACACACATCACTGATCCTCGAGAGTTGGCATCCAGCATTTGCTGACTTGTCATGACTATCGCGTCACCCCACCCCCCCAATACATTATCAGGCCTCTTCAGAAGCACAGAGTCACACTGCACAGTGCACCATCCTCTAGCATTGAGAAGGCTGCTGCAGGGAACATGTTGCCTACACAGTCAGGCACCCAGCTCACAGATTGGACTGGTCATGCCAGCTACGTACCTTGGGCAGCATAGCTTCGTGTCTGTGGTGCCGTGACGTTTCCAATAAGGGACAATGCCAGATTGCCAGGGTACATCCGGAGATTGTATGTACGGAAAGTATGCCAGTCTTTTGGCAGATATTTGCTGAGCGGTGAGTCATTCTGACGGCAACCTCTGGTAATGTGAGACCCCGATTCATACTCGACAGATGCCATAGGTAGTTAGGGTAGGTGGTTATTGAGGCAAACTTTATAAGTTTTGATAAAAAAAACTCATTAGGCCTTGCAGCAGAAAGCTGTTCAAAAACTCAATGTAACTAGGATGTGAGCAAAAAATTAAAAGGTACAGCCCATGTCATGTTAATTTAACACTACAACAATTAAGCTGGTAACTTGCTTTGGCGATTACTTTGCTAGATATTTATATGTAAAAATAAGGACTAATACCATAAATTACATTACACAACTTCTAAACATGGCTGTGCAGTAATTGGTTTTGAACTTTCGGAATTCTGCAAAAATTATTTTACAATATATCCTGAGGCTGTAGCTTGGTAACTCTTAACAGGACACAAAATGTAATATTTCCATTATTTTCTACTGTCACTTTTAATACTGATGTGATCATGGCTAACAATTTATTACACCAATATGACTTTTTTTTTCCTGTGAAAAATAACTCAGATCATAAATAATGAAATCAGAAGTCTGGATTGAATATCAAGCTGCCCTTTACAGATTGACTCAAAGCCAGGGGGCAAAAGCGAAATGGCAAGTTACAGTAAACAGCCTTTTAAAAATGAACCTGTCTGACATGATAGGTCTAAACTTGGCTTTGGATGATAGTTTAAAAAGAGTGTCACATTAGCCACTCGTTATACATCTCTCTCAACTTCATTACCATTGAAGTACCATTCTAGTGATTTCTGGCCTCTTTTTTTCCTGGAAGTTTAGAAAACATCCCTCTATGGAGAGAGATGGTTGTGCACTATTAATGTCAGTGGACACACAGGCTAATACTCTGGTTTAATTCCCACCACAGTAATTCCCCTATTCAAATTAGTGACAACTGAAAAATCCTACAGGAGCAGATGGCTTGGAATGTCAAATAAGCAACTACAACAAAAACCTACCTTGACTTTTGACAGCCTCCTTCCTTGAATGGGAATGTCATTGGCTTGGCCTGTCCTGCCACTAATTGCACTTAGTAAGACAGTGGAGAGCTGCCTCCTTGAACCACTGTAGACCATTGGATGTAGGTAGAACCGCAGCGCTGTGAGGAGGGGAGTTCCAGGACTTTGAGCCAGGACATTGAGGGAACAGCAATATAATTCCAAGCCAGGGATGTGAGAGGCTTGGAGGGGAGATTGTACAAGCTGGTGTTCCCAGGCTTACACTGCCCTTAACCTTCCAGATGATTAAGGTCATGTGTTTGGAAGGTGCTATTGAAGTGCGTTGCTGAAGTACATCTTGTAAATGATGCACATTATGATGACTGAGCATCACTGGACAAGACAGTGAATGTTGGTGATGGTGGATGAGATGCCAATCAGCAACTTTTTCACGCAGGGGGTTAGTGCGTATATGGAATGAGCCACCAGAAGAAATGATGGAGGCTGTTACAATTACAACATTTAAAAGGCATCTGGATGGGTACATGAATAGGAAGGGTTTAGAGGGATATGGGCCAAATGCTGGCAAATGGGATGAGATTAATTTAGGAGATCTGGTCAGTATGGATGGATTGGACCAAAGGGTCTGTTTCAGTGCTGTACAGATCTATGATTCTATGACTGCTTCATCCTGGATGGTGTTGCGTTTCTTGAGTGTTGTAGGAGCTCATTTAGGCAAGTGGATATTCAATCACAGTCCTCGCTTATGTCCTGTAGATGGTGAACAGGCACTAGGGAGTCTCAGCTTTCAAATATAGCGACATCGCCCAATACATTGCACAAAAAGATGTGCAAACAGCAACTGACACTGAGCCAAAGAGGGAAATGTTTGGATAAATGGGCAAGAGCTCATTCACAGAGGTAGGATCATCCCAAAGAAAGAGAAGGTGGAGGGGCAACGAGGTTTAGCAGGAGAATCAAAGGGTGCAAGCAAGTGAAAACATTGCTGTAAATGGTAGGTGGATACAGCAGGGGGTACACAAGAGGACAGAATCGGAGGAGTGCAGGATTCATGGAATGCTGTAGGGCTCAGAGAGATTTTAAAGTTACAGAGGTGAGACCATAGAGGGATTTGGAATATGAGGGTATGATTTTTTCAAGTATCACCAATACCAGTTTATCGTTTTTAAAAAAAAGTGAGTGATCTCAAAAAAGGTGGGGGTAGGGGCTGCGGAATTTAGGCCCATCATAAATTTTTACATAATTGATTATTCCTCAAAACCAAATGTCAAAATAGCAAGATCAATGATTATCATTACGGCCAAAATGTTTACAGTTCATATCAACATCATCATGTCAAGACCCTAAGTCAGGTTTGCTAGAGCTGAGGCCACATATCTCAGGGCATTGCTCTCCGTGTGAGTTGCACAAATTTAAAAAATGATTCTCTCATGGCATTTTGGCATCACTGGCAAGGCCAATATTTGTTGCCCATCCCTCATTTCCCTTGAACTGAGTGGTTTGCTAAACCATTTCAGAGGGTAGTTAAGAACCAATCACATTGCCGTGTATTTGGAATCGCATGTAGCCCAGACTGGGTACAGAGAACATAGAACATAGAACATTACAGCGCAGTACAGGTCCTTCGGCCCTTGATGTTGCGCCGACCTGTGAAACCAATCTGAAGCCTATCTAACCTATACTATTCCATTATCATCCATATGTTTATCCAATGACCATTTAAATGCCTTAAAGTTGGCGAGTCTACTACTGTTGCAGGCAGGGCATTCCACGCCCTTACTACTCTCTGAGTAAAGAACCTACCTCTGACATCTGTCCTATATCTATCACCCCTCAATTTAAAGCTATGTCCCCTCGTGCTAGCCATCACCATCCGAGGAAAAAGGCTCCCACTGTCCACCCTATCTAATCCTCTGATCATCTTGTATGTCTTTATTAAGTCACCTCTTAACCTTCTCTCTAACGAAAACAGCCTCAAGTCCCTCAGCCTTTCCTCATAAGACCTTCCTTCCATACCAGGCAACATCCTGGTAAATTTCCTCTGCACCCTTTCCAATGCTTCCACATCCTTCCTATAATGCGGTGACCACAACTGTACGCAATACTCCAAGTGCGGCCGCACCAGAGTTTTGTACAGCTGCAACATGACCTCATGGCTCCAAAACTCAATCCCTCTACCAATAAAACCTAACACACCGTACGCCTTCTTAACAACCTGGGTGGCAACTTTCAGTGATCTATGCACATGGACACCGAGATCTCTCTGCTCATCCACACCACCAAGAATCTTACCATTAGCCCAGTACTCTGTATTCCTGTTACTCCTTCCAAAGTGAATCACCTCACACTTTTCCGCATTAAACTCTATTTGCCACCTCTCAGTCCAGCTCTGCAGCTTATCTATGTCCCTCTGTAACCTGCAACATCCTTCCGCACTATCCACAACTCCACCGACTTTGGTGTCACCCACAAATTTACTAACCCATCCTTCTACGCCCTCATCCAGGTCATTTATAAAAATGACAAACAGCAGTGGCCCCAAAACAGATCCTTGAGGTACACCA
>NW_025965696.1:180651-184655 GCF_021869965.1 Rhincodon typus
TGAAAGGTCTAGGCCCGAAACGTCAGCCTTTCTGCTCCTATGATGCTGCTTGGCCTGCTGTGTTCATCCAGCTCTGCACCTTGTTGTCTTGGATTCTCCAGCATCTGCAGTTCCTACTATCCCGACCCAAGATGTCAGCTTTCCTGCTCCTCTGATGCTGCCTGGCCCGCTGTGTTCCTCCAGCTCCACACTGAGTTGTATCTGACTCCAGCATCTGCAGTTCTTGCTATCTCTGGGCCCAATCATTTTCCTTCTTCCCGGTAAAGCGTAAGTCTCTTTACAGCCAACATCTTGGAGACAGAGATGGAGCTCTGTCTCAGCCTGAAGTCTTGCTCTTCAGCCGGAGGTCAAACAGCAAGTGACATAAAGTAACACAGTGTGGAGCTGGAGGTACACAGCAGGCCAGGCGGTATCAGAGGAGCAGGAAATTTGACATTTTGGGTCAGGACCCTTCTTCAGAAAATCCCGACCCAAAATGTCAACTCTCCTATTCCTCTGATGCTGCCTGGCCTGCTGTATTCCTCCAGCTCCACACTGTGTTATCTCTGACTCCAACATCGGCAGTTCTTACTACCTCTCAGTGACGTAAAGTTCTTGTATTGTTCAGTTAGGCAATTCAATGAGCTCAGATATCAGTCATTTAACAGAGACAGGCATTTCACGTGTTGAAGGGCCATCCATGTGGGCTAATTAGATTAGCATTAAGCCAACAGTGTAGTTTTACCTACCCCTGCTCCTAGAATTTGCACTATGAGGTGATGAGGCAACTGAAAAGGTATTAGTGCTCATTTAGCATGATGAGTCTTGATCCTTTCGTTCGTCCAGAGCTGGTTGAATGAAGACAGTTCATTTCCAGACCCTTTGATTCATCTTTAGCTAGTGTGTGTATTCAATGCAGAGGGTTTAGGAGCCTCCAGAAACATAATCATGTGATTAACCTTGGCCATTTTATGAGTTCAGCCAGGTGGTCCATTTTTTAAAGAAACAGAATTTAAACCTCAAAGGTACAGAAGAGAATGCAGCTTTCTTTGGAATTTCTATTCACGTCCTTTGGCTACAATGCAGTAAGTGCTGGCTTTGCTAGTAACACCCCACATCTTGTATATGAATGAGAAAAACCGCATGATTTGACATAAGGTGTTGTACATACAGATAAGTATGGTCAACATAACAGTAAGTATAACAATACTCTTTGAATTTCTGTTCCTTACTTATTTCTTCCTGCTCTTTCTCTCCAGTTTATGCCAGAAGGCATATACCCAGCCAGAAGGGTGAAAATATTAAGTGTTTGATAAACTCTGATTGACATGTGTGAGCATGTACATCTGTCAGTGATGTGTATTTATTTGTGTGTGTGGGTGTATATCATTGAGTGACCTGTGCTTGTGTGTGAGTTTACAGCTTTCGTTTTAAACTTTTATTCATGCTTTTCCTGATTAACTGCTCAGAGTTATGGGCTGAAAATTTTGCTTTTCAATTCTTCCATCCTAATATTTAATTACATGACTGAAACCAGGAGCATGTTGTACAGAGGCTTGTGTAGGCAGTTTAAGTTTATAGCTGACTTCATCTTAGGGCTTTTTTTCTGTGGCTTTATTTCAAAGATTGGAATACAAAAACCAGGGTCTGCGAAAATACTCTTCATTCTATCTCAAGAATGGTTAGGATATGAAGAGAAAAGATTAAATCAAACAATCTCAATTAAATTAAAACAATTAAACCACATAATCTTGGGCTCAAGAAGGGAAATGCAATTATAATTTAAATTTAGGTTGTTCAGGTTATAAGCATTTTGCGTTCTATGCAGTGACAGGTCTTTGAATTAAATAATGGATCATTCTTCTGTCAAATCTTTGCTTCTCCTTAAAACTACAAATTGAGGCAAACAATGTGCTTATAAAGTCAGAGCATTTCCCCCTTTCTGGTCCTAGTGAACTGCCTTGTTTTATAACATGCTTTAAAAAAGAAGGAACGGACGGAAAACTATCTCTTACCTTCTCATTGGTTGTTATAGGCAGGCTCATGCTTTCAGAATTTTTATAGAAATGGGGATAACAAGTAAAAAGCCCCATTTTGATTCTTTCACAGGAAAAACTGTGGTGTATACTTTATTTTAATAAGGATATTTAATTCATTTCATTTACCATTTTGAAACTAAATAGTATATCAAATATTTCAGAACCACCTGGTGAAATCCTTACCTTACTAACCCAACCCCTATGCAGTTCACTCGTCTAGATTATAAAGCTACTGTAGAAACCAACCTTAATTACGATCCCCATTTCTTGCTCAAGCAGCAATATGATAACTATTGGAAACTGATATATCAAAGGAATCAAAAGCATTTGATGGAAATGTTTTGTTCTGGCATCACCATCTGTTCTGTACATGACATGTTTTGCAGTAATTTTCTCTAATTTTCAATTTCTCTACCTTTTACAAATCTATGACAAATACTGAATGAAGAAAATGTTCTGTAATCTGTCTGCCAGCATTTTACAGGATCTATTCGGCAAACCGTATATGTGTTTATAATGTGTTACATATTGCTCAGTCGGTAGCACTTGCGCGTCTAAGAAAATTGCCACTCAATTCCCACTCCAAAAATTCAATTCCCACTCCAAAGACTTAAGTACCACATCTACACTGTCTGAAGTAATGGCTCTGAAGGGATTACATTGTCTCTGCCCATTTTACTGATGTCACACAGTCTGTGAATGGAGTCAAGGAGTTCTGCTTTTGGAGGGAGCAGATATATCTTTACCAGCATCCTAATATCCTGGTAATTATGCCTGACCTAATGTAGTTATACATATTGTTTTCATGCAATAAACCTTCTTGTTATTTGTGAACAATGCCACTGCTTTAGATACTGTTTGGTGTATCCTCCAACACTAATCACTAGACTGGCCCAAGACAATAAAATGACATAGGAAATTGGTGACAGCAAACTGTCTAAAATAATCCTTACCCAGCACCATGTACTGGTAGAAGTGGAAAGTACCATAGTTGGAGTTGTCCTCTGGGAAAATTCTTCAATCTAGGTGGGCATGCCAATGAATGACTGAGAGAATGCTGCATTTTCAGCTACTAATCGAAGGCTCTTTCCTTTCCTCTTGTAGAAACAATGGTCTGTAGTTCACCAAGAATTGTCTGAATGTCGGTTTTGATGTATTCCATGGAGGGTATCTCTCCATGAGCCCCAGTGAAATTTCTCAAGATCTCTTTGAAACTTGCCTCATTAGTACCTTTACGGCACCCACTCATCTGAACTTCTCTGTCAGCAGTGGTAGAAGTATTCATCACTGCAAGGACCTCCTGGGATTCCCAGAACCAGCATAATTTCTGAAATCCAACCGTGAACCAGGTTACACGCTGCCAGTCAAGTGTTACTTTTTGCTGAACATGTTGTGGAACGGAAATGGATAAGAAATGCTTCTCAGGAAACAAGATGATGCAGCTGATACTTCTTTACACCTGCAAGTACACATTCATGAATATATTGCTATTTAAGAACCAAGCCACACAAGTTACCCATCCTTTGTCTCATTCCATCTTCAAACCGTATTGAAGGGAATGCTCCTCTTCCCTCAATCCCAGTGAGTCTACGTCTTGGACATGCCAGCCACGTTATGAACTCACCTCTGTTAAAGCCAGGTTAGTTGTAGTCATCATTGACCCATACTGCAGTAAGCCATATCCTTCAATGCACTCTTGTCTCCCCCATTATAAATTGAATTTGTCCCCTTCGCAATTATTATCTCTTCTATATCCTAGCACACTGCTTACATTCCTCTGAATTAACTTTGTCAAATTTCCTGTCACAGCGATGACATCCCCCTCCAACTCACCTTGAGTTGAACCCAGTACTGACACTGTTCCACACCCCACCTTGATTGACCTTTATGGATAGCGCCAGTGATAGCTAACCGTGACTGATCCCAGACTGATCATGTGTAGTTCCCAACTGACTTACAGTGCATTTCCAGACAGGCTGCACTGGG
>NW_025965696.1:185155-187917 GCF_021869965.1 Rhincodon typus
TCCTTGCCCCTATTTCTCCTTGCCCCTATTTCTCCTTGCCCCTATTTCTCCTTGCCCCTATTTACCCCCTTGTCTCTTTCTCCCCTTTGTCCCCTTGTCTGTTTCTCCCCTTTGTCCTTACTTGCCCCTCTGTCCCTATTGGCCACTTTTCCACCTATCGGCCTCCTTTGTCCCTGTTTCTCCTTTGTACATGTTTGCTCCCCCTTTGGTCTCCATTCTTCTGCCCCCCCCCTCCTGTATTTGGCACATGTCTGTTTGTCACTGGTACAGAGAAGCCGGGATTGTTTTCCTTAGAGCTGCGAAGGTGTGGGGAGGGGATGTGTCTCAGGTAGTTGGAGGAAACTACTTAATCCTAAAGTGTTCGACACCACGAGAGGTTTGGATCGAGGTCGATCAGGAAAAAGTGTTTCCAGTGGGAAGGGTGTCGATAATTGCCATGGTGGTGGGGTTCACAAATTGAAGGGAATCAGGGGAGACAGAAATTCTTTAATACACCACTGAGTTGTTCGGATCCGAAATGTATTGTCTGAAGGAGCAGTAAGAGTGGACTCAATGGGAAGTTTCAAATGGAAATCAGAGAAAGGAATTGCAGAGCGGGGCAGGGATATTTAGACAGACCTTTCCAAGAGCTACAAAAGGTACAATGGGTTGGTTGGTTATGTCTGTCAGTCTGTAGTCTTCCTGCCCTCTTCCTGTCCTAGGGGCAGTGACCCATGCTGGCGGGCAGGTTGGTGAGACCATCTCTTGATCTGCCCAGGGTTGCTGGCTACAATCAGTCAAGTTTTATATTGAGATCGCTTATAACCTCCCTCCTCTCCTGCTGCAGACAGCCTCGAGTGCGAGGGCCGGAGTTTGCTGAAGAGTTTTGTCACCAGCGCAGCTCTGCGGTGAGTATATCTGTCCAGAGTCGGGTTACTGAATGGCAGAGGTTTTGATAGAGTAAATATTGTTTCCAGTGGCTGGAAGGTTGGTTAACCAGAGAGAGATAGATAGATGGCAAAAGAACTATAGAGATCTGATGAAGGGTCTAGGCCCGAAACGTCAGCCTTTCTGCTCCTATGATGCTGCTTGGCCTGCTGTGTTCATCCAACTCTACACCTTGTTGTCTCGTAGAGATGTTGACATTGTTTCGTTGTGATCTGGAACAGGCTGTCTGAAAGGGTTGTGGAAGCAGATTCGATAGGAACTTTCAAAAGGGGAATTTGAAAAATGTTTTGTTTTATTTGTTCCTGGTATGTGGGCATCGCTGGCTGGACCCAGCATTTATTGCCCCCTCCCTAATTGCCCCCTTGAGAAGGTGGAAGTGAGCTGCCTTTTTGAACCGCTGCAGTCCACTTGCTGTAGGCAGACCCACAATGCTCCTTAGGGAGGGAATTCAGGATTTTGACCCAGCGACACTGAAGGAATGGCCGATATACTTCCAAGTCAGGATGGTGAGGGGATCGGAGGGGAACTTACAGGGGCTGGTGTTCCCATGCATCTGCTGCCCTTGTTCTTCTAGATGGAAGTAGGGGTAGGTATGGAAGCTGTCATTAGAAGAGGCAGGGGGGAGAGGAGAGTTCTGTAGGACAATGGGGAAAGAGCAGAGGGAGGGAGAGGAAATTGAGTGACTTTATGTGTACAAAATGATCAGAGGTATAGATAGAGTGGACAGCAGAGACTTATTCCTAGGGTGGGGGTAGTTATTACGAGGGGGCATAGTTTTAAAGTGAGTGGAAGTAGATACAGGGGAGATGTCAAAGGTGGGTTCTTTACTCAGAGAGTGGCAGGGGCATGGAATGCATTGCCGGAGAGGGTAGTGGAGTCGGCCTCATTAGGGGCATTTAAGGGGCTATTTGATAGGCATATGGATGATAGTATAAGGTAGGGGTGAAGGTTAGATAGACCCTAGGATTAGGGTAAAAGTTCGGCACAACATCGTGGGCCGAAGTGCCTGTACTGTGCTGTACTGTTCTATGTTGTATGTTTTCAAAGGAGCTAGTTCAGGCAAAGTGGCCGAACGGCCTCTCTAATGTTGTCTGCTTAGTATTACGTGTGATCGGAACCTTCGTTTGAATGCAGGGGCGAGGATGTCCACGTGTTTACCTTTGAACTCTCGGAGACGGAGTTCAGCATTGGACTAGACGATGGAGTCAGGACGAGGTAAGCTCCCGCTGTCAGGGATACAGGGAAAACAACCCAACTGGCTTGGCGATGCCAGGGTAGGAAGAAGGTACGTGGTGGGCATGCCCCACTAAGAATGGTACGATGCAAGATCTGCTGCTGGTACTATCTTTTCCCGTTTGTTTTCCCTAGAATTTGGATGGTCAAGGGGCGATCTGAGATGGAAGTCTTCAACAGAAAAAGACAGGAGAGACAAATAGTAACTATTTCCACTGGTCGGGGATTCTAGAACGAGGGGGCATAGTCTGACTGTTGGGAGAGATGTTAGGAAGCACTCTGGCACACAAAAGTGTGGGAGAGGTTTGGAACTCTCTTCCACAAACAGCAATGGCTGCTGGGTCGGTTGTTAAATCCGAGATTTTTGTTAAGCAAAGGGATATGGGCCGAAAGGAGGTAGATGGAGTTCAGACACAGGTCAGCCCTGATCCTATTGAACGGTGGAACAAGCTGAAGGGGCTGAATGGCCTACTCCTGTTCCTATGTTTGGACGTCGTGGAATTCAATGGAGTTTTGAAATTTAGCTTCCACCTTCACCAGCAGGCCTTGATGGGGTGAGGAAGGAGATTCTGCTGAAAGAGTTTGAACATGCAAGAGTTAAA
>NW_025965696.1:188017-189151 GCF_021869965.1 Rhincodon typus
CCCTCAGGGCCCCCTTAAACCTTTCCCCCCCCCGCCCCCCCGCCTCACCTTTTGGATTATTGAGTATATTTAAGGCTGAGAGGCAGATTTGTCGTCAGTAAGGGGATTGAGGATGATGGGGAGAAAGGCAGGAAAGTGGGTTTAAGGATTATTACATCAGCCGCTGGATGGTGGGGCTGACTCAATGGGCTGATTGACCTGTTCCTGATCGAGGGACCCCCCACCACCACTGACCCCATCAATCCCCGCAACGATGAGGCGAGGGAATGTGGCACCGGGTTTAATCAGAATTCTTCTCTGTCAGGTTGCACTTTCACGATGGTTTCAGTGACCCCCTGGAGTGGGAGCGGACTGGGACGTTTGCCATTCGGAGCCTCAGCGCCCAGGAGCTGATCGGCCGTGTAGGTGCGGTACAGCGAACCTCCCAGCGGCCCTGCACCGTCGTCCTGGATTCCCTCAGCTCGATCCTGCAGCACAAACCCATCGACTTCCTCTGCCGGACTCTCCAGGGATTTCAGCGCGGAGCGGTCAGAGAAGGTCAGTGACCCTGGGGGGGGAGGTCACAGGTCACAGACCACGGGTCACGACTTTGCCTGCCTGGCATGGGTCACGCGTCAGCGACCCTGCCCAGTGCCAATCGCAAATCACAGCCACCCACCAGGGCTCGATGTGCCATGAGTGATGATGGGGAGCATTGGGGTCAGACTTTTGCCACAGCGTTGGCAGCTGTTGGTGAGGTGGTGGGGGCGGCGGGGCGGGGGTTTGTTGGGGTGGGGCGAGGTGAGTGCCCAGGTCGGGTGCCAGGGGAACAGGATCGATTGAATGACACTGGGATCTTGGCTCTCTCTCTCTCTCCCCCCCCCCCCCCCCCCAACCCCCGCCCCCCACCCCGCCCCGCAACCAGGACTGACGGTTAGGAGACTGCTGGCGTTACTGCATGCCGACCTACACCAGCCGGAGCTGCCGGAGGCCCTGGCACAACTGGGCACCACCGTCATCACCGTAACTCCTTCCCCCGAGGGCACCTGGTCGCGAGAGAGCTCCCTGACCCCCAACGTCGCCAGCATCGTCCACAAGCGGAAATCTGGAAAGGTCCTTCAGCAGGTTCGTCCACCAAAACCGTTTCCCCCCCCC
>NW_025965696.1:189235-190979 GCF_021869965.1 Rhincodon typus
CCCCCTCCCCCCGCCCTGCCTCTCCTCCTCCACAGAGACGGTGGAAGGAGGTGCAGCGCATTGGGAGTTGTGTTTACACAGCTGCCGTGGGAGAATGCGCTGCACCTCCTTCCACCGTCTCCGTGGTTACCAGCAGCATCTTCGTCCCGTTTTGGTCTCAATCCGTAATAAAAAGGAATGTTCTTCCTGCTTTTCCCCTCCTCTCTGAGCACCCCCCACGCACCACCGCCACTGTCCTGGGATCTGTTTCCTTTTGCTTTCCTCTCGGAGTTTCATCTCGATCCTTGTCCCCTTCAGGTGGAGCCTGACCCTGCGGCCAATTTGCCTTTTAACCTGCGGCTGACGGAGGAGGAACGTGAGGCACGGAAGCAGGTCCCCCTGCCCTATCACTTCAGCACAGAGAAGTAAGTCAGCACGGAGCTCATAGGAGGCCATTCAGCCCCCTACTCCTCGAGCCTGTCACTCAGGAACAGGAGGCCATTCAGCGCCCCCCTCCTCGAGCCTGTCACACAGGAACAGGAGCCCATTCAGCCCCCTCCTCGGGCCTGTCACACAGGAACAGGAGGCCATTCAGCCCCCTCCTCGAGCCTGTTACACAGGAACAGGAGGAGGCCATTCAGCCCCCTCCTCAAGCCTGTTACACAGGAACGGGAGGCCATACAGCCCCCCTTCCTTGAGCCTGTCACACAGGAACAGGAGGCCATTCAGCGCCCCCCCCACTCCTCGGGCCTGTCACACAGGAACAGCAGGAGGCCATTCAGCCCTTTCCTCGGGCCTGTCACACAGGAACAGCAGGAGGCCATTCAGCCACCATCTAGAGCCTGGCACATAGGAACAGCAGGAGGCCATTCAGCCCTCTCCTCGGACCTGTCACACAGGAACAGAAGGAGGCCATTCGGAACCCTTCCTTGAGCCTGTTACACAGGAACGGGGGTCCATTCATCCCCTCGATGCTAGCCCGTTATTTTCCTGGATCACAGCCAATCCTGGGACTGAACTCTAGCTTTGCCTGCTATCCCTTTGAAGAAGAAAGATCGAACGATCTGGGATTCATCACGGCTTTGGCAGTGGGCCTCTCCGAACCCTTTTGTGCGCCGCGCTCTCTCTCCTCTCCTGTGCAGCCCTGGTGGGGTCTGCCTCGGGGGGGTTTTGAGCTCACTACCACTGCTGTCTGGGATGGCCAGCCGGCCAGAATGGTTTCTCCCTGTCGATTGGTTTAAAAAAGTGCGAAAATCCGCACAGGATTCCCATGCTGCCCTGACGTGGTTCCTGAGAGCTGCAGCTAAGCTGGAAGCTAGCCCCATCTGGAAGGACCGAATGGCTGCGTTGCTCTGAACCCATCACTGCCCCTTCTCTCAGGGTTTGGGAATTGCTAAGACAGGGAAGCAGAATTCCTGACCCCACCCCCCACTCCATTCTCTCTCTCTCAGCTGCCTGTCGCTTACTTCTCCTGCAGAAAGATGTCGCTGTTACATGGAGGACCTGGTGACAGCAGGATATATTACCAACCGGACGACGCTGATGACGTGGATGAGGAGGATCCCGACGATGATCTGGATTTCTAGGAGAGAGGCAGCACGAGGGGACCCAGATCACTGTCCTGTCCCCAAGACTCACTGGGGTACGGGCTCCCACACACACTGACTCTCACTGGGGTTACAGTCCCCCACACACACTGACTCTCACTGGGTTACAGTCCCCCACACACACTGACTCTCACTGGGTTACAGTCCCACACACACTG
>NW_025965696.1:191079-195103 GCF_021869965.1 Rhincodon typus
CACACACTGACTCTCACTGGGGTACAGTCGCACACACACACTGACTCTCACTGGGGTACAGTCGCACACACACACTGACTCTCACTGGGGTACAGTCGCACGCACACACTGACTCTCACTGGGGTACAGTCGCACACACACACTGACTCTCACTGGGGTACAGTCGCACACACACACTGACTCTCACTGGGGTACAGTCGCACACACACACTGACTCTCACTGGGGTACAGTCGCACAGACATTGTGCTGCTGTTGATGAAGTTGAACTCTCTCACGGAGATGTCTTTTATCGGCCGAGATTCCGTTGCTGATGCTACTTGTCTTCGGCAGTTCCTTGGAAGCTCTCTCTGCAGATGAAGGTTTTACTGCTAGGGTTGTGCCAATCGGCAGAACTCTGGACTTTCGAGCTCTTGGCCAGTGGCCACGGCTTCGTCCTTGTCTCATCCAGTGAGCATGCATTGATAGGCGGGCAGACACTGTGTCGCATGGGCATTGAACAGGGACACACCACCCTGTAGTAGCTCCCTGTGGGGGGTAGGGGGACAGTCCTTCTCATTTCTATCTGACACATCGGGAGGAACATCAACATCTCCTGATTTGCGTTCCGTTCCTCGAGCATCGATTGTGGATCTCCCTTGGACTGGTTCGACTGGTCTTCGTCGCATTAAAGTCCCCCGGTCTCAGACTTTCCCGTTTGTTGTGTAATTTTTATTTCGGCTGCTCGTTCAAAAGCAGGATTGGTTAGGAGGCATTGGGTGGCTGGTGGGGAATTGGGATCAAAGGGTGAGGATGAAAAGACGGAAGAACAGCACCCGCTTGCTGTTTCTCTCCCCAGAGCTTGCAGGAGGATCTGTGCCACCCCCCCCGTTGTCAAATAGCCTGCGCATGTTCACCTTGGAGGGCATGGGGACACGTAACCATGGGCCTGGCTTGGGGTCACGACCTGCTGTTTTCCCCTTTTCCGTTTTGCGCTTTCACTCCCAAAAGAGGTCTTAGAGTTCAGGTTCACAGTTCCTTGAAAGCGGAGTCACAGGTATACAGGATAGTGAAGAAGGCGTTTGGTACGCCTGCCTTTATTGGTCAGTGCTGAAGTGAAGTTGGGTAGAGTACCTGTGGATTGGGAGGCAGGAAGTTAGAATTTGGTGCTTGTAAAATGTTAAGGGGGGGAAAGTAGTGCGTGGTCCCTTTAAATGATGATGTGCTTTTCCTACGATTAGAGATTTAAAAGGGATGTCTGTGAGCAGCTTGAAGGTTTGCAAGTACACAGAGAGCACCTGAAGACTACAAGTTTTGAATTTAGCCAATCAATTCAAACCAGGCACTTAGATACTAAAAGCCAATTAAATTTAAATCTGATGGTTTTGACAACAGAGGACCAATCCTAATGTAAGAAATTGATATGTCATGAAGGATTTAAAAGGAGAGGGGCAGTTGGACAAAGAGGGGAGAGTTAACTGCCATCTGCCAGAGTTAACAGCCCTCAAGAGAGAATCGCTGGCTCTCCCAGTCTTCTCTAAGTCTTAGAGAAAGCACCATCTAAATATCAAAGGTACCAATGGCATAACTAGTTAATATTCCTTAACAGTACATTGAGTATAGGAGTTGGGAGGGTCATGTCGCATCTGTACAGGACATTGGTTAGGCCACTTTTGGAATACTGCGTGCAATTGCTGTCTCCCTGCTACAGGAAAGATGTTGTGAAACTTTGAAAGGGTTCAGAAAAGATTTACAAGGATGTTGCCAGGTTTGGAGGGTTTGAGCTACAGGGAGAGGCTGAATAGGCTGGGGCTATTTTCCCTGGAGCATTGGAGGTTGAGAGGTAACCTTATAGAGGTTTATTAAAGCATGAGGGGCATGGATAGGGTGAATAGCCAAGGTCTCTTCCCCAGGGTAGGGCAATCCAAAACTAGAGGGGCATAGGTTTAAGGTGTGAGGGGCAAGATTTGAAAGAGATGTGGGGGGCAACTTTTTCATACAGAGGGTGGTGTGTGTATCGAAGAAGTGATGGAGACTGGTACAATTACAACATTTAAAAGGCATCTGGATGGGTATGTGAATAGGAAGGGTTTAAATGGATATGGGCCAAATGCTGGCAAATGGGACTCGATTAATTTTGGATTTCTAGTTGGCGTGGATGAGTTGGACGGAAGGGTTTGTTCTGTGCTCTACATCTTTATGAGTCTATGACTCTCACTGCAGCTCTCCCCCTGCCCCATGCTGGAGGGAACGCTCCTGCCCATGTGCGTTGTAAGTTAATATTGTTAAAGTATTAATGATCAGTTTTATTTTAATACAAACTGAAAGAACTGTGGATGGTGTAGTTCAGAACAAAAATAGATTGCTGGAAAAGCTCAGCAGATCTGGCAGCATCAGTGAAGAGAAATCAGAGTTAACATTTCAGGTCTGGTGGGAGGTCGCTGAGTGATGAACACTTATACTAATGCGCGTGATCCCAGGCAGGGATGTGTTAATGTTAATTTCAAAGATCAGACATTCACTGGCTATTTAATATAGAATCCCGACAGTGTGGAAGCAGGCCATTCAGCCCATTGAGTCTACACTGACCCACCATACAGCATCCAACCCAGACTGACCACCCCCCTCTATTGCCATCCCTGTAACCCTGCATTTCCCATGGCTAACCCACCCAGTCTGCACATCCCTGGACACTATGGGCAATTTCCCATGGCCAATCTACCCTGATGTGCACGTTCTTGGACCGTGGGAGGAAACCGGAGCACGCGGAGGAAACCCACGGAGAGACGGGGAGGATGTGCAAACTCCACACAGACAGTCGCCCAAGAGTGGGACTGAACCGGGGTCCCTGGCGCCGTGAGGCAGCGGCGCTAAGCACTGAATATCGCACTGTATCGGGTTCTGAATTGTGCATAGATTGATTCCAGCCACAAACTATTACAGCTGTATTGTGAGGCCGGGGTAAAATTGCTCTAGCCCACGCAATCACAGGGCTGCTCTCTCATGAAAGAGAGAGCTGAGGTTCACCCTGCTTCAGGCGAGGGGCAAGTTCAAGAAGGTGGGTGTTTCCTGGAAATGTCAAGGGCCAAGTCTTCACTTGGCTGCTGGTGAGAAGGGCACTGTCCTTCAGATCCTTTATGCATAGCTTCGACTGCACCTGGAGGACCATCAACTCTTTGGTTAGCCCAAAACTTCTTGTTCTTCCAGTGCAAAGAGTTTACCAGAACCGAGTGTTGCAGACTGGCACATTCCTAAGTCCAGGACTATGTGCTGAGGGATGCCTTTAAAGCTAGGGGCAGCTGCTGCCAAGGCGTAATGGAGAAAAACCACAGGCGTTAGATTAAGGGATGGTCATTGCCTCGCATTTGTGTGGCACAAATGTTACTTGCCATGTGCCAGCTCAAGCCTGCATATTGTCCAGATCTTGTTGCATTTGGTCACGGACTGCTTCAGTAACTGAGGAGTCGCAAACAACGCTGAACATAATGCAGCCATCCGTAAACAGCCCCACTTCTGACCTTATGATGGAGGGAAGGTCATTGATGAAGCAGCTGAAGATGGTTGGGACAACAAGGTGCAGGGCTGGATGAACACAGCAGGCCAAGCAGCATCATAGGAGCAGAGAGGCTGACGTTTCGGGCCTAGACCCTTCATCAGAAAAGGGGGAGGGGAAGGGGGTTGGGCCCTGGACACGACCCTGAGGAACTCCTTCAGAGATGGCCTGGAGCTGAGATGACTGATCTCCAACAACCACGACCATCTTCCTAGTGTCAGGTATGACTCCAACCACTGGCGAGTTTGCCCCCGATACCCATTGATTCCAGTTTTGCTGGGGCTCGTTGATGCCACACTCGGTCGAATGCAACCTTGATGTCAAGGGCTGTCACTCTCACCTCACCTCTGGAATTCAGCTCTTTTTGTCCATGTTTGAACCAAGGCGGTAATGAGGTCAGGAGCTGGGTGGCCCTGGCGGAACCCAAACTGGGCGTCACTGAGCAGGTTGGAGGGAGTGGGGTGAAGAGAGGTGGGAGAATGAAGGGGTGGGGC
>NW_025965696.1:195603-199530 GCF_021869965.1 Rhincodon typus
CCCCCCGAAACGTCAGCCTTCCTGCTCCTCTGATGCTGCTTGGCCTGCTGTGTTCATCCAGCTCTACACCTTGTTATCTCTACCATTGAATGTGTAACTGTTAGGTTCTGTTAGGTTACTGACAGCAAGTTGCAGGGTCACCTGAGGATTAAGGCAAACAGAAACGTGAGTGTGGAAACAAGAGCGGGGGAACAAAATTGGAAATTGATTATAGAAAAGCAGAAAGCAAAAGCAGAATGGAGCAGAAGCAATGGCTAGCAGCAAATAGGGCCATGGTACAAAGTAATATGTAGAAATGTCAAAAAGATAAGCCATGGTACAAAGAAATGTGCAGAAATGTCAAAAAGACAAGCCCAAAATATCTGAAAGCATGGAGGATAGATGAATTCACAGCAGAAAAAGCTGCAGATAGGTAAACTAATATGATTATTGAAAGATGGCAGCAGGGTGACCAGGGCTGGATACTGAATATCCAAGAGAATTCAATCTTTGTGGATGACAGGTAAAAGGGAAAAGGAGATGGGGTAATGTTCTTAGTGAAAGATGAAATCAGTGCAAAAGCAAGAAAAGATATTGGCACAGGGAATCAAGGTGCAGAACCAGTCTGAGTGGAGCTCGGAAGCAACAAGAGATGGAGATGTTAATGGGAGTTATTTATAGGTCTCCAATCAGTGTTGGGAAAGCAGAGCTGGAACGAAGTAAGAAATAGAGATGAATGAAACAAGGGTACTACAGTAACTAGAAATAATTTTAATCCAGATACACGCTGAGCAAAGCACATTAGGACTAAGATTGCAGTGGGTGTACTGCTGAAATATGTAAAGTATAGCTTCATGGACCCACATGTTGATGAACCAATGAGGGAAACAGTTTCCTAGATTCGGTTTTGTGAAATGAGAAGGAGTTTATTAATAATCTTCTTGTGAGAGATCTGTTAGCACAAGGTGACCAAAACATGATTGAACTCTTCATTGGGACAGAAAGTGAAGTAGGCAGCATGGTGGCTCAGTGGTTGGCACTGCTGCCTCACAGCGCCAGGAACCCGGGTTCGATCCCAGCTCGGGCGACTGTCTGTGTGGAGTTTGCACATTCTCCCGGCGTCTGCATGGGTTTCCTCCCACAGTTCAAAGCTGTGCAGGCTAGGTGGATTGGCCGTGCTCAATTGCCCATAGTGCCCAGTGATATTTAGGTTAGGTGGGTTAGACAAGGGAAATGCAGAGGTGGGGGAATGGGTCTGGGTGGGAAGCTCTTCGGAGGGGCGGTGTGGACTTGTTGGGCCGAATGGCCTCTGTTTCCATACTGTATGATTTCTATGATAGTCCAATCTGAATCTAGAATATTATAGCTAAACAAAGGAAAGTGTGAAGCTATGAGGTACAAGGCATGAGTAGGATGAGAGAGAATGGGTAACTTCATGGGAACTAGGATCAGCAATAGGTCATTCAGTTCCTCAAACCTGCTCAGACATTCAATACAATCATGACTCATTTCATCACGACGTCAACTCCACTTGCCTGCCTGCTCTCCATAGCCCTTGAACTGGTTACTAATTAAAACTCTATCTCCTCTTTAAACTTACTCAATGTCCCAGTGTCCACTGCGCTCTGGGGGAGTGAATTCCAGAGATTCAAGACCCCTTGAGAGAAGTAATTTCTCCTCATCCGTTTTAAATCTGATAACTCTTATTAGAAAGCTATGACCTCTCGTTCTAGATTGCCCCACATGTGGAAGCACCCTCTCTACGTCACATCTGCAATCCTCCTTAGCATCCTATGTACCTCAATTAGATTTCACCTCATTCTTCTAATCTCTACATAGTATACGCCTGAACTGTTCCACCTCTTTTCATAAGACAACCCCTCATCTCTGAAATCAATTTAGTGAACCCCCTCTATACTGCATCCAAAGCAACTACATCCCCCTCAAGTAAGGGGACCCAGCCTGTATGCAATACTCCAGATGTGGTCTCACTGATGCTTTGTAAAGGTGCAGCAACACCTCTCTATTGTTATGCTCCATTCCTATAGCTATAAATACCAAAATTCCACTGAAATGCATGACAGTGGATAGGCAATTGTTCATGTTTAAAGATTAATGTGTACATTTCAAGAGCCTGCGCCCCTTTTTTGGGTGAAAGACTACAACAGGAAAAGCAGTCCTACTATGGCTAACAAAATAACTTAAGTATAGTATTCAATAAAGGCTGCAATATCAGTATACTGAGAAAATAACAATGAGACTGCTGAAAGCCAACATGGATTTCTGAAAATGAAAACATGTTTGACAAACTTATTGGAGCACATACTAACACAATAGAAAAGGGACAACCGGTAAATGTGACATATTTGGATTTTCAGAATTCTTCTGAAAGGGAAGAGGTCAGGATTAATGGTTGTACACAGGCATGGATTGGGAATTGGTTAGCAGAAAGGGAACAGAGAGTAGGAATAAACGGGTCTCTTTCTCTGGAGTCGAAGTGCCAAAGGATCAATGTTTCATCTCCAACTTTTCACAGCATATCTCAACTATTTAAATGGGGGAAACAAATGTGATATTTCCAAGTTTGCTGACGACATAAAGCTAGATACGATACTAAGTAATGAGGAGGGTCTTCAAGTCAATTTAGACAAAGTGAGTGAGTAGGCAAAGGCGTGGCTTATGTAGTATATTGTGCATGAGTGTGTAGATGTCCACTTCAGTCCAAGAAATGAGAATAGAGTGTAAATGGCGATAAATTGGGAAATGTTGATATGTAAAGGCAATGCAATATACTCTGGTCACTGAAAGTAAGGTGCAGCAAGCAGTGAGGAAGGCAAATGATACGCAGACCTTCATTGCATGAGGGCTTGAGTCAAGGAGCAAGGAAGTCTTAATGCAACTGTACAGGGCCTTGGTGAGACGATACATAGAGTGATGCATGTAGTTTTGGTCTCTTTATCTAAGGAAAGCTATACCTGCCACACAGGGAGTGCAACTAATGTTCACAAAAATGATTCCTTGGTGGTGAGTCTGTCCTATGAGGAGAGATTGGACAATTGGGCCTGTATTCACTTGAATTGAGAAGAATGAGAGGGAGTCTCATTGAAATGTATAAAATTCTCATAGAGCTGAATGCAGGGATGATATTTGCCCTGGCTCAGAGGTTCCAGAATGAGTGGTCATTTTCTCAGGATACGCAATCAGCCATTTTGGAGAGGTGGAGCATCAGAACACTGATTATTTTTAAATGAAGTCTTCTGAAAGTTTCAAGGATAAATACTACTTGAGGGTAATTGATGCGATGAAATAATAGGGACTCATGGGATTTTAATTCTCCCATATATTGGAAACAAATTGACACAAGTTGCCCTGAGGATGCATTCACAGAGAGATTTGTGATAGCTTCTGAGAATAATATGTTCGGGGATGACCCAGGGAAAAGGTTATTGTAGAGTTGGTAACAGTGTCATAGAGTCATAGAGCTGTACAGCACAGAAGCAGACCCTTCAGTCCAACTTGTCCATGCTGACCAGATATCCTAAATTAATCTAGGCCCATTGAGGTTGGTTGGCTCGCCGAGCTGGTTTGTTGTTCCGCAGACGTTTCGTTACCGTGCTTGGTAACATCCTCAGTGCAGCCTCTGATGAAGCGTTGCTGTGTTTTCTCGCCTGGTTTTTAAACTCTGGGGTCCGTTGCGATGGATTGCCTCACTTCCGGGTTTCCTCGGTAGTGGAATGTAAATGGGGTCGAGTTCAATGTGTTTATTAATAGCCTGCTTCGTGGAATGCCATGCTTCCAGGAATTCTCGTGCTTGTCTCTGCCTATCCTGTCCCAGGATCTTGGTGTTGTCCCAGTCAAAGTCATGGTTCCCCTTGTCCATGTGGATTGAGATGAGTGAGTATTGGTCGTGTCTTTTTGTAGCCAGTTGGTGTTCATGTACTCTTGTTG
>NW_025965696.1:200030-201107 GCF_021869965.1 Rhincodon typus
TCCCAAAGTGCAGCACCTCACACTTACCCAGATTAAACCCCATCTGCCATTTCTCCCCCTATATCTGCACTGATCCACATCCCGCTGTATCCTTTGACAACCTTCTACACTACCCACAACTTCACCGATATTTGTATCGTCTGCAAACTTCCTAACCCCACCCATCTACGTTTTCATCCAAGTCATTTATATATCTCACAAACAGCAGAGATCCCAGTACGGATCCCTGTGGGACATCACTAATCACAAACCTCCAGCCTGAAAAACACTCTTCCACCACTACCCTCTGCCTTCTATGGACAAGCCAATTCTGAACTCATGCAGCCAAGTCACTGTGGATCCCATGCATTTTAATCTTCTGGATGAGCCTAACACGAGGGACCTTGTCAAAAGCCTTACTAAAATCCACGTAAACAACATCCACTGGTCCACTCATTGATCATTTTCTTTACCTCCTCGAAAAATTCAATCAAGTCAGTAAGACATGTCCTGCCTTGCACAAAGCCAAGCTGACTGTCCCTAATTAGGCCATGCCTTTCTAAATGCGTGTAAATCCTACCCCTACGAATTCTCTCCAGGAGCTTCCCAACCACCAAGGTGAGACTCACCAGTCTATAGTTTCCTGGCTTATCCCCATTTCCCTCCTTGAACAGAGGAACAGCATTAGCTAGTCGCCAGGCTTCCAGGACTCTGAGTGGCTCGTGAGGATACAAACATCGTGGTCAATCTCCTCTCTTGCCTCTCACACTAACCTGGGGTAGATCCCATCGGGCCCTGGGGAGTTACCCACCTTAATGCTCTTCAAGAGGCTCAACACCATTTCTTTCTGGATCTCAAAATGCCCTGGCATATTCGCATGCTCCCACACAAATCGCACTAACCTCCATATCCTTCTCCTGGGTGAACACTGATACAAAGCACTTATTTAGGATCTCATCCACATCCTCTGCCTCCAAGCACAAGTCCCCTTCTTTATTCTTGAGTGGCCCTACCTTCTCCCTAGTTTTCCTCTTGTTTTTAATGTATCTACAGAATGCCTTGGGATTCTCTTTAACCCTATTTGTCAAGGTCATTTCA
>NW_025965696.1:201607-209855 GCF_021869965.1 Rhincodon typus
TCACAGTTGTACACACTGAACGTTAATATTGGGGCTGATGATGAGATGGAATTCCCCCTTGACATAGCAAAAATCAGAACCTGCCAGAGTAAAATCTGTGAACAGACCGCGGCTGCAGCTGTTAGCTTGCATGCCAAGGCAGTTAACAGTGAAAATGGAGTTGTTAGTCTGTCCCCAACTGTTCCATATCCATGCAGTGAGGCAAAATCAGTGTGTAAAGTCACTCAGGAGCTGGAAAGGATGGACAACTGAATAGGACCCTGAGGCACAGTTAAGGAAGTGATCAACAAGTCCCTTTCCTCCAGTGAAATTAAAGAAGAGTTCTATGAAAATTGCATTATACTCACTAAGTATTCCCATGCAAGTGACAATGAGAGTGCTCCTTATATTCAACTGAAATCAGTACTAAAACAGTCATCCTAAAGCATCATCAGTTTAAAACTTTGAAATCTTACATCATTGGAAAGTTTATATATTTTTAAACTGCTGTAGAAAGGATGCTGGGAACAAAAATGGTTTAGTTTGTTCTCAGAACATGGTAGAACCTTTTTTTGGAGGGCATCCAATTTGAACTCTGAATTTGAAATGAGAAACTTTCAGTCTTGTATTGTTTCTTTGTGAAGGTGGTCTTGAAAGAAACATCTAGGAAATGTTTTCTTTAAAGTGATAGAAAGTCAAGATGCCAGTTTGAGATCATCAAAAGATATTGTGACAGTTTTTGAACTGAGTAAATGGAAGCATGATATGATGTTGCTTGGTGACTTGACCTCCGCTCCTTCTCAGAGTTAACTCCACCACTGAGAGTTTTAAATCTTCTCACGCAACTTCTGCGGGGCGAGATGTGTTGCGTGGATGTTCTTAAACCACTGAGTTTTTTTCCGAGCCACAGTCGATTTTGTTTTTTCCTTTTTGCATTGGTTTCAAGGGAGCTGGAGGTCTGAAAGATAAAGTCTTTGAATCAGGGGAACCCTGAACTGACTACAATTACTGGAATCTCCTGTACAAGATAACTCCCTAAACCACAAAGCCTGGATATAATTGTTTCTGAAATTGCAATTGGTAAAATTATTTGATACAAGCTGCTAGTTCAAGCATACAAAGGGAAATTCAACTGAAGTTTAAAGGGCAAATAAATTTAAATCTTTAAACTTCAATTTAAAACAAGAACCAATGGAAAGAGTCAAGGTGGCTTTAATTTTTGAAAACAAAAATAGAAATGTTGCTTGTGAAGAAATTAATTTATCGCTAATGAAATCTATTTGCCCAACAGCACTGCTGAGGCTGTATACAAATGAAATCTTTGAGCATGTCATCGTAAACTTTGAAGTTTGAGTAATTTTGAAAGAGGGAAAGTCAAGAGCAATCTAGCAATTTATATTTGAGGAAATTGTTATGCATGTTTGTTGCAAGAAAGACAACTAAGTGAAAATTTGGTAAAGCTTGAAACCGCACGCTAATAATGTTCATTTGCCTGTTTTAAAGTTATCGTGTAAACATATTTATTTTCTTTTCTCTGGACAGGAAGGTTTTCTCCAGAGTTCCTGAATCATGTAACGTATATAAATGGTGATTAATTATAAGAGAGAGGTACCACTCGTCAATTAATGTAGAGACAGCATTTATTAATGATGCAGTTAGACATAAACTCCACAAAATCAAAGAATAGGAAGTGATAACCTTATGTCACACCACCAATCGATTGAGTAGGGTGTCTTCCCATGTAATATTTAATAAATTATGTGCTTCTTTGCACAACATCTCATTTGGAACAGTATGCCATGACTTCTTATGGGTAGAAACTGCCATGACATACAGCCATGATCAATTGATTTGCATAGTGGGCATTTTAGGAACACTTATTGTGCATCATTTGTGGGACATATAGCTTTAGCGTACTCTCACTCTTATGGCATCCAGTTGGTGTATTGTTGTTAGTTGCTTGTTTCTTGTTCTTATGTACATTTGTAATGGCCGGTAAACTTTATTGCATGTTTAAGCAACTTACAGCTATTAAATAATATGTACGCACTTATATAAAGTTTTGATCACCTGTTTTGAAGATATCAAAAGGTGGTGCGTAGTGTTTGTCTTAAAAACACTATTTTCAAGCCAGACCATCGAAAGTCAATCATTAAGGATTAATTGCTCACCAATGAGGGAAGAATACCTGAAAATGGGCCTGTTGTGAAAGATAGTCTATTTTGACAAGGAGGTGACTGTATGACACTCAATTGTCTGTGAGAGCAGACCCATGGTGCAATTGCATGGAGTCACCTCGATTTGTTTCTGAAGATTGGAAAGGTGCTGCTGTTATTGTGAAATGGACATTCAGCATGTAATCTTAGATTCAGAATAATATTACGATCAGGCATTTTGTCCCACTCGTGGGACTCTTCATCATTGGACTGGGGTTTGCGAGACTGGTGCCATGTATTCTGAGGTAGTGATCCAAGTGCCACATTCACCAAAGTCTCTGACAAATAGAAGGCAGTATGGGACCCACTTGTTTGCACACACAGACATGCACATATATATATTTGTGTATATATATGTGTGCACGCATGTATACATAAAATAGATTCTCTTATTAATTTGTACGTGTCTCTAATATATTAAGTAGGTCAAGCTGATAAATTTGTTTCATATTGACATGCATGCATTTTCTTGGAATCATTTTGACCAGACCTTAAATAAACCATTAGCTATTTTCAGCCTAACAATGTAGGAACTTACTGAGGGTGGTATTCCCATGTATCTGCCTGGACTGAAGGGCAGGTCTTATGAGGAAAGATTGAGGGAGCTAGGGCTTTTTTCATTGGAGCAAAGAAGGATGAGAGGTGACTTGATAGAGGTGTACAAGATGATGAGAGGCATAGATAGAGTGTGTAGTCAGAGACTTTTTCCAAGGGCAGAAATGACTATTACGAGGGCGTGTAATTTTAAGGTGATTGGAGGAAGGTATAGGGGAGATGGCAGAGGTAGGTTCTTCACACAGAGAGTGGTGGGTGTGTGGAATGCACTGCCAGCAGTGGTAGTGGAGTCAGATACTTTAGAGACTTTTAAGCGACTCTTGGATAGGCACATGGAGGATAGTAAAATGTAGGGTATGCAGGGTAGATTGATCTTAGTAGGATAATAGGTTGGAACAAATGTACTGTTCTATGTTCTATGTTTTATGTTCTATCTGTTGCGTTTGTCCTTCCAACTGGAAATTATTGAAGGTTTTCATGGCGCTGTCTAAGGAGCCACTTTTGGTGTCAGGCCACCCCCAAAATTTCAACTTTGTTCCTTGGAAGTGGGCATCACTCATTCAGCCAGCATTTCTTGCCCATCCCTAATTGCCCATTTGAAGCATAGATCATGTTGCTGCGGGTGTAGAGTCACATGTAAGAAGAAATGTCAAGCTACCATTAATGAGATTCTTCCTAAGAAAAGGGCTCTGTACTATTGATATAAGATGATTAGACATAGAAGCAGAGGTTGGTGACTTTTTTTCAGGAGGCGAGGGGCTGTGAGGAGCAGACACAAGGGAGAAATTGAGACCACAAGGCAATTCAGCCATATTTTTCCTGAATGGTGGAACAGGCATGAAGGGCTGAATGGACCAGACCTGCATCTATTTGCTTCATTCTCTGCTCTAATGATACCATCGATCACATTTTCTCTGCCCCTCAACAAAAGAAGCGTAAACTGATACTGTAGTAATATCGATCATGATCACAGAATTCTTATTGGCCTAAGGGATTGAAAGGCCAACATTACATCAATGTTTTCGAAATGGGAGAGGGATATGTTTGCAAACATTAGGCAGCAATGTGAAAGAGTACGCAAAGCATTTTTAAACATTTAACATTAGATGAACAGTTCAGGAAGACTGCATTCCATAGGGTTGACATTGCAATTCAATTCAAATTATCTGCTCACTTCATCAGCTTTCCATCTGGAAGCTGCTTATCTCTGGCTACACAGTATGAGTGAACTGACTTTTGTAGATCACCTTATCAAAAATTCTCCACATTGGGCTTTCAGGTCTGTCCTTAAATCTAGCAGCTGAGTTGTCAATCTAAACAGTTCACAGCATAGGCAAGAAACACATAGTATCACACACAGGTATATTTTGAGATCCTGGGATATGTTGGGACCAACAATGAACAGGATACAACTTGAATGTAGCTCTGGATGGAGCTTAGATTTTCTTACTACTTAATTAATTTCGCGATCAGTTTCACTGGATATTTCAGCATGATCCTGAACTGCTCTCTGAACTTGGTATTAGTCACGCCATAAATAAAAGTGTTTGTGCAGGAACTTAAAATCTGCAACATGTATCCGATTTGTTCAAAGACAATGAGAGAATCAGTGTAATCTACAAAGTTAGCATCTGTAATGTTATAATATAAGAATTCTGCAACCGTCGTCAACCATAACAGTGTGAAACTGCCAGAAACAGCAAACAGCAAGATCACAGACTTCCTTCTGCTTGCCATTTCTGGGTCTCTGTGATTTCCTCCTTTGCTCTGCCCCTTCAGGTCCTTACGGACACGGCTCCTCACTAGAATGTGTCTGATAGTCAGAAAGTTGAGCAGCAAAATTAAAGCGAAGGGAAGCAATGGAGTTAGAACTGAGTCAAACCAGTCAAATATCACCCACCCAAGGTCAGTAAAGTAGTTATCTTTTGTTAAGCAGTCCCATGGTACATTGTCAATGATCTCATCATGTTGTAAGGTAAAGTAGAAGGGAAGGCTTTTTAGACAGAACAGTAGCGATGTTGTTGAAATCACTACCATTGCAGTTTTCTCAGTACAGTATTTTCTCTTCAGCTTCTGGCTACAAATGGCAACAAAGCGATCAAAGGTGAAAGAGACTGTGAACCAAACTGAAGTGTTTGTAGATATATGACTTAGGACAATAATAATACTACACACAGGAGTCATATCGAGGAAGGAACCCCGGAAGTAATAATAACTGACCCGATATAATATGACCTCATTGATTACAACAAGTAGATCTGCTGTTGCCATGGCTACCAGGTAGCGACCGATACAAACAGAGAGCCCACACTTTCCTTGGGACAGGATCACAATCGCCAGTAAATTAACTGCAAAAACAAAACAGAGAAGGTTAAAAAAATGGGAAATTGTTGATAAATAGCTCATTCTTCATGCCTGGCAATAAAAATTGTAATGTATATAACATCAACATCCTTTGCTGAGTGAAATAAAATTGTGCATTATAATTGGATAATTCCTTGGAGAAAACGGATTTTAGGCTGGCAGGAAAGTGCCTTCTCAGTTCAGAGTCAGTGTCCCATACTTAATCTGAATACCTACAACTTGTAACAGCTTGTTTGGAGCTAACCTTTCACGGCATTGATGTTGAGGACATGCCTGTGTTAGCCTCTCCAAAACATTGTTCTGCCTTTTCCCACAACCCCTGTTTTGGTAAATCACCTACTCAGTTCCACTTCTCAGTCACCTGCTCAAATCCTTTTTGACATTCCATATGGACTTTATAGGTTTCCTCAATTTAATGAGCAAATACAAAATCACTTTTTTGTTCGACTAGATTTTGTTGTCAATAATTTTAAACTATTGTCACAAATTTTGTAAGCTGTTCTGATCGCTACTAAACACGAGTGAGTGAAAACAAATGCTTTCAGAGCAACAGTGCATCCTGTCTCCTGCATGAAAAACACCAGTCCTGTTCCCTGTTATGGATTCAATTGGTTATCTAAAATTGCATTTCCTTTTTAATCCCATGCCCTTTACAAATAATTTACTCATATCATAAAGTAGTTCCTTCTCAATTCAATCTTTTTGCTGACAGTTGTGAAGCATTTCCTTCAAATCTGCTAAAAATGATCTATCCCATTTTCCTCTTAACCTATTTCCAGGATCATTTAGCCAACTCAGTCTTGATATCCTTTTTATTGCCATTATTTAAATTTAAGGCACTAGTTTTTAACTCCAATTCCCCCCTTCAAATTGATTGTGAAATTTCACATATTATGATCTCTCTTCCTTAGAGGATCCTTCTCTGTGATTTCATTTAGCCCCTAGCTGATGAATTTCTATTCTTAGTAGCTCAAGTGAGGTGTAGGAAGACTGAAAGTTGGCTAATGTTGTGCCAGCATTTCGGAAAGGTGGTGAGGAAAAGCCAGGGAACTACAGACTGGTGAGCCGGTCGTCAGTAAGTTGTTGGATGGGATTCTGAGGGACAGGATTTACATGCTTTTGGAAAGGCTGGGACTGTTTAGGGATAGGTCAGCATGGCTTTGTGCATGGGAAATTATGTCTCACTAACTTTGTTGAGTCCTTTGAATAGGCGACCAAGTAGATAGATGAAGGCAGTGTAGTAGATGATGTCTACATGGAATTTAGTAAGGCTTTCGACAAGGTACCACATGATAGACTGGTTAGCAAAGTTATATCACTTGGAATCTAGGAAGGGCTAGACATTTGGATACAAATTTGGCTTGAAGTTTGTAGGCAGTGGGTGGTGGTGGAGGGTTGTTTTTTGGATTGGCGGCAAGTGACCAGCGTTGTGCTCCAAGCATTGGTACTGGGTCTATTGCATTTTGTCATTTATGTAAATGAATTGGATGTCAATACAGGAGGTATGATTTGTAAGATTTCAGATGAAACCAAAATTAGAGGTGCGGTGGACAGTGAAGATGGTTATCTCAGAGTACAACAGGACCTTGAACAGATGGACCAATGGGCCAAGGAGTGGCAGATGGTGTATACTTTAGATCAACGTGAGGTGTTGTAACTGTAGCCACATCCACGACTTCATCAGGAAGTTCATTCCACACAAGAACCACACTCTGTGTAAAACATTTTTCTCTCATGTCTTTTTAAAATCTCTGTCCTCTCACCTTAAAAATGTGTCCCTAGTCTTGAAATTCCCCATCTTAGGGAAAAGACAATACCATCAACTCTATCTATACCCCTCATTATTTTATAAACTTCTATCAGGTCACCTCTCAACCTCCTACACTCCAGTGAAAAAAGCCCCAGCCTATCCAGCCTTTCTTTATAACTCAAACCTTCCATACCCAGCAACATCTTGGTAAATCTCGTTTGAACCCTCTCCAGCTTGTTAATATCCTTTCTATAACTGGGCAACCAGAACTGGACATGGTATTCCAGAAGAGGCCTCATTGGAAAGGCAAATCAGGGCAGGACTTATACACTTAATGGTAGGGTCCTGGGGAGTGTTGCCGAACAAAGAGACCATGGGGTGCAGGTTCATAGTTCCTTGAAAGTGGAGATGCAGGTTAACAGGGTAGTGAAGAAGACATTTGATATGCTTGCTTTTATTTCTTACGGCATTGAGTATAGGAGTTGGGATGCTGTATTGCAACCCTGCAGGATATTGGTTCAGCCCCTTTTTGAAAACTGTGTTCAATTCTGGTCTCCCTGCTATAGGATGGTTATTGTTCAACTTCAAAGGGTTCAGAGAAGGTTGAGAAGGATGTTGCTAGGGCTGGAGGGGTTGAGCTATAGGGAGAGATTATATAGGCTGGATTTATTTTCTCTGGAGCATCAGAGGCTGAGGGGTGACCTTATAGAGATTTATAAAGTGTTGAGGGGCAGGGATGGGGGAATCAACAAGGTCTTTCCCCAGGGTCAGGGAGTCCAAAATTAGAGGGCATAGGTTTAAGGTGAGAAGATAAAGATTTAAGAGGGACCAAAGGGGCAAGTTTTTCACACAGAGGGCGGTGCGTGTAAGGAATGAGCTGCCAGAGGAAGTGGTGGAGGCTGGTACAATTACAACATTTAAAAGGAATCTGGATGGGTACATGAATAGGAAGGGTTTAGAGGGATATGGGCCAAATGCTGGCAAATGGGCCTAGATTACTAAGGTTTTGGAGTAGATTTGTAGCTTGGGTTGTGGGTGTTGAGGTTGGTCGGCTCGCTGAGCTGGTTTGTTGTTCCGCAGACGTTTCATTACCGTGCTTGGTAACATCCTCAGTGCAGCCTCTGATGAAGCGTCGGTGTGTTTTCCTGCCTGGTTTTTAAACTCTGGAGTCCGTTGCGATGGATTGCCTCACTTCCGGGTTTCCTCCGTAGTGGAATGTATATGGGGTCGGGTTCAATGTGCTTATTAATAGCATGCTTCATGGAGTGCCATGCTTCCAGGAATTCTCGTGCTTGTCTCTGCCTAGCCTGTCCCAGGATCTTGGTGTTGTACCAGTCGAAGTCGTGGTTCTCCTTGTCCGTGTGGATTGAGATGAGTGAGTGTT
>NW_025965696.1:210355-213374 GCF_021869965.1 Rhincodon typus
TCGGGCCTAGACCCTTCATGAAGGGTCTAGGCCCGAAACGTCAGCCTCTCTGCTCCTATGATGCTGCTTGGCCTGCTGTGTTGATCCAGCCCTGCACCTTGTTGTCTGAGACAGAGATGTTGGCCAGGGAACATGGTAGTGTGTTGAAGTGGCAGGCAACGGGAAGCTCAGGGTCTTTTTTGTCAGCAGAATTCAGATGTTCTGTGAAGCTGTCACCCAGCCTGTGCTTCGTTTCCCCAAGGTAGACGAGACCACATTGTGAGCAGCGAATGCAGTAGACTAGATTGTGGGAAGCGCAGGTAAAGTGCAGAGTGCTTTGTCATGTTCACTCTCATGCTCCAGATCTTGCTGTGTTTAGACATAGTCTGCTTCAATATATGATGAGTTGTGAATGGTTCTGAATATTGTGCAATTATCGCGACCATCCCCACTTCTGACCTTATGACGTAGGGAAAGTCATTGATGAAGCAGCTGAAGATATTTGTGCTGAGTCATTGTTGGATGACTAAAGCTAACACAGACTTAATGAGTTATAGACATACAGCATTGAAGAGGCACTTCAGCCCATCGAGCCACTCCCAACCCACCTACATTAATCCCACTTGCCAGCACTTTGTCCATAGCCTCAAATGTTATGACAGTTGACTGGCTTTTTTCTGTGTTGTATACTTCTATGACACTAACATCTGTGGCAAAAACACACCAATCACCATCTTGACAGCTACATTTCTAAACCTTTACTAACATCTTTGTACTTTCACTTTAGAGAATTGTCAGTACTCAGTGCTGCAATAAATGGCACTACCAAAGCATCAAGATGTCATGCTGTAGGGGTCTTTGGAATCACCCAAAAGGACATCTGCAGGTAGGAGCACAATATTGAGGTTATAAAGAGCAAATGTTTCTCTGGTTTCCAGGTGAAAAGGAGATATCAACACAGAAATGACTGGAGTTTTCAGCTGATAGCATGTTAGCTGATAGTAGTGTGTCTCACATGGCACCCATGCATGTCAATCCAAGGGGGTGCACTCACAATAAGCATTGCAGTACATTAGTGTTCTGTTGGTCACTGAAACAGCAACATGCTCATCAGCAGCAACATGACAGGAAACAATTGTTAGCGACTCAACAGTAGCTCTCACACATCAGAGTCAGAAAATTGATTCATTTTGTTCCATGTGAACTTGAACACAATATCTGAGCTGATCTTTCAGTGTAACATTGAGAGAATGCTCATAAAATGTTCTTTCTATTCAGCAGTGCATTGTGGCTGCATTTGGTAAAATTTGAGTGCTGATATAAAAGGATATTAGGCTGGAAGTATTTGAATCTGTTGGCTGTTTCTCAACAGATACCTCAATTTACCAAAAAAATGTAACTAAAAGAAAAACAAACTGCAGATGTTGAAGATCTGAAACAACAACAGAACGTGATGGAGAAACTCAGCAGGTCTGGCAACATCTGTGGACAGAGAAAGAGAGTTCATGTTTCAAGTCCAGTAACCCTTCTTGAGAACTAGAAAAATGGTTGCCCTTCATGTGGTCCAATTAAACATTTGGGCAGAATTATAGTTTGATGTTATATTTGGTCAGCCTCAAAGATGTGGGCATTCAAAATGAGGAATGCATGTAACTTCACATCCCTCCTGATATATCAGACTTCCACCTCATTTGCTACAAGCTACAAGTTTTAGTTACATTACTCACTGGGTGATATAGCAGTAATTTCAGTTTATGAAGTTTCCACCTGAGCATGGAAAATAACCTTGAACACAGAGACACACTTCTTTGGTGTACCACCATTAAAATGCTCCTTCCCTCCAAAACCCACCTCCAAACTACGGGACCTAGATCTCAGCTCCCTCGTCTGTAACAGGATCCTTTACTTTGTGACCAATGCAGCAATCAATAAGAATAGGTGACAACAACTCCTCCACCATAATGCTCAACACCAGTGCCCCATAAGGCTGCGTCCTCAGTCCCTGCCATACTCTTTACACACCCAGGATTCTGGCCAAATTCTGTTCTAGCTCAGTTTTCAAATTTGCTGATGACACCACCATAGTGGGTCAGATCTCAAAAAAACAGTGAGGCAGAGTACAGGAAAGAGATTGACAGCTCAGTGACATGGTGTAAAGACAACAATTTCTCCCACCATGTCAGAAAAAACAGAGGAGTTGGCCTTTGACCTCAGGAAGCAAAATGGAAGACATGTCCCCATTTGTCTCAATGATGCTGAGGTGGAGATGGTCAAAAGCTTCAAATTCCAAGGAGTAACTATCATCAACAATCTGTCCTGGTCCATCTGCATCAACGCTACTGTCAAAAAGAATGCCTCTACTTCCTCAGGAAGCTAAGGAAATTTGGCATGTCCATAAAGACTCTCGGCAATTTTTATAGATGCACCATAGAAAGCATCCTATCTGAATGCATCACAGCTCAGAATGGCAATTGCTCTTCTCAAGACCACAAGGAATTACAGAGAGTCGTGAACACAGCCCAGTGCATCGCACAAACCAGCCTTCCTTCCATTGACTCCATCCATACTTCACACTGTCTTGGGAAAGCAGGTAACTTAATCAAAGACCCAATCCCACCCCGGTTATACTCTCTTCCGTCAGGCAGACGATATATAAGTTTGAATATATGTAACAACAGATTCAAGAACAGCTTCTTCCCCGCTGTTATCAGACTTTTGTACAGGCATTTCATATTTTAGAGTTAACCTTTCTCTGCACCTTCTCTGTAGCTGTGACACTATATTCTGCATGCTTTTCTATTACCCTGATGTACTTATGCAAGATATGATTTGCCTGGTTAGCACGCAAAACAATACTTTTCACTGGATCTCGGTGCGTGTGACAATAAAAAATCAAATCAATTGAAAATCCCTCACAGCTTTTCAGCACTAACGACAGAATGCTGTCATGCAAATATTGTGAGCAACTAAGATAACAAGCTGTAGAGCTGGATGAACACAGCAAGCCAAGCAGCATCAGAGGAGCAGGAAAGCTGATGTT
>NW_025965696.1:213474-217823 GCF_021869965.1 Rhincodon typus
GGCCAGCTTTCCTGCTCCTCTGATGCTGCTTGGCCTGCTGTGTTCATCCAGCTCTACACCTTGTTAACTCAGATTCTCCAGCATCTGCAGTTCCTACTATCTCTTGTGAGCAACTAGTTTACTTTATCGGTCGTGAACCATCCAAACTTCCCCATTTTGCAGATTTCTGCTTTGATGGATGTTGTTTTCTTCAGCCGCTTGCTTTTAGGTCCAGCTCTCTGTTTCTCCTGGGCCAGTGGGCTAACACCTTTCCACAAATTCCATTGCACATCTGGCATTGCCCAAACTCTGGACTGCTGGTATACCCCAGCCTGTGGCATGGACCCTTTACACCAGAGATGTGAATAGCAATAAGATACACTGTATGCAGCAATGAACTAGAATTGAATTGAGACTTTCTATGGGAGATATGGTATTCACTCGGTCCAGTCTCAGTAATAGTTGATGCTTGGTTACTTTTGACAAAATTCTAGTTGAACAGAAGCCTGTTTTTACTTTGTTTGAAAATAGCCTTGCCAGCTATCTACTGGCACTGAAGTGCCATCAGAATCCTAGTGATGAGATTTCACCAATAGAAGGAAGTGTGAGTAAGCATTGTTAATTAGCTAAAATGAAATGTAGAGAAATATAACTGAGTTGGAGATTTCCACAGAGAATATAAAGAGTATTGAGTGAAATTGTAAATTAATTCTAAAATGAGGTTAGCATCACATCAGTGAATGGGAATCTTTATCACTCAATTACAATACAGTAATTAGATGATGTGATGATGTGACATGGCAAGTAAAGTAGAATGACTGATATCTCTACTTCAGCACCAAACTACAGTTTTCATTTTTCAAGGCAGAATAAGAAGTTGAAAATTGTTTGTATTTTATTCATTTGTTATTTGCAATATAATCTGCTGTTTTGACCTCCACGGGAAATCTTTCTTCGGGAAAATGCTATTATAATAAATTTATGGCTTGCCTGAACAATTATTGTGTACATTATAATATCGATGAGAGCTAACCTTACGTTGTCCACTTGTATCACACTTTGGATGCACTCAAATACCAGTACCTCAGACTATGGAGTTGACTTTGAGGGAGGGTGAGGCAGTTATTTATTCTGACACTTCACAATCTAAGTATCACTTAAAATGCATCATCCAATCGGATTCACAAATAGTTATAAATTGGTCTTCTATATGAATGATGCAACACTTGAAACACAGTAAAAATTAATATATATTTTTGATTTTATCTGGCCAGATACTGTGTGCTAAAATCTCTGACTCACTGAGTCACTCACTCAGTCAAAATGTTAGACTTTCAAGTCCTACTGTACAGCTGGCAATGTGAGCTCTTTAATAATATTAAATCAGAACTTTAATCTCAAACTTTAGGCTGATGTAGAAGATCCAGCTGCATGTTTCCGGAGAAGATCAGGCAGTTCTAGCCCAGCTATCCTGCCAATAATGAAATAATATTGCTGAAACAGACAATCTTGTTTTTACCACATGGGATCCAGCTGTGCATAAAAACTGTTGCCATGTTTCCTACATTGGATCAGTCACTTTACTTTTAGAAGGATTTCATAGAGTCATACAACACCAATAGACATTATGGTCCAGTCAGTCTATGCCGACCATAATCCCAAACTAGATGCATCTGCCTGCTCTTGGCCCATATCCCTCCAAATATTTCTTATTCATGGGCTTATCCAAATGTCTAAGTTGCTTGAGATGCCCTGAGGTCTGCAATTTCAATCTTAATGTCTCATATGCATTTTTAAGGAGGCATGGAGAAACATTGTGTGTGAGAGAACTGTAAGGGAGCATAGTTAATTATTAACCAGTCTACTTTAACTGTTCATCTAATAAAGACAAGTGGATGATAACGATCTATCTTCAAACAGACTGAATTTGAATACATTTCACACATGATCTCTTAACTGGACACATGAGAAGTTAATCAAATATCAATTTCAGCGACAAAACCTTACACCTAATGATCTGTAAATTCAGATATGTCAAGAAAGAATGCTGGAATCTCAAAAGAGCTCAATAATAAATTAAATTTAATACTTTCTAGCTTCCTGTTTTATAAAGACTATTTTTGTCTCTGTTTATCATATTGCTGTGTCCACAGCTGAAAAGGGGGAATTATGAGATATTTTTACTGAGTTACCAGTATCAAAGGCTTGCTAAAACATAATAGGGATGAACTGTTTCATCATTATTTTGATAAAAGTACATTAATTACTTATTTTTAAATTAAGAGGGTAGAACACTAATATTAATTGATTAATGTCATAGTTATCATCCTTATTTCAAATTTGGGGGTTGAGTGATGTGATTTAAAGATAATCCTAAACTTGTCTCTAACATCCATTTGTTGAAAGGTTGTGTAACATGATTTCCTTTCTCCTTCTCCTGCTGCACCAGAAAGCCAAATGAATTTAAATCGGATGGTGTTGACAACTTGAAACCAATCATATTATAAGAATGTGATTCAGTCATTACAGGTATATAACACGAGGGTATTTGGAAAATTGGAGAGAGCCACCTGCCAGAGTTAGCACCTTCCAGCACTCAGAGAAAGCCCTTCTAACTAAACAAATGTACTACTGTAGTTTAGCTCAAGTCCTAACTGAAGAAATATTAGAGATAAAACCTCGCCGACAGCAGAATTAAGGGAAGAAAGGTGTTTGTGAACAGAATGGAGATGGCAGAATATTTCAGAAGACAGTCTGTTCGAAATTGGAGAAATTGTTGTAATTTATTGTTTCTTATTAGTTGGGTTTATATTAGCGGGACTTGTCTTTATTTAAACAGTATTCCAATACAATTTAGATAAGTTAGGGAGTAGTTAGTGGTCAAGGGACGGTTAGTTATTTGGTTTGTTAGTAATTCTGTTAATTTGTTCATTGTTGGGTTAAATAAATAAATTATTACTTGTAATGTGGAGATCAGGAATTTTCTTTCTTCTAACCACTCTTTTAATAGATTACAAGGGGAAAGATGAGCTTCTGTGGGTGTTTTGGGGTAATTATTAGAGGAGATGATGCCCCCACCCTCACTCCTGTCATAACAGATTGGGGCTTGTGTTTTAGTTTAATTATTGGAGGCATTCAGCCATTCCCCGTTGTAACAAAAGCTGGGGGCTCAGGTCTGGAATCAAGGCAGTTCGAGTCTGGGATCTAGATGGTTCGTCTACAAGATCTGAATGAATTTGGATGGATTTAAAGGGACTTGGGGATTAGTGTCCCGGGTCTTTAAATAAAACTTGGGTGAAGAAAAAATCTGTTTTAATTTTGATTACTTGTTGGTTAAATTAAAAGTGAGGGTAATGGCCCTTAACATTGTTAAAGAAGTTCTGAGTTTGAAGATGCTTGCCAAGTTTGCCAATAAAATTTAGAAAGACAAGGGAAGGATATACTATTAGAATTAGCAAACAGATTAGAACTGAATTTAACTCAAGATAAAGAAAGCTGCAATTGTAATGGAGTCAGTCAAGCACTTAAGTATATCAGATATTCAGGCGAGTACAGTGGAGTTAATGAAACTTACATTGCAAATGAGACAACTGCAGTTAGAGAATGAAAGGAAGGTGAGAGATTTTGAACTGCGCTTACAAGTGGAAGAAAAGGAAAGTAAAGCCATGTTAGATAAAGAAAGGGAGAGAAGGTTGTTAGCTCAGCAAAAAGAAGAAGAGAGGGAAAGAGAGAGAGTTTAAACTTCAGAAATTGCAAATTGAACAGGAAGGTCCATTTAAAAGGATCAGGATGAAGATAAAAGAGAGGTTTAGTGAGAAGGAGAGTGATGATGATGATGATGAGCAAACCCATCGTAGCCAAAGATATGGTAGGGATAAATACAAATATGTCGAAACATTACCAAAATTCAATGAGGAAGATGTAGAAGCCTTTTTCATTTTATTTGAGAAACTGCCTAAACAGATGAACTGCCCAGAGACTGTGTGGGTAATGTTAATTCAGACCAAGTTGGTAGGCAGGGCTAATGAGGTGTTTGCAGAGTGATCAGATGAGGTGTCAAGAGAATACGAAGAAGTAAATCAGACTACAAGGTGTAGAGCTGGATGAACACAGCAGGCCAAGCAGCATCATAGGAGCAGGAAGGCTGACGTTTCAGGCCTAGACCCTTCATCAGAAATGGGGGAGGGGAAGGGGGTTCTGAAATAAATAGGGAGAGAGGGGGACGCGGATAGAAGATGGATAGAGGAGAAGATAGGTGGAGAGGAAACAGACAGGTCAAAGAGGCGGTAATGGAGCCAGTAAAGGTGAGTGTAGGTGGGGAGGTAGGGAGGAGATAGGTCAGTCCAGGGAGGACGGACAGGTCAAGGGGG
>NW_025965696.1:217923-218747 GCF_021869965.1 Rhincodon typus
AGCTGGGCTGGTTTTGGGATGCGGTAGGGGGAGGGGAGATTTTGAAGATTGTGAAATCCACATTGATACCATTGGGCTGCAGGGTTCCCAAGCGGAATATGAGTTGCTGTTCCTGCAACCTTCGGGTGGCATCGTTGTGGCACTGCAGGAGGCCCAGGATGGACATGTCGTCTGAGGAATGGGAGGGGGAGTTGAAATGGTTTGCGACTGGGAGGTGCAGTTGTTTATCGCGAACCGAGCGTAGGTGTTCTGCAAAGCAGTCCCCGAGCCTCCGCTTGGTTTCCCCAATGTAGAGGAGGCCACAACGGGAACAGCGGATGCAGTATACCACATTAGCAGATGTGCAGGTGAACATCTGCTTGATGTGGAAAGTCTTCTTGGGGCCTGGGATGGGGGTGAGGGAGGAGGTGTGGGGGCAGGTGTAGCACTTCCTGCGGTTGCTTTCACAAGCTTCACAAGCTTCAAAATCTCCCCTCCCCCTACTGCATCCCAAAACCAGCCCAGCTCGTCCCCACCTTCCTAACCTGTCCTTCCTCCCACCTATCCCCTCCTCCCACCTCAAGCCACACCTCCATCTCCTACCTACTAACCTCATCCCTCCCCCTTGACCTGTCCATCCTCCCTGGACTGACCTATCCCCTCCCTAACTCCCCACCTACACTCACCTTTGCTGGCTGCATCACCGCCTCTTTGACCTGTCTGTTTCCTCTCCACCTATCTTGTCCTCTATCCATCTTCTATCCGCCTCCCCCTCTCTCCCTATTTATTTCAGAACCTCCTTCCCCTCCCCCATTTCTGATGAAGGGTCTAGGCCCGAAACGTCA
>NW_025965696.1:219247-226420 GCF_021869965.1 Rhincodon typus
GTGTTACAGTGAGGGGTGTGGGGTATATCAGAGAGTGTTACAGTGAGGGGTGTGGGGTATATCAGAGAGTGTTACAGTGTCCACAGTAAAGGGCTCACCTTTGTCCCCCTCCACCCACACATCATCGAATACCGCTCACGCTTGGACATAGAGCAGTTTTTCCGCTGCCTCCGCCTCCACGCTTACTTCTTCAACCGTGAGCCTAACCGTTCCTCTACTGACCCCTTCTCCCGCCTCCAACACACCCCCTCCTCCTGGACACCACCCCAAGGCCTTCTACCCTCCCTCGACCTCTTCATCTGAAGAAAAAAAGCAGAAGGTGCAGAGCAGATTTACCAGGAAGTTGCCTGGACTGGAGGGCAGGTCTTATGAGGAAAGTTTGCGGGAGCTGGGGCTTTTTTCATTGGAGCGAAGAAGGATGAGGCGTGACTTGGTAAAGGTTTACAAGATGATGAGAGGCACAGATAGAGTGAATAGTCAGAGACTTTTTCCCAGGGCGGAAATGACTATTACGAGGGGGCATAATTTTAAGGTGATTGGAGGAAGGTATAGGGGAGATGTCAGAGGTAGGTTCTTCACACAGAGAGTGGTGGGTGTGTGGAATGCACTGCCAGCAGTGGTAGTGGAGTCAGATACTTTAGAGACTTTTAAGTGACTCTTGGATAGGCACATGGAGGATAGTAAAATGTAAGGTATGCAGGGTAGATTGATCTTAGTAGGATAATAGGTCGGCAAAACATCGAGGGCTGAAGCGCCTGTACTGTGCTGTACTGTTCTATGTTCTATTTCTGAAGAAGGGTCTAGGCCCAAAATGTCAGCCTTCCTGCTCCTCTGATGCTGCTTGGCCTGCTGTGTTCATCCAGCTCTACACCTTGTTGTCTCTGTGTTACAGTGAGGGGTGTGGGGCTTATCAGAGAGTGTTACAGTGAGGGGTAATTATGGACTAGGCCTGCCCCCCCCAGTAACATTGTAAGAATGTAGTCTGGACCCTCACGGTGTCCTATCCTAAAGGCAAACGTAGACTGCAGTGTTGCAGATTTAATTTGATTGTTCAACTGCCTGATGATAAGCAAAACGCAGTTTATTTAAACACTGTGCAAACAATTGAAAGAATAATTTGGAATAACTGTTGGAAACCTGACAGAATAATATGTACAGTGTCTATTACTAATTAACTGTTGCAATACGGCAACATCCCATAAACACATATCTTGATCAAAAGGCAAATTGAGAATTTGGAGTTTCTCATGTGCAACGCCCACAGTAGGAAGAGAAATCCCAGCTTCTGGCTGGAACCGAGAGACGGGAAAAATAGCTTCTGCTCTTTCAAGACTCCAGCAGCTTCTGCCAAATCTGAAAGCTAAAAAGAAAACCCCTCAAAATATTGGTCTGAGAGAGCTGGCCACCCCCAGCCAGCCTACTTCTATTGTTACAACTTTAAAAGAAAAATGAGCCATGAATGTACAAATGTGGCTTTGTTTTTAAAAACCCTTTCGTCTTACACTGTTGGTACACTACAAAGCATACATATCACTTTCCTACAGTCTGTTTCAGTCCATCACATCCTTGTTCATCAAAGTTTTAACATTGCATCAGTCGTTACATTCCCTCGTCCTGCCACATCTGCAATTTCCAAATTGAATGGCTGCAGTAATGAGCTCCACCTAAACCGTCTGGAAGTTTTGTCCTTAAACTTCTCCAGAAACTTTTAATGGAATACGATCGGCAGATGTGATTGTCGCAGACACATCGCTGGCGATATAAATGTTGAAATGTTGTAATGCCCGCACCAAACTCAAGGTCTTGTTCTCAATCGTTGAGTATTCAATTTGCTGGAAAAGTGTTCAATAGGTCTTTCTATCTTCTCATCGTCTCCTTGCAAGAGCACAGCACTGACACCCACATCACTCACTTCGATAGCCCACCCTGAATGGCTTTGTGCAGTAAGGTGTGGCTAACACAGGAGCAGTGGTTATAACACAGCTTCCAGGCTCTCAAATGCTTTGTGACAGTCTCCCGTTCACTGACGTTTTCTTCGCCTCTTCACTGAGTCAGTATTTGGAGGAAGCACACTGCTAAAATTCAGTATGAACTTCCGAGAAAGCTCACTCAATCCCGGGAAACATAGCACTCTCCTCCTTCATCAATGATTTGGGAAACTCCCCGCTAACTTTTGTTTTCCTGTCCCATGGAGGCCATCTGTCCTCATCCAATAACATGACCCAGGAACGTGGCTTGGGCTTTTGAGAACTCACTCTTAGCCAGGTTTATCACCAAGCACCTCCCACCAACTCCCGAAATTGACTGAGCAATTCTGATCGATGCTGCGAATGTTCCTTCCATGCGTGACTAAAAAAAATCACCAGGTTGTACACCATGCAATTGGGTAATCCAGAAATGACTTTACTGGGGAGCCTTTGAAATGTGGCTGGCGCGTTTTTCATACCAAATGGTACAACTCTACATTGGTACAGTCCATTCGGTGTCACAAAAGTTGAAATTGTCCTTGCTCTTTTGGATGAAGGTACCTGCCAGCACCCTCTGAGTAAGTCCAGCTCAGAAATACTCACATGACCCACCTTCTCAAGACAGTCTTCCAAACGTGGAATCGGATGTGAATCAGACTTTGTAAATGCATTGACTTTGTGACAGTCCACACACAATCATTAGGTACCATCCGGTGTTGGCACCATTTCTATGGGTGAGCTGCAACTCACTTGATTCTGTTGTCTTTGAGCATGCGTTCAATCTCATTTTGAACCTGTGCCAACTTTAGGGGGTTAAGTCTAGCAGGATGTTGCTTGACTGGAGCAGCATTTCCTATATCCATATCATGCATCATTGGATTAGTACTTCCCAGCTTATTCCTACATTTCTCCCTATGTGATAGTAACAACTCTTTCAGGTCATTTTGATTTTCCACTGGAAGGTAACTGGATAATTTGTCCCAATTTTTTGAGAACTTCCTCATTGTCCAATTTAATTAGACGAATGTCCAATTCAAAATCCTCTGAATGTGGTTCTTCACTCTGTGTTGTAACCAGTAACACATTCTCCTTTTACTTTCCTTCCCTTTCAAAATACCTTTTGTGCATATTCACATGACACACACTATGAGATTTCTTTCTACCTTGTGTTCTTATCAAATAATTCATCTCACTCAATCTCCTTTCGATTTGATAAGGCCCGCTAAAACTTGCCTTTAAATGTTCACCATTCGTTGGAAGCAACGTTAACACTTTATCTCCACGAGCAAGACTGCAAGTATCTGATTTCCTGCCTGCTTCCTGTTTCATCAGAAGATGTGCTTCTTTTAAATGCTGTCTGACCAACTCTCCTGCTCTATTTAATCTTTCTGTAAAATTTGACACATGATCCAAATATGTGGTCTCTAAGCTCTGACTCACCAATTCCTCTTGAATTAATTTCAGTGGTCCTCTCACCTCATGCCCCAAAAACTAATCCAAACTAACTGAATTTGAAAGATTCATTTAGTGCATCCCTGATTGCGGAAAGGACAAATGGAATTCCTTCATTCCAGTCCTTTGGATAGTCCTGCCTATAAGCCCTCAACGTGGTCTTTAAAGTTTGCTAGCAGCGATGGGAAGCAGTGCATTTGAATTGTTTTATTCCTAAACTATTCATAACTCCCTTGAATGATTAGATGTAAAATTTGACCCTTGATTTGTTTGTGTATCTGTGGAGAGGCTGAATTTAGTGAAAAATTTGAGTAAATCCTCTGCCATCCTTTTAGCTGTGATATTTCGGACTGGCATGGCCTCTGGAAATCTATTAAGGTCAACAAATACTGATTCCCACTTTTTGTTTCAGGTAGGGCTCCTACGCAATCAATTAAGACCCTTGTAAAACGCAGGAATGGGTGTTAAAGGCGCTGGTTTTATCGCTGCCTGAGGTTTTCCAATGACCTGACATGTGTGACATGACTGGCAAAATTTAACCACATCCTTATGGAGTCCAGACCAGTAAAGAAAAAAGTTTTTGTCTTTTGGCTTGAGTGTTCCTTACTCCCAAATGACCACCTACTGGTAATTCATGGGCTACCTCCTTTCTATAACCCACTGGTAATAAAACTTGATGAACTTCTGCCTATTTCTCACCTGCCTGAATATGTGACCGTCTCTAATTTCTCATCAAGACCTCATTTTTACGATAGTAAAATTCAGTCAGATTCTTCTTGGATGCATCTGCTTCAGTTTTCCATTTTTCTGTTTGTAACTCCGTTAATTTCTCCGAACTAAAACTACCTACTTTAGCCCTCTGCCTGTTCTAGTTTCGTTCCCCGACCATTTGATCTCTGACAAATGAACTTCAACCTCCTTATCTTTAAACTTTGATTTCTCCTCCTGCCTCAAGCTGTCGTTTTGCGACCTCGTTACCACACAGTCAGGAAAAATCCCAGGATATGCTTCCTCTAATACCTCAGCTTCCTGATTTTTTTCCACAGGCTTTTCAGCCACAGTAGGCATCACTCCCACCTGTGACCCAACTACGTTGTTCCCAAGGATAAACTGTACTTCCAGAACTGAGCGTTTCTCCAGTGCTCCCCCAACACCAGTTCTCCACTTTTCACCGGCCTCTCCAACCTCACTCTGCATAAAGGATCCTTTCCCGTCTCACCATGAATTCCACATATTACCAACTTCTCTGACCAGACTCCTTCTGAATTACAAATCCCCTCATCGCTCACCATCAAAGGTTGACGTGCTCCCATATTGCTTCCAATTTTAAATTTCTTTGCCTGCTGTTCCTGGCACACATGAGTAAATGTTACCCTCGCAAGTAAATTCTTTAAAAGAGATCTGGCACTTACTTCTCAACCAGCCCCTGAGCGGGTGATACATTCTGTTGCAGCTTTTTTAGCTTCCACTGTGCTTTCCTTTACCACTTCGACAAAATTCCTGGTTTATCCTGTTTTCCCACATCCGTCTTCCCAGTGCTTTTCGTAAACCGCCAACACTGCGACTTTGTGTGGCCTACTTTATTACAGTGAAAACACCTGAGCTTTTTAAATTTCTCTTCGTCCCCCACTTTTTACCCCATGGTAAACTCTTTATTATTTTCAATGGGATCCCCTTTTCCCTTACCAACTGAGGATTTCTCTCTTTCCCCAGTTTCTCTCCCTTATAGATTGAACTTGATGCTGGAAGCCAAACTTTGATTAATGAACCAACCCATAACCATCAGCCATTTCAGCTGCTAATCTCACAGTTTTCACTCTCTGCTCTTCCACATGAGTTCTCACTCCCTCAGGAAGTGAATATTTGAACTTCTCCAAAATAATCGTCTTTCTAAGAGCATCATATGTTTGATCTATTTTCATTGCCCTTATCCACCTGTCAAAATAACTTTGTTTGATCCTTTCAAACTCTATGTATGTTTGACCAGGTTCCCTCCTTAGATTCCTGAAACATCTGTAGGTTTCTAGCACCAACTCATATGGACTTCAGATGGTTTTTCACCTCCTCATTCTCCCCAGATGCTTCCTCTGATAGTGATGCAAATACCTCACTAGCTCTACCTACCAACTTTGTTTGGATCAACAAAACCCACATGGTCAGTGCCCACTTCATTTGTTTAGCCACTTTCTCAAATGACATCGAAAAGGCTTCTGCATCATTTTCGTTGAGTGTAGGCAACGCTTGGATATATTTGAACAGTTCGCCACCAGGCCTTTGGCTACAAGGGGTTTGCTTGTCATCACTATCCTCCTCGCTAAACCTACCTTCTTCCTTCACCTCCGTCCTTTTAATTGAACTGTCCTCTCCAGTTGCCAACTTCTGAAGTTCGAGGTCTCTGTCTCTGTTCCAGCGTTTCTTCCGCTCGGGCAATTCTCTGGCCTCCAATTCCAGTTGCATTGTTTGCAGTTGAGTTGTAGCCATTTCCAAAGAGTCCGATCGCATTCCCAGCTACAATGGCTTCTCCTCTTTGCCTGGCCAGAGGCAACCCAACTTTTCCAGCTGGTCTGTCAGTTCTGAACGCTTTGCCTTGCTCGCTTTCTGTAAAACTTCCACCCCTGGGAAACTCTTTGTGATCGACCGAGCCATTATTACACAAGGCACACCCTGTCCAAACCAACCGAATGTGACACACAGGACAAAAGACGCTAACACTCACCAGCTTGAGTTCCAATAATCCTAAACCCAAACTGTATTCAGAGATTTTGATCCCAACAAGTGTCCCCAGTTTGTTTCGGACCAGACAAGACCCCCCTCGAAATATTTCAAGTAGGTAGCACACACCCTAACATTTTCCTTTTAAGGCAAACGTAACTGCTGTGTTCCAGATGCAGTTCGATTGCTCAAACCACCCAACGTTAATTAAAACACAAACGTTTTTCTTTATTCGTTAATGGGATGAGGGCATCGCTGGCCTGGCAGCATTTATTACCCATCCCTAATTACCCCAGAGGGCAGTTGAGAGTCAACCACGTTGCTGTGGGTCTGGAGTCACATGTAGGCCAGACCAGGTAAGGATGGCAGTTTCCTTCCCTAAAGGGCATTAGTGAACCAGATGGGTTTTTCTGACAATCAGCAATAGAATCATGGTCAGTATTAGACTCTTAATTTTGTTTTGGTTTTAATTGAATTCAAATTCCACCATCTTCAAACATTATCGTTAAATACAAAGAAAAGAAAGAAGAACTTGGAATAATTTTGTCGCAAACATTGACAGAATAATAGATACAGTACCTGTTACTAATTAACTGATCCAATTTAGTTACATTCCACAAATACATTCCTTGGCACAAAGGGTAGTTCCGAAATCAGATTTTGTTACACGCAGCAGGAAGAGAAATCCCAGCTTCGAGCTATAACCGAGAGACGGGAAAAATAGCTTCTGCTCCTTCAAGTCTCCAGCAGCTTCTGCTAAATCTAAAAGCTAAATAAAACCTCAAAATCCTGATCTGAGAGAGCTGGCCACACCCAGCCAGGCTGCTTCTATTGTTCCAACTTTTAAAAAGGACCTCCAAGTCCTCTCTTGCTGTGTATGTCAGTACAGACAGCGTGGCACCTCCCATTCAGTCTCTCTCATAAAAGAAACCAGGACAAAACACACCTGTTTAAGCCACAGCGTTGTCACAGGGGTGTGTGGTACACTAGAGATTGTCACACTGAGGGGGGGGTTGTGGGGTATATCAGAGAGTGTTGCAGT
>NW_025965696.1:226920-230351 GCF_021869965.1 Rhincodon typus
AAACCTATACCCTCTAGTTTTGGACTCCCCTACCCTGGGGAAAAGACCTTGGCTATTCACCCTATCCATGCCCCTCATGATTTCATAAACCTCTGTAAGGTCACCCCTCAGCCTCCGACACTCCGGGGAAAATAGCCCCAGCCTATTCGGCCTCTCCCTACAGCTCAAACCCTCCAACCCCCGCAACATCCTTATAAATCTTTTCTGCACCACCTTCAGTTTAATAACATCCTTCCTATAGCAGGGAGACCAGAACTGAACGCAGTATTCCAAAAGTGGCCCTAACCAATGTGCTGTACAGCCGCAACATGACCCTCCCAACTCCTATACTCAATGCACTGACCAATAAAGGCAGGCGTACCAAACACCTTCTTCACCGCCCTGTCTACCTGCAACTCCACTTCCAGGAACTATGAACCTGCGCTCCAAGTTTAAGAGGGAAGGACCTTAGCTGTTAGTCAGTTCTGTAAGTGGCTGAGAGATTTATCATCAGGATTTCCTTGGGACAGAGCCATCTCTCTCTCTCACAGGCAACAGGAATATAAATGTGGGTCACTCCCAAACCCCGCACACAGGGACGCAGCGACAACACTGTGGTCCGAAAGGCGATAAACAAAGGCAGCTCTGTCCCCCTGAAGTCACAGGATCTGTCTCCTGATCGCACAGAGGGAATTGTCTCTCTCTCTCCCTCTCCCTCTCTCTCAACCTTCCGTGTCAGGAATAACGGTGGCGCAGGAGGAGGCCGTTCGGCCCCACCGTGTGCGGGCTAGCCCCCCTCTGCAACTTGCTTGCTCCTCCCTCCCTCTTCGAGGAGCTCAGCCTTTGCTACGACCTGCCTCCACCGCACCCTTGGGCAGGCATATCCCTAACCCCCTCCCCCCCTGCCCCCTGCACACTTTGATGTTGCTGCATTTTGCAGTTTTGTCCTTTAACTGGTGCCCGCTCACTCTCGATCCTTCCGCCAAGAGGAAGACCCTGGCCCTGACCAACATGGCTGCACCCCCCCACCCCCCAACTCCGGAACCAGTTTAAGAAACCACGGTACGACTTAAATGAAGAAAAATGTCTTCACCCAGAGAGTTGGGGGAGCCTGTGGAATTCTCTGCCGCAGAAAGCGATTGAGGCCAAAACGTTGAACGTTTTTCAACAAGGAGCTAGATACAGTTCTTGGGGCTAAAGGGATGGGAGGGGGTGGCTGGGATTATGGCACTGAGCTCAGTGATTAGCCACGGCCCTATTGAATGGCGGAACGTGCTCGAGGGGCTGATGACCTGCTCCCGCTCCTGTGTTTGTACATTCTGATGCCCCACAGTCCAATCTGCCTCACGGCCTTCTCTTCTGAGAGAAACAGCCCCATCTTCTCTGAGTCACAGAACCCCGAGAGTGTGGAAGCAGGCCATTCGGCCCCTCGAGTCCACACTGACCCTTCAAAGAGCATCCCTGTAAATCCTGCATTCCTCACGGCCGACCCACCCTAACCCGCACATCCCTGGGCACTATGGGACAATTTAGCACGGCCAATCCACCCTAACCTGCACATCCCTGGGCACTATGGGACAATTTAGCACGGCCAATCCACCCTAACCCGCACATCCCTGGGCACTATGGGACAATTTAGCACGGCCAACCCACCCTAAGCCGCACATCCCTGGGCACTATGGGACAATTTAGCACGGCCAATCCACCCTAACCCGCATATCCCTGGGCACTATGGGACAATTTAGCATGGCCAATCCACCCTAACCTGCACATCTTTGGACTGTGGGAGGAAACCGGAGCACCCGGAGGAAACCCACGCAGACACAGGGAGAATGTGCAAACTCCACACAGACAATTGCCCGAAGGTGGGATCGAACCTGGGTCCCTGGCGCCGTGAGGCAGCAGCACTAACTGCTGTGTCATTCCAGGTCATTCAAGACCCACCAACCATTCTAACCTGTGCCCACTCTGAAGTCCTCACATACTCCTTAGAGGGAGGCAGCCAGAACTAAATGATATAGTCATAGAGAGATGCACAGCACAGAAACAGAAACTTTGGTCCAACCTATCCATGCTGACCAGATATCCTAAATTAATCTAGTCCCATTTGTCAGCATTTGGCCCATATCCCTCTAAACCCTTCCTATTCATGTACCCATCCAGATGCCTTTTAAATGTTATAATTGTACCAGCGTCCACCACTTCCTCATTCCATACACGCACCTAAGTTAACCCTTAGGTCCCTTTTAAATCTTTCCCCTCTCACCTTAAACCTATGCCCCTCTAGTTTCAGATACCCCCACCCTGAGGGAAAAGATCTTGGCTATTCACCCTATCCATGCCCCTCATGATTTTATAAACCTCTATAAGGTCACCCCCCTCAGCATCCAACACTCCAGGGAAAATAGCCCCAGTCTATTCAGCCTCTCTCTATAGCTCAAACCCTCCAACCCTGGCAACATCCTTGTAAATCTTTTCTGAACCCCATCAAGTTTAATAACATCCTTCCTATAGCAGGGAGACCAGAATTGAACGCTGTATTCCAAAAGTGGCCTTAGCAATGTCCTGTACAGCTGCAACATGACCCTCCCAACACCTACACTCAATGCACTGACCAATAAAGACAGGCGTACCAAACACCTTCTTCACCGCCCTGTCTACCTGCAACTCCACTTTTGGGAAACTATGAACCTGCTCCCCAAGGTCTCTTTGTTCAGCAACTCTCCCCAGGACCTTACCATTAGGTGTATAAGTCCTGCTCAGATTTGCCTTTCCAAAGTGCAGCACCTCACATTTCTCTAAATTAAGCTCCATCTGCCACTCCTCGGCCCACTGGCCCGTCTGACCTCGGTCCTGTTGTACTCTGAGGTAATCTTCTTAGTTGTCCACTACACCTCCAATTTTAGTGTCATCTGCAAACTTACTAACCATACCTCACCTCCTACGTTCACATCCAAATTATTTAGGTAAATGACAAAAAGCAGTAGAGCCAGCACTGATCCTTTTCTGTTTTATTGGGACTAAAACAGTGCAAGATACAGTTTCATGGTCACTTATCCCTCTCTGAATCTGACAGGACTGGACAGAGCCTGGTTCGGTTAGGATTATACTCACTGGAGTTTAGAAGAACGAGAGGGAATCTCTTGACACCTATAAAATTCTAACAGGGCCCGACACAGATAGGATATTCCTGATAACTGGGGAGTCCAGAGCCAGGGGCTTACAATCTGAGGATACAGGGTGGGCCATTTAGGACTGAGATGAGGAGAAAATTGAGCTGATTATCGTCACATGTACTGAGATAGAGTGAAAAGTATTGTTAACCAGGTAATTCACACCTTATGTAAGTAAATCAGGGTAATAGGACAGAATGTAGAGCTGCAGCTGTAGAGAAGGGGCAGAGAAAGATCAATTCTAATATATAAGAGGCCTGATCATAACGGGGGTGGGGG
>NW_025965696.1:230451-230764 GCF_021869965.1 Rhincodon typus
GGAGGAATGGGGTGGGGTGGGGGGGTTACAGAGTTGGATGATCAGCTACTGTATGGGGTAGCATGACCGGGGTGGGGGGGGCGGGGGCGGTGGTGAGGGTCCCAAACAGCCTCTTCCTGCACTTGTTTTCCTTCCAAAACCCATTGAGGTCCATCGTAGCGAGTGTCCCATCCGTTCGTGGGTCTCAACATGTCATAAAACTCTCCTGACCTCCTCCCCACCCCAACCCTGCAGGATAGAAATTCAGCTCGCTCTCCGACGACCCAGTGTGGGGACTAGAGGGGTCTGGGGTGTGATAAATACCCACTGCCCC
>NW_025965696.1:230864-231562 GCF_021869965.1 Rhincodon typus
ACCCGCCACCTCTACCCGCACCACGCCCCCCCAACCCCCAGATGAGAGACGGGCGAGCCCATGGGGGCACTATTTCACCCCCCGCTGCCCCCATCGCTGAGCTGCGCCCTGACTTTTGACCCCCACAACGCGCGAGTCCAACAGCCCCGGGGAGAAATCTGGTCAAACACTTTCTCCAACAAATTAATCAATCAAAAGGCAGCTTTTCCTTTTTATTTTAAGGAAAGGAGGAGCTTGCGGGCCATTTCTAAGTAACCCACCCACCCTACCCCATTCCTCCACCTCCTTCCCTTCCACCCCTTTCGCCACTCCCCCCACCCCAGAGCTATGTCTAAGGCCTTCTTGAAAATATTCGGAAGTTTTGCGCTCTGCTTTCTGCGGCCAGGGAATTCCACAAACCACCGCCCACCCCCCGCCCCAAAAGTCCCGACAGATTTAAGCATGGCTGACCCGCTGGGCTGAGGCGTGATAAACCGGCACGCCGTCCGAACGTGTCAACAACAACATCCTGCATTTACGCGACGCTGCACGGCCGCAGTGAAATGTCCCCAAGGCACTTCCCAAAGTGAGGGGAGGGGTGGGATCAGGGTGTGACTAACTGGCCGAATGCGACACCAGAGGGGTTGGTGGGACGGGGGACTAAATGTTCTGGTCAGATCAGGGTTGGTGGGGCTGGGGCGGGGTGGGGGGGGGGGGGG
>NW_025965696.1:232062-234262 GCF_021869965.1 Rhincodon typus
ACCGTTGGTGGACTAATGGTTGTGGATGGGGTTTTCATGGAGGCATAGGAAATTGGGGAAGGCCCTTCAGCCCCTCAGGACTGTTCTGCCATTCATGGAAACATAGATAATGGCCCACCCAGATTTCTTAGTGTGTGACGTGAACTGGAACAAAATAACTTGCACCGAGCGTATGGGAGTTTGGCCACTATTGTATTTGCTCTTAAACACCAGAAGGATGTTCCCAAAGACTGGGGAGACCAGAACCTGAGTGGTGGTGGGTGGGGGGGTGGTAATCACAGTCTGAGGATACAGGGAGGGCTGAGCTGCAGAGAAATGTCTTCCCCAAGAGAGTTGCAGAGCCTGTGGAATTCTCTGCTGAGCGAGGTCAAACCATTGAACGCTTTCAAGAGGGAGTTTGCTCTTGTTCTTAGGCTGGCCGTGGCCCATGGGATCCTGCTGTGCGCCCCGTTGGATTCCCGAACCTCCTCCGGCACAGAGAGGTGCCTTGTTCCCGGCCGTGAAACTCTCTGGGATGTCTTGTTGTTGTGAGGGGTGCCACAGGAATGCAATGCCGGGGGTGGGGGGAGGTTTTGTTGGGAACTGGTCTTTATGTGACTCCCTACCCTCAGTGACAGGTTTTGCCTCCTAACTGCTCCCTGGGCCATTAGGGATGGGCAGTAAATGCCAGCCTTGCCAACTGATTACACAAACCTTTGCTGCCTGCCTGTCACTGTTTCTCACACACCCCCTCCACCCTCCTCCCTCCAGCGCCCGCTGGCTGACGCACACCAACCAATGTTCCCAACTTAAACTTCTCATCCGTATTTTCGAAAGTGCCGCTCTCGTAGCTTTCCGAGATCTCTGCTCTCCTCCAATTTCGGCCTCTCGAGTCTCCATCACCGGCGTCTGTCTATCTCTCCCTCTCTATCTAGCTCTCTGTATCCCTCTCTCTGTCTCTCTCTCTCTCTCTGTCTTTGTCTGTCTGTCTATCTCTCCCTCTCTATCTATCTCTCTGTGTCCCTCTCTTTCTGTCTCTGTCTCTCTCTCACTCTCTATCTTTGTCTATCTCTCTCTCTTTGTGTCTCTGTCCATCTCTCTCGCACCATCTCGTAATCTTACCCGCACACTCACACTGTTTCTCTGCCTCTCTCTCTGTCTATGTCTCTATCTTTCTCTCTCTCTCCTTGTCTCTTTCTCTCTGTCTCTCTCTTTCTGTCTCTGTTTATGTCTCTGCCTCTCTCATTCTTTCTCTCCTTCTCTGTCTGCCTCTCTACACCTGTCTTTTTCTGTCTCTCTCTCTTTCTGTCTGTCTCTGTGTGTGTGTCTCTCTCTCTCTTTCTGTCTGCCTCTCTCTGTCTGTCTCTGTGTCTCTCTCTGTCTCTCTCTCTCTCCGTCTCTCTCTCTCTCTGTCTCTGTCTCTCTTTCTCTGTCTTCCTACAAGTTCATAACACTGACTTGTGAGTTGGTGTTTGATCCCAAATATGTCCTCACATGGCTCAGTGAGGCTCGAACTCAATCCCAGTGACATGGGGATAGTGAGGGCATTAGAAAGAGGTTTTGTTGCAAAGTGCGTTAATGCTAGACCTCAGCTGGAGTGTTGTGTGCAGCCGTGGGCTCCATATTACAGGAAAGATGTAAACACATCGGGAGGCGGGGTGGGGAGAGAGAGAGTTGGGGGGAGATACAGAGAGAGAGAGAGAGACGGGGGTGTGGGGAGAGAGAGGCAGAGAGAGAGAGACACAGAGAGAGACGAAGAGAGAGAGAGGAAGAGAGAGAGAGACAGAGAGAGAGAGACAGAGAGAGAGACAGAGAGAGAGACAGAGAGAGAGAGGGAGACAGAGAGAGAGACAGAGAGAGAGAGTGAGAGACAGAGAGAGAATGAGAAAGAGAGAGAAGAGAGAGACAGACAGAGAGAGAGACAGAGAGAGAGAGAGTGAGAGACAGAGAGAGAATGAGAAAGAGAGAGACAGAGAGAGACAGAGAGACAGAGAGAGAGAGAATGAGAAAGAGAGAGAAGAGAGAGAGCACGGAAGCGATTGATAGGAATGTCCCAGGGATGAGAAGCCTCAGCGATGGGGATAGATTGAAGACATTGGGACTGTTGTCCCTGGAGAGGAGGAGGCTGAGAGGGAGAGATCTGACAGAGGCTTTCAACACCATGAGGGGGACTGGGCTGGACAGAGGGGATAGGGAGAGAAGCTGTTCCTGCCCCTAATAG
>NW_025965696.1:234762-236459 GCF_021869965.1 Rhincodon typus
AGAAGCCCCTTGAAGGAGTGAGAGGGTTGTCGGTGAATGCTCACAGAAAGCATTTGGAGGCAGTCAGTAAGTCCCTCTTGGAGCGTGGGTTAATGATCATCCTTAACCCAATGCCCCCTCTCCCCGACTGTTTCTGAGCCTTGTGCAAGCTCACCCTGACAATCTCCCCCACCCCCAGGGACAGTCTCCTCTTTGTGACTGTCAGGGCGCAGGATACACACGTCTCCCTCAACGCCAAGCGTCAATAATTATTGCGATCCGTCTATTCAGCCCCAAGGCACCAGCCCCCACCCCACCCACTCTCTCCCTGGGCCAGTGACCTTCGTCATTTTATAAAAATAGAACTTTTCACCAGAGTTTAAATAGATCTGCTCAGATCAGTAATTCCTGCCACACAGGCTCCTCACTCTCTCGCTCACTCCCCGCGACTCAGCCAGGATATAATTAGTGACACTGCAGTGGGTATTCCAGTCCTGAAACATCATCGCCTCTCATTTTACAGCTCATTACTTACATTCCAGTGGCAAAATCTCCCAACAGTCTTTTCCCCAGCACAGTGCACCAGAACAGTTAGCACTGGCACTGTACACCAGGACAGTTCGCATTGGCACAGCGCAACAGGACAGTTAGCACTGGCACAGCGCTCCAGGACAGTTAGCACTGGCACAGCGCTTCAGGACCATTAGCACTGGCACAGCACAACAGGACTGTTAGCACTGGCACAGCGCTTCAGGACAGTCAGCACTGGCACAGCACAACAGGACAGTTAGCACTGGCACATTGCACCAGGACCTTTAGCACTGGGACGGCACTTCAGGATCATTAGCACTGGCACAGCGCTTCAGGACCATTAGCACTGGCACAGCGCAACAGGACAGTTAGTACTGGCAAAGCTCTCTGGGCGAGCTAGCACTGGCACAGTGCTCCAGGACCGTTAGCACTGGCACAGCTCTCCAGGACAGTTAGCACTGGCACAGCACTCCAGGATCATTAGCACTGGCACAGCGCTCCAGGACAGCTAGCACTGGCACTGCGCTCCAGGGCAGTTAGCACTGACACGATGTACCTGGAGACTCCAACACTGGCATAGTTCAGAGGTTAAACTGGCACTGGGCACTGGTCTACACTGGCACTGGAATTAAATAGTCTACAGTGCACTGCTTGAGTGGTATGGACTCTCTGTCCCGGCTCTCACCCTCCACCCTCACATGGTAATTAATCACATCTTCTGAGAAATTGCCCAGCTGCTGAAGATTTCTCTGCTTAAAGATAGCCCATGATATTTAAGAAGGTAAGCAATGAGCACAGAGAAACTCAACACCCAGTCAAAGCGCACAGTCCAGAAAGGAAACATCAGCCATCCACTTATGGAACCTCGTAAAAATGAGATTCGGGTCTGTGAGCATTCCCGTTCCTATAGGCTGGACAAGATCACCTTGAAAAATCCCAACCTCAGCCCAAAGGAAAAGGCCACCTGTTCAGGAGAGAATTAATCATCCCACAGAAAAGATATTCAAACAATTTTATTAGTTCTCAGTTTAGAATAAAGGACAGATCTCCAAGCATTCCCCACTTTCCCCACCCCCAAATTAACGCTACCCCGAAATCTCTGGGAAAACATACAAAGCGGTTGTCAACATAGAAATCTGAAGTTTAAAGACACACACACACACACTCACACACACACACACACACAC
>NW_025965696.1:237707-239318 GCF_021869965.1 Rhincodon typus
TCTCTCTCTGTCTCTCTCTCTCTCTCTCTGTCTCTGTCTCTCTCTGTCTCTCTGTCTCTCTCCCTGTCTCTCTCTCTCTGTCTCTCTCTGTCTCTCTCTCTCTGTCTCTCTGTCTCTCTCTCTCTGTCTCTCTCTCTCTCTCCCTGTCTCTCTCTCTCTCTCTCCCCAGCAATGCTGTAAGAACTGCTGACCTTCCGTCCTGCTTCCCACAGATGCCAAGTGGAGTGCTGGTCTGGTGAGCTAGCACAGGCACCTTAGGGGTGAATGTCCTCCATACACGGCACAGCGTTTGGGGAGGCGCGGACTCCAGCGTCCACCCAACCCCCCCTACCCCAACCCTCACACCACAGCTAGCATAAACTGGCCATTCACTCCATCAGATAGCCCACTTCCCCAGGGCCCAGGGCCCACTCGGCACGGGGCTATGGGCCAGAGACTGCGGGGGAGGCAACACTGGTCTCTGTCTCCCCCACCCCCCACACTGCCTCCCCCACCCCCCCTCCCCACACCCTCACCCTGCCTTCCCTCCCCACCCTCCCTCCCTCGGGGCTCAGTGCCTCTGAGAAACTCAGGATAGACAGACAGTCAGAGGGACAGAGGGAAAGAGAGAGGGAAAGGGGGGAGACAGAGAGAGAGAGAGAGAGACAGAGATAGATAAAGGGAGAGAGGGACAGGGAGATAGAGAGGGAGAGAGAGAGGGACAGGGGGAGAGGGGCAGAGTGAGACAGAGATATAGAGATTGGGAAATAGACAGAGAGGGACAAAAAGAGTGGCAGGGAGTGTGACAAGGAGAGAGAGAGGAACAGAGCGAGAGAGAGAGGGACAGAGGGAGAGAGAGAGGGACAGAGGGAGAGAGAGGGAGAGAGAAACAGGGAGAGGGAGAGAAACAGGGAGAAAGAGAGAGAGAGGGAGAGACAGAGATAGAGAGAGGGAAAGAGGAACAGGGAGACAGAGGGAGAGAGATAGTGAGAGGGAGAGAGGGACAGAGAGAGAGGGACAGAGACAGTTAGAGGGAGAGAGGGGCAGGGAGATAGAGAGGGAGAGAGAGAGGGACAGAGAGAGAGGGGCAGAGAGAGACAGAGATAGCGAGAGACAAGGAGAGAGACAGAGAAGGTCAGAGAGAGTGACAGGGAGAGGGACAGGGAGAGAGAGAGGGAGAGGGAGATGGAGTGAAAGGGTCAGAGGGAGAGAGAGGGAAAGAGGGAGAGAGAGAGAAGGACACAAAGAGTGAAATACAGATGAGAGAGAGACAGATACAGAGAGAGAGACACATAGAGACAGTGAGAGGGACAGAGACACAGAAAGAGAGACAGATACAGAGAGAGAGAGGTAGAGAGAGGGACAGAGACAGAGAGAGGGACAGAGACAGAGAGAGGGACAGACAGAGACAGAGAGTGGGAGAGAGACAGAGATAGAGAGAAGGAGACAGAGCGAGAGATCCAGAGACAGTGAGAGAGAGGGAACCTGAACATTGAAAAGGGAGATAAAAAGAAGGAATTCCAAATGGACAGATAGAGGGAAAGGGAGCAGCGGGGAGAAAAGGGCATAGCAACAGGCAGAGAGACAGGGAGAGAGAGAGCCACATGTGGTAAAAAACAGAGAGAGTGATAG
>NW_025965696.1:239818-245401 GCF_021869965.1 Rhincodon typus
GACAGGGAGCTGGATGTCTGTTACAATATTTCAGAGAGTGGATCATTTCTTTGAGGATGTTGTGCCTTTGAGTGTTTGTCACTGGGTCATCCTTTATCTGTTTACTTGTCCAGCGTAGAGGTGATGATGTTTCTCTCTGGGTTCAGTTGCTTCATTGCCCCTGTCTTGCGCATTATTGTCCCTTTGCCTGTGACTGAGCCTTTGCCATTGATGCCAGAGATAACAGATAGAGAATCTGTGATGCATTTCTTCCTGCTATCGGATATTTTCTGTCTCTCCTCCCATTCCATGTCAGTTTTTCATCGTCCTGTCAGGGTTTGGTGGGGAATGTGGGTGTTATAATCTTTGCTGTGGAAGTCACTGAGATTGCTGTTAGCTGTCTCTGAGGCTGGGAATGTCAATGGCTTGTGCTGACCCCATCGTCTGGCATCACCCATGACCTGGTGCTGCTTTTCCCTGAGCACCAGCGTTCCTGCCTGTTCAGAGGTTGAGCAGAGCCTTTGGGAATGCAGTGTAGTGAGTATTTTATGGACCTGGATGCTGGGCGGGAATGGACGGTGCTGGCCACTGAAGTAAACATAGAGTAAAGCACATTGCTGTGGGCCTGGAGTCACGTGTAGGCCAGACCAGGTAAGGATGGCAGATTTCCTCCCCTGAGGGGCATTAGGGTACCAGGTGTGTTTTCACACACTCGAAGCTATCACCATCACTGACACACATTTGATACTCAAGGCTTATTAATTGAACTTTAATGATACCAGCTTCAATTGAACACATGTCCCCTGCTTGCTGACTGTCTGGAATGCTTGTTAAGAGACATTCCCACTACATCACCATTCGTGTCTCCGCTTTGCTCCCTTATTCTATTCTGTCGGACTCAAAATACATTACAATGCTGCTCAAGATGATGGAGCATAGGGTCCTGGATAGAGAGACATTAGGGCCTACAGGATCTCTCATTGTCCTTGCCCACAACTGAAGTTGGATGTCACTGCTCCACTCTGAACCTGATCACAACGGGAAAGACACAGCGGGAATGCTTTCAGGATGTCCTTCAGTCCTCCCCGACAAGGTGAAAATGCCTAACCAACTCATGGCAGACCCTGGCCTACGACCGTCCAAAACTAAGCATCGGGGAGCGTGCAGAGGGTGAGGGTGAGGTATAGGAGAGAGAGAGATAGAGAGAGAAAGAGAGAGGGAGAGAGAGAGAAAGAGACAGTGAGAGAGAGCACAATCCTCCAAACTCATCCACCCATCTCTTCACTGTCTCAAAGTTGGTAGATCCAAAAGGACATTGACAAATTGGGGGTTGCCGTCTAGTGGGGTTATCACTGGCCTTTTCTGAGGAAGAGTCACCAGACCCGAAACGTTAACTCTGATTTCTCTCAACAGATGCTGCCAGACCTGTTGAGCTTTTCCAGTAACTTCTGTTTTTGTTCCTGATTTACAGCATCCACAGTTCTTTCAGTTTTTATTAATCCAGAGACCCAGATAACGTTCTGGGGACCTGACTTCGAATCCCGCCATGGCAAATGGTGGAATTTGAATTCAATAAAACATCTGGAATTAAGAATCTAATGATGACCGTGAATCCATTGCCAACTGTCAGGAAAAGCCCATCTGGTTCACTAATGTCCTTTAGGGAAGGAAATCTGCCATCCTTACCTGGTCTGGCCCACATGTGACTCTAGACCCACAGCAATGTGGTTGACTCTGAACTGCCCTCTGGGCAATTAGGGATGGGCAATAAATGCTGCCTGGCCAGTGATGCCCTCATCCCGAGAATGAATAAAAAATTAAGGTCTGGAAATATGGTGGAGGCAGGTTCAATTGAGGCATCCAAAAGCTGGGTTTGTGAATAGGAATGGGATGCAGGGATATGGGGAATTGGAAAGAGATTGACCCTCGGTCATAGAGCTGGACTAGATCATAGAACCAGAGTCTGTCCAATGGGCTGAATAGCCTCCTTCTGCTCTGCGATAATTTGGCGATTCTGAGATCACAACTGGGTTTTCAGCCAGCTCAGAATTCACCGAATCGGATTGGAAACAAGCCACTGTCGATCCCGAGGGACTGCCTGACTCAGAAAGGGGACATGGAGGATTCTGAGAATAAATTGGACCATGTAGAATTGTCCTTGAGCGTGTTGCGGTGGGAGGGAGTGTTCCATTCTGTGTAGCAGACACACTGAAAGGAGGGTTGCAATGACGAGACCCAAGGACTGTGGAATGTGCTGGATTCTGGATAGAGCGGAATTGTTTTCATGTGGATATTTGAGGATTTAGAGCAATTGTTTCAAGGCTAAAGCTGACGCTGATGATATAACAACGAATGTCAAGCCTGCGTGAATTATTAAGGCCATCTGACTGTTGAGCTGGTCGTTTGCTACAATGAGAAAAGCTGAACAGAAGCAGCATTGTATTGAAACGGTAATCAGACTTGGCAGGTACATTTCCAGATGTGGGAGTTGGACAGGCTCGGATGGACAGGGGGAAAAAAATTAACTGGAGTCACTCCAAATTGCAGTTATCTACAGAATCAATACCACTCCATTCCTCCAACTCTTTCTCTCTCTCACACAATCATCGTCTATCAGTCTCTCCCTCTCTCACACACACACACGCTCACCATCTCTTTTCCTCCATCTGTATCTTTGCTTCTCCCTGTCACTCACACTTGATCATCTCATTCTCTCTCTCTCTTCTCTCTATGTCTCTATCCTTCTGTCCCTCTCTCTGTCCCTCTCTCAGACTATAACTTCTCTACCTCTCTCTGTTTCTGTCTCTCTCTCCCTCTGAACATCCCCTCCCCTCTCTCTCCCTCCCTCTCTGTTTCTCTTTGTCCACCCTCTTCTCTGTCTATCTCTCTCTCTCTCTTTGTCTCTATCCTTCTGTCCATCTCTCTGACCCTCTCTCAAACTATAACTTCTCTACCTCTCTCTGTGTCTGTCTCTCTCTCTCTGTGAACACCCGCTCCTCTCTCTCTCCCTCTCTCTCTGTCTCTCTTTGTCCACCCTGAGTCTATCCCTCTCTCTCTCTCTCTCTGTTTTTCTGTCTGTCTCCCTTATCTCTCTATCTCTGTCTCTCTCTATCCATCCTGCTCCTCTCTCTGTCTCCCTCTCTTCTGGTGTACTGTGTACATTTCTGGTTGCCCTGCTATAGGAAGGATATTATTAAGCTGGAGAGGGTTCAGAAAAGATTTACCAGGACATTGCCAGGAATGTAGGGTTTGAGTTATGAGGAGAGGCTGGGACTTTTCTCACTGGAGTGCAGGAGGTTGAGAGGTGACCTTACTGAGGCTTATAAAATCATGAGAGGCATAGATAAGGGTAATGGCAGGTGTCTTTTCCCTAGGGTGGGCGATTTCAAGACTGGGGGCACATTTTTCAGGTGAGAGGGGAAAGATTTAAAAAGGGCATGGGGCAACTTTTTTTGTGTGTGGAATGAACTTCCAGAGGAATTGGTGGATGCAGGTACAGTTACAATGTTTAAAAGATATATAGATAAGTACATGAGTAAGAGACGTTTAAAAGGAGATGGGCCAAATGCAGGAGGGTGGAACTAGTTTAGTTTGGGAATATGGTCGGCATTGGACTGAAGGGTCTGCTTTTGTCTGTCTATTCCTCTAGCTCCCATTTCCTCTCTCTGCCTATGTGCCCCTCTCTCCCTGTTCCTGTTTCTGTGGATCACTTGCTTAGTCTCATCCTTTCTTTCTCCACTATCCCTGATCCCATCTGAGTGTGCCCCACTATCTCGACCACTCACATTTTCATTTTCCCACTCTCTATGTAGCTCAGTAGTTTTCTCTCTGTCTCTCTCTCTGTCTCTCTCTCTGTCTCACTGTCTGTCTCTGTCTCTCTCCATTTGGCCATACTAGTTGCTCTGTCCCATCTCTTTTCCTTTATTTTAGCTATTACCATGTGGAATGTACAAAATGGGAAGTTGCTGATTTGTTGCCAGTTTCCGACAATAAACCCGATCCTATGGCAGGATTGTCCTTCCCCAGGGGAAGGACGGCTGGGTTGATCCAGCTCTGGCCATTACTGAAAACAACTGCAATAACAAGAGGTTTCATCACAAAACCGCATCGTCCACATTGCCAGTAACTGGCCAGGACCTGCGACAGAAACAGCCACTTGAGAGAAATAATGTTTCCTTGCCCCAGCCTGAACTGAAACAGCCACAAAAACACAGTGGCTACAAGAGCAGGTCAGAAGCTGGGAATACTGCAGCAAGTAACTCACCTCCTGATTCCCAAAGCCTGCCCACCATCTACAAGGTACAAGTCAGGAGTGTGATGGAATACTCCCCACTTGCCTGGATGGGGGCAGCCCCAACAACACTCAAGAAGCTCGACACCATCCAGGATAAAGCAGCCACTTGATTGGTACCACATCCACAAGCATCCACTCCCTCCACCACCGACGCTCAGTAGCAGCAGTATGTACTATCTACAAGATGCACTGCAGAAATTCACCAAAGATCCTCAGACAGCACCTTCCAAACCCACGACCACTTCCATCTAGAAGGACAAGGGCAGCAGATACATGGGAACATCACCTCCTTCAAGTTCCCCTCCGAGCCACTCACCATCCTGACTTGGAAATATATCCCCGTTCCTTCACTGTCACTGGGTCAAAATCCTGGAATTCCCTCCCTAAGGGCATTGTGGGTCAACCCACAGCACATGGACTGCAGCGGTTCAAGAAGGCAGCTCACCCGTACCTTCTCAAGGGGCAACTAGGGACGGGCAATAAATTCTGGTCCAGTCAGCAGCGCCCATATCTGGTGAAAGGAGAACAAAAAAAGATCATTCTGTGCTGTAGTCTGAACAATAAGCAGAAGTTATAAGAAGCAATAGGTTCACTGTTACTGATCAAGGAGTCAACTGGGACATGCAAGGGATTGGAATTATTGCTCTGACGACCCAAATATTAGAAACGTCTGAAGACACTTGCAATGCACAGAAGGGGTTTGTCCATTCTCTTTGTTTTCTTTATTCATTCACGGGATGAGGGTGTCGCTGACCAGGCAGCATTTATTGCCCATCCCTAATTACCCAGAGGGCTGTTAAGAATCAACCACATTGCTGTGCGTCTGGAGTCACATGTAGGCCAGACCAGGTAAGGATGGCAGTTTCCTTCCCTAAAGGACATGAGTGAATCAGATGGGTTTTTCCAACAATCGACAATGAATTCACAGTTATCATTAGATTCTTAATACCAGATATTTATTGAAGGGTCAAGTCCATAAGATGAAATGCAGAAGCAATCACCAGCAGCCAGAAATATCAGTGATGGCAGCACAGACCTGAAGCTACGACACTGTCTTCCAGATCCATGCTTATCTGTAACCATTCCATCAGACACTCGGAGCACAGGGACAGCACCGGGTTAGAAATAGAGTAAAGCTCTCTCTGCACTGTCCCCCATCAAACACTCCCAGCACAGGGACAGCACGGGGTTAGATACAGAGTAAAGCTCCTTATACTCTGTGCCCCATCAAACACTCCTAGGACAGGGACAGCACGGGGTTATATACAGAGTAAAGCTCTCTCTACACTGTCCCCATCAAACACTCCCAG
>NW_025965696.1:245411-247270 GCF_021869965.1 Rhincodon typus
ATACAGAGTAAAGCTCTCTCTACACTGTCCCCATCAAACACTCCCAGCACAGGGACAGCACAGGGTTAGATACACTGCCATCATATCAAAACATGTTTCAAACCTGAAAACAGCTTCATAAAGTGAAGTTAGGAATGGGTCACAGATGTTTTTGCCAACAACGCCGACATCGCAGGAAGAGTAAATAAAACTCAGGCCAGCTCCAGTCGATGCTGGAGGGCCGCTTTATGTTTGTTTGGATTTTAACTTTTGAGTGGCAACTTCAGCACCTTGTACTTGGGAGTTAACTATCTGTGGACATCCTGAGGAAGTGCTCGTTTAATTGTAGCCGACAGCTTCGATCAGATTGGAAAATCTGTCATGCCCCCAAATTCTTGCGGCTGCTGATGTGTTAATTGTCGCAAATTCATCTGTGAGGTGTAAGTGTGAACTACTGTGTTGGACGTTTACCCAGGAATAGTCAGAAACTGGCACCTTGTAAGTCAGTCAGGCCGAAACTGGAGCTCTCCTAACCCTCTCTGCTTGAAGCTAGCTCTGTGGGGACATTCCGCTGAACCTACAGGGGGGGGGGGGGGTGATGGGGGGGGGGGGGGGCGTTCAGCTGCAAAATACAATATGTTCTTATACCCTTGAATCTAAGAGAAGGGGATTGAGAAAGGCAGAGCAGCAGAGAACTACACCACCTCGGGAAAATCACAATCAAAATCAAAATTACAGCATGTCCAGCAACAAGATCTCCGTGCACCATTACATTTGTCTTTACCTCAGCTCACTTGTTGCTGAAACCTCCATCCATACTCTCTTCACCCTCGGGAATTCATTATTCCAATGCTCTCCCCCTATCTCCCGTAAGATCCAAAGTGCAGAAGAGGCCATTCAGCCCATCAAATCCTTTCTGCCATTCAATGAGATCACAGAGGATCTTATACCCCCAATGTGGAGTGATGGCAGACAGTGAGGATGGTATGAATCACCCCCAGCCCCCTCAACAGGATATGGATAGATGAGTAACTTGGGCAGAACTGATGCCGGGTGAAATTTCATAGCGAGAAATCTGAGGGGATAGAGTTTGGCAGAAGCGATAGGGAGAGGCGATATAGACTGAACAGCACCAGTCTAAAGACTGTGCCGGAACAGAAAGACCTGTGGTTACTTGAGTATCGATGTTTCAAAGTGACAGGGCGTATTGAGAGACTGGTTCGAAACGATTCGGGGATTTGGGCTTTCAGAAAGAGAGCTATCGAGGCCAAGACCTGGGAGGTTCTGTCAGATCTGTATAAAGCTCCACTGTGAGGCTTCCCTAATCGATGGGGGCTGCGCTCCAACTGAATGAAAGCTGCCACCATCCTGAAAACCCTCACCCTTTGTGGCTCTTTCACAGGATGTGGGGACAATCAGCAAGGCCAGAGTTAAATCATAAAGCATCCGCAAGTGAATAACTTTCCAGACCATTTTATAGGACAGGTGGGAGTCACATTGCCGTGTATCTACAAGTCACATGTTGCCCAGGGGTGTTGCGGGGAGGGGGGAGGTGACTTAAGGGTTTTGTATAATTGTGGCATAACCTCTGCATCCTTGTACTCCAGTCCTTGAGATATAAAGGTCAGTATTCCATTCGCTTTCTTGATTACTTTCTGAAACTATTTGTGACATTATAAAGACCGATGCACCTGAACCCCAAATTTTCCTTGGACATCCTCTTTATTTAACTTTGTACCTTCTATAACGTACTCTGATCTAACCTTTTGTTTTGGTCCAATATGGATAACCTTACACTTGCTTACACTTTGGCTATTCACATAGTTTATCAATGTTACTAGTGGTGTACCTCAAGGATCTGTTTTGGGGCCACTGCTGTT
>NW_025965696.1:247770-248322 GCF_021869965.1 Rhincodon typus
CCCACCACCTCATCCACAGGCACTCCCAACCCTACTCCACCCAGCATCCCTTCCACAGGCACTGTCAACACCACTGCACCCACCACCCCATCCCCTGGCACTGTCAACCCGAATACACCCACCACCTCATCCACAGGCACTGCCAACCCCACTACACCCATCACCTCATCCACAGGTGCTGCCAACCCCACGACACCCACCACCCTATCCACAGGCACTGCCAACCCGACTACACCAACTATCTCATCCACAGGCACAGTCAACTCCACTACACCCACGACCTCATCCACAAACATGGGCAACCTCACTGCACCCACCACCCCATCCACAGCCACTGTCAACCCCACTAAAACCACCACCCCATACACAGGCACTGTCAATCCTATTACACCAACCACCTCATGAACAGGCACTGTCACTCCCACTACACTCACCACCCCATCCACAGGCACTGCCAACCCCACTACACTCACCACCCCATCCACAGGCACTGCCAACCCCACTGAACCCACCACCTCATCCACAGGCACTGCCAACCCCACGACACCCACC
>NW_025965696.1:248822-249212 GCF_021869965.1 Rhincodon typus
GATCGTGGGTGTAGTGGAGTTGACCGTGTCTGTGGATGAGATAGTTGATGTAGTGGGGTTCGCAGTGCCTGTGGATGGGGTGGTGGATGTCGTGGGGTTGGCAGCACCTGTGGATGAGGTGATGGGTGTAGTGGGGTTGGCAGTGCCTGTGGATGAAGTGGTGGGTGTAGTGATGTTGACAGTGCCTGTGGATGGGGTGGTTGTTGTAGTGGAGTTGACAGTGCGTGTGGATGAAGTGGTGGGTGTAGTGGGGTTGGCAGTGCCTGTGGAAGGGGTGGTGGGTGCAGTGGGGTTGTCAGTACCAGTGGATGACTTGGTGGGTGTAGTGGAGTTGACAGTATCAGTGGATGAGGTGGTGGGTGTAGTGGGGTTGGCAGTGCCTGTGGATGG
>NW_025965696.1:249312-249670 GCF_021869965.1 Rhincodon typus
TGGGTGTTGTGGGGTTGGCAGTGCCTGTGGAAGGGGTGGTGAGTGTATTGGGGTTGGCAGTGCCTGTGAATGAGGTGGTGGGTGTAGTGGGATTGACAGTGCCTGCGGATGAAGTGGTGGGTGTAGTGGAGTTGACAGTGCCAGTGGATGGAGTGGTGGGTGTCGTGGTGTTGACAGTATCAGTGGATGAGGTGGTGGGTGTAGTGGGATTGACAGTGCCTGTGGATGTGGTGGTGAGTGTAATGGGGTAGACAGTGCCTGTGGATGGGCTGGTGGGCGTAGTGGGATTGACAGTACCTGTGTATGGGATGGTGAGTGTCGTGGGGTTGACAGTGCCAGTGGATCGGGTGTTGGGTGT
>NW_025965696.1:250170-252069 GCF_021869965.1 Rhincodon typus
CTGAGGGAGCGCCGCACTGTCAGAGGGTCAGTGCTGAGGGAGTGACACACTCTCGGAGGGTCAGTGCTGAGGGAGCGCCGATCTGTTGGAAATGCTGTTTTTTGGCTGAGACTCCAGTTGAGGTCCCATCTGCTCTTTAGGGTGTTGATGATACATCCTCTGAGATCATTTTGGAAGTAGGTTATGGGAGATGTCTCATTTCCTGCCCACAGTTTATCCCAACGTTAGCATCCCAGGGACAAGTCCACTCATCAGTATCGCATTGCTGCTTGTGGGATCTTGTTGTGCACAAGTCAGCTCACCCATTTCCTAGTTTGCAAATCATGACTCCATTAAGAGTCACATGCTCTGCAGCATTGCGAGATGTCCTGAAGTTGTCAGTGGTGCTATATCAATGTATATCTTTGTTTCAGGCAGTTTGTCTTGAGCCCCAGACCACTGGCTCTCTAATGCTGTGTTGGTCTACTCTGTGAACGGCTGGGAATGAGATTCTGACCTTGCCGTTTGCAATCAGACTCCACCCCACCCCCCGACTCCGTCTCAAAAATAGCACCAAAATCTACTTTTCACCGCTCTCTGGGTCTCAGCCATCAGTCGCATTGTGCCTGGATCTGAATCAGGTCAAAGCCAGGGCAACTGTCTTCTCCACACCCCTTCTGCCCCCTGACCACCCCCCCCCCCCCCCCCCCCCGCCCCCCGACCGCCACCACCCCCCACCCCCGACCCCCCTCAAGTTTGGGATGTGAGGGTGGAATGCAATTCTGGCTATTTATGATCTGGTCTGTGTTAGTGACACTGTCGGCAGGGGGGGAAGAGAGAGAGAGAGAGAGAGAACCACAGAGTGAGAGAAAAGACATTGAGAGGAGAGAGAGGGTGTGAGAACCTTTATGTGACAGAGACAGACAGACAGAGAGAGGGAGAGAGAGAATGAGCCTGTGCCCATTTGTGAATACGGTTTTAATTAGGAATAAAGAGGTCCTGATGGCTGCAATGTAATCGCTCTGTTTTCTGAAGAGCTGGCCCCTGTGCTATAGCCTGTGTCATCTTTGATCCATTGTTGAGCCTCAGATTGGGCAGCTGTGTAAACATAGTTCTCAGATAGCAGCAATTGTTGGAAGATTTCAGAGCCACTCAGAAACCACACATAACCCACAAGAAAAACCCCACTGTGCAGAACAGAAATACCCAGGAAGCAAAGCACAGGACAGAAAGCTGTACTGTCAGGCAACACATCCCTGTCACCCACATGCTGCAGCCTTCTCAACAACATGTCCCTCTCCTTTGCCTGAAATCAGGAACCAAGCCCACACCCAGCCAACACAGCGACTCAGTGCAGACCCACTCCACTGTGGGCTCAGAGAGTGTGCACACCCTCAAATAGGAGCAGCCAGTCTATCACAGGCCCAAACACCATCATCCAGAAACTAAACACTGCTCCCGACAGACAGCAGACACTTTCACCTGATTCCAGGGCCTTTACCAAATTCTCACAGTCTGCAGGCTGCACTGGGCAGCATACACTGCTCACAGTTTATTGAGACAGTGTAGAAGAAGCTTTACTCTGTATCTAACCCCGTGCTTTCCCTGTCCTGGGAGTGTTTGATGGGGGACAGTGTAGAGGGAGCTTTACTCTGTATCTAACCCCGTGCTGTCCCTGTCCTGGGAGTGTTTGATGGGGTCAGTGTAGAGGGAGCTTTACTCTGTATCTAACCCTGTGCTGTCCCTGTCCTGGGAGTGTTTGATGGGGACAGTGTAGAGAGAGCTTTACTCTGTATCTAACCCTGTGCTGTCCCTGTCCTGGGAGTGTTTGATGGGGACAGTGTAGAGGGAGCTTTACTCTGTATCTAACCCCGTGCTGTCCCTGTCCTGGGAGTGTTTGATGGGGACAGTGTAGAGGGA
>NW_025965697.1:0-415 GCF_021869965.1 Rhincodon typus
ACAGTGCGCGAAAAAGAGCGCGAGAAACATTGTGCAAGGAACAGAGGGCCTGAAACAGAGTGCGGGAAAGAGAGGGCCTGGAACAGTGTATGAGAACCAGAGGGCGAGAAACAGAGGGGCTGAAACAGAGTTCGAGAAACAGAGGGGCTGAAACAGAGTGCGAGAAATTTTGTGCAGGAAGCAGAGGTCCTGAAATTGAGTGCTAGAAATAGAGTGTGAGTGACAGGGCGTGAGAAACACAGTAACTGAAACAGAGTGCGAAAACTGGAGTGCGATAAAAAGAGGGGCTGAAGCAGAGTGCCAGAAATAGAGTGTGAGAAACGGTGCGAGAAACAGATTGCGAGAAATTGAGGGCGAGAAACAGAGGGGCTGAAACAGAGTGCAAGAAACAGAGGGGTTGAAACAGAGTGCAAGA
>NW_025965697.1:515-999 GCF_021869965.1 Rhincodon typus
GCGAGAAACAGAGGGGCTGAAACTGACTGCGAGAAACAGTGTGCGAGAAACAGAGGGGCTGAAACAGAGTGTGAGAAACAGATGGTTTGAAACACAGTGCGCGAAAAAGAGTGCGAGAAACATTGTGCAAGGAACAGAGGGCCTGAAACCGAGTGCGGGAAAGAGAGGGCCTGGAACAGTGTATGAGAACCAGAGGGCGAAAAACAGAGGGGCTGAAACAGAGTTCGAGAAACAGAGGGGCTGAAACAGAGTGCGAGAAATTTAGTGCCAGAAGCAGAGGTCCTGAAATTGAGTGCTAGAAATAGAGTGCGAGAAACTGGGTGCTAGAAATAGAGTGCGAGAAACTGGGTGCGAGAAACAGAGTGCAAGAATCAGAGTGCGAGAAACAGAAGGGCTGAAACAGAGTGCGAGAAAAAGAGTGCGAGAAACAGGGTGCGAGAAAAAGAGAGCGAGAAACATTGTGCAAGAAACAGAGGGGCTGAAA
>NW_025965697.1:1499-2310 GCF_021869965.1 Rhincodon typus
TTTCTCGCAGTCAGATTCAGCCCCTCTCTTTCCCGCACTCTGTTTCTTGCATTCTGTTTCTCGCTCACTTTTTCGCGCACTGTGCTTCAACCCCTGTGTTTCACGCACTCTGTTTCAGCTCTTCTGTTTCTCAGGCTCTGTTCCAACCCTTCTCTTTCTCGCACTCTGTTTCTCACACTCTGTTTCAGCCCCTCTGTTTCTCGCACTCTGTTTCTCACAGTCAGTTTCAGCACCTCTGTTTCTCGCACTCTGTTTCTCGCAGTTAGATTCAGCCCCTGTCTTTCCCGCACTCTGTTTCAGGCCCTCTGTTTCTCACACTCTGTTTCAGCCCCTCTGTCTCTCTCACTCTGTTTCAGGCACTATGTTTCTCGCACCCTGTTTCAGACCCTCGGTTTCAGCCCCTCTGTTTTGTGCACAATGTTTCTCGCTCTCTGTTTCTCGCACCGTTTCTCGCACTCTCTGTATCTCGCACTTTGTTTCTCGCACTCTATTTCTCGCACTCTGTTTCAGGCACTCTGTTTCTCGCACTTTGTTTCTCACTGTCTGAATCTCGCACCCTGTTTGATCCCCACTGTTTCTCACACTCTGTTTCCACCCCTCTCTTTCCCGCACTTTGTTTCAGGCCCTCTGTTTCTCGCACTCGTTTTCATGCAATGTGTTTCAATCTCTCTGATTCACACTCTCTGTTTCAGTTCTTCTGTTTCTCAGACTCTGTTCTAGCCCCTCTCTTTCTCGCACTCTGTTTCTCACACTCTGCTTCTCGCACTCTTTTTCAGCCCCTCTGTTTCTCGCCCTCTGATTCTCGCACTCT
>NW_025965697.1:2810-3189 GCF_021869965.1 Rhincodon typus
CGGACTCTGTTCCAGCCCCTCAGTTTCTCCGACTGTGTTCCAGCCCCTCTGTTTCAGGCACTATGTTTCTCGCACCCTGTTTCAGCCACTCGGTTTCAGCCCCTCTGTTTCGTGCACAATTTTTCTCGCTCTCTGTTTCTCGTGCCGTTTCTCACACTCAATTTCTAGCCCTCTGTTTCAGCCCCTCTGTTTCTCGCACTCTTTTTCTAGCACTCTGTTTCTTGCACTCTGTTTCTCGCAGTCAGTTTCAGCCCCTCTGTTTCTCGCACTCTGTTTCTCGAACTCTGTTTCGGCCCCTCTGTTTCTTGCCCTCTGGTTCTCGCACTGTGTTCCAGCCACTCTGTTTGTCGCATTCTGTTCCAGGCACTCTGTTTCAGCC
>NW_025965697.1:3289-3681 GCF_021869965.1 Rhincodon typus
TCTGTTTCTCGAACTCTGTTTCGGCCCCTCTGTTTCTTGCCCTCTGGTTCTCGCACTGTGTTCCAGCCACTCTGTTTGTCGCATTCTGTTCCAGCAACTCTGTTTCAGCCCCTCTCTTTCTCGTACTCTGTTTGTCGCACTCTGTTTCATACACTCTGTTTCAGCCCCTCTGTCTCAGCACCTCTGTTTCTCGCACTCTGTATCTCGCACTTTGTTTCTCGCACTCTATTTCTAGTACTCTGTTTCGGGCACTCTGTTTCTCGCACTTTGTTTCTCACTGTCTGTATCTCGCACCCTGTTTGATCCCCTCTGTTTCTCACGCTCTGTTTCCACCCCTCTCTTTCCCGCACTCTGTTTCAGGCCTCTGTTTCTTGCACTCTGTTTCTCGCACT
>NW_025965697.1:4181-4691 GCF_021869965.1 Rhincodon typus
GAAAAAGAGTGCGAGTAACAGAGTGTGAGAAACAGAGGGGCTGAAAAAGAGTGCGAGTAACAGAGTGCGAGAAACAGAGTGGCTGGAACAGAGTGCGAGAATCAGAGGGCAAGAAACAGAGGGGCTGAAAAAGAGTGCGAGAAGCAGAGTGTGAGAAACAGAGTGCGAGAAAGAGAGGGGCTAGAACAGATTCTGAGAAACAGAAGAACTGAAACATAGTGTGTGAATCAGAGGGATTGAAACACATTGCGTGAAAATGAGTACGAGAAACAGAGTGCAAGAAACAGAGGGCCTGAAACAGAGTGCGGGAAAGAGAGGGGTGGAAACAGAGCGTGAGAAACAGAGGGGATCAAACAGGGTGCGAGATACAGACAGTGAGACACAAAGTGCGAGATACAGAGTGCGAGAAACAGAGGTGCTGAGACAGAGGGGCTGAAACAGAGTGTGTGAAACAGAGTGCGACAAACAGAGTACGAGAAAGAGAGGGGCTGAAACAGAGTGCCTGAAACA
>NW_025965697.1:5191-7663 GCF_021869965.1 Rhincodon typus
AAACAGAGAGCGAGAAACAATGTGCAAGAAACAGAGGGGCTGAAACCGAGGCGCTGAAACAGGATGCGAAAAACATAGTGCCTGAAACAGAGTGCGAGAAAGAGAGGGGCAGGAAGAGAGTGCGAGAATCAAAGGGCCAGAAACAGAGGGGCTGAAATAGAGTTCGAGAAACAGAGTGCGAGAAACAGAGGGGCTGAAACCGAGGGGCTGAAACAGGGTGTGAGAAACATAGTGCCTGAAACAGAGTGCGAGAAACAGAGGGGCTGGAACACAGTCGGAGAAACTGAGGGGTTGGAACGGAGTCCGAGAAACAGGAGGGATAAAATAGAGTGCGAGAAACAGAGGGGCTGAAACAGAGTGCGAGTAACAGAGTGCGAGAAACAGAGGGGCTGGAACAGAGTGCGAGAATCAGAGGGCAAGAAACAGAGGCGCTGAAACAGTGTGAGAGAAACAGAGTGCGAGAAACAGAGGGGCTAGAACAGAGTCTGAGAAACAGAAGAACTGAAACAGAGTGTGTGAATCAGAGGGATTGAAACACATTGCGCGAAAACGAGTGCGAGAAACAGAGTGCAAGAAACAGAGGGCCTGAAACAGAGTGCGGGAAAGAGAGGGGTGGAAACAGAGTGTGCAAAACAGAAGGGATCAAACAGGGTGCGAGATACAGACAGTGAGAAACAAAGTGCAAGAAACAGAGTGCCTGAAACAGAGTGCTAGAAATAGAGTGCGAGAAACAAAGTGCGAGATACAGAGTGCGGGAAACAGAGGTGCTGAGACAGAGGGGCTGAAACAGAGTGTGTGAAACAGAGTGCGACAAACAGAGTACGAGAAAGAGAGGGGCTGAAACAGAGTGCCTGAAACAGAATGCGACAAACAGAGTGGCTGGAACACAGTGCGAGAAACAGAGGGCAAGAAACAGAGGGGCCGAAACAGAGTTCGAGAAACAGAGTGCGCGAAACAGAGGGGCTGAAACTGACTGCGAGAAACAGAGTGCAAGAAACAGAGTGCTAGAAAAAGTGTGCGAGAAACAGAGGAGCTGAAGCAGACGGCTGGAAGTAGAGTGCGAGAAACGGTGCGAGAAGCAGAGAGCGAGAAACATTGTGCACGAAACAGAGGGGCTGAAACCGAGGGTCTGAAACAGGGTGTGAGAAACATAGTGCCTGAAACAGAGTTTGAGAAACAGAGGGGCTGAAAAAGAGTACGAGTAACAGAGTGTGAGAAACAGAGTGCGAGAAACAGAGTTTGAGAAACAGAGTGCGAGAAACAGAGTGCCAGAAGCAGAGTGCTAGAAAAAGAGTGCGAGAAACAGAGGGGCTGAAGCGGAGTGCTAGAAATAGAGTGCAAGAAACGGTGCGAGAAACAGAGAGCGAGAAACATTGTGCACGAAACAGAGGGGCTGAAACCGGGGTCTGAAACAGGGTGTGAGAAACATAGTGCCTGAAACAGAGTGCGAGAAACAGAGGAGCTGGAACACAGTCGGAGAAACTGAGAGGCTGGAACAGAGTCCGAGAAACAGAGGGGAAGAAATAGAGTGCGAGAAAGAGAGGGGCTGAAAAAGAGTGTGAGAAACAGAGGGGCTGAAAAAGAGTGCGAGTCACCGAGTGTGAGAAACAGAGTGCGAGAAACAGAGGGGCTGAAACAGAATGAAAGAAACAGAGTGCGAGAAACAGGGTGTGAGAAACAGAGGGGCTGAAACTGACTGTGAGAAACAGAGTGCAAGAAACAGAGTGCTAGAAAAAGAGTGCGAGGAACAGAGGGGCTGAAGCAGACGGCTGGAAATAGAGTGCGAGAAACGGTGCGAGAAGCAGAGAGCGAGAAACATTGTGCACGAAACAGAGTGGCTGAAACCGAGGGTCTGAAACAGGGTGCGAGAAACATAGTGCCTGAAACAGAGTGTGAGAAACAGAGGGGCTGAAAAAGAGTGCGAGTAACAGAGTGTGAGAAACAGAGTGCGAGAAACAGAGGGGCTGAAACAGAGTGAAAGAAACAGAGTGCGCGAAACAGGGTGTGAGAAACAGAGAGCGAGAAACATTGTGCGATCAACAGAGGGGCTGAAACAGTGTGTGAGAAACATAGCGTGAGAAACAGAGGGCGAGAAAGAGAGGGGCTGGAACAGTGTGTGAGAACCAGAGGGCGAGAATTAGAGGGTCTGAAACAGAGTTCGAGAAACAGAGTGTGAGAAACAGAGGGGCTGAAACAGAGTGTGAGAACCAGAGGACAAGAAACAGAGGGGCTGAAACTGACTGCGAGAAACAGAGTGCGAGAAACCGAGGGGCTGAAACAGAGTGTGAGAAACAAAGTGTGAAAAAGAGAGAGGCTGGAACAAAGTCTGAGAAACAGAAGAGCTGAAACAGAGTGCGGGAAAGAGAGGGGCGGAAACAGAGTGTGAGAAACAGAGGGGCTGAAACAGACTGCGAGAAACAGAGTGCGAGAAACAGAGAGCGAGAAACATTGTGCAAGAAACAGAGGGGCTGA
>NW_025965697.1:8163-9030 GCF_021869965.1 Rhincodon typus
GCACTCTTTTTCTCACACTCTGTTTCTCGCACTCTGTTTCTCGCAGTCAGTTTCAGCCCTTCTGTTTCTCACACTCTGTTTCCGCCCCTCTCTTTCCCGCACTCTGTTTCAGCTCTTCTGCTTCTCAGACTTTTTTCCAGCCTCTCTCTTTTTCGCACTCAGTTTCTCACACGCTGTTTCAGCCCCTCTGTTTCTCGCACTCTGTTTCTCGCAGTCAGTTTCAGCCCCTCTGTTTCTCGCCATCTGATTCTCGCACTCTGTTCCAGCACTCTGTTTCTCGCACTCTGTTTCTCGAGCTCTATTTCAGCCCTTCTGTTTCTCGCCCTGTGATTCTCGCACTCTGTTTCAGGCACTATGTTTTTCGCACCCTGTTTCAGCGCCTCGGTTTCAGCCCCTCTGTTTCTTGCACAATGCTTCTCGCTCTCTGTTTCTCGCACTCTGTTTCTCGCAGTCAGTTTCAGCCCCTCTGTTTCTCACACTCTGTTTCCGCCCATTGCTTTCCCGCACTCTGTTTCAGCCCCTCGGTTTCAGCCCTTCTGTTTCTTGCACAATGTTTCTACCTCTGTGTTTCTCGCACCCTGTTTCTCGCACTCTTTTTCTAGCACTCTGTTTCTCGCACTCTGTTTCTCGCAGTCAGTTTCAGCCTCTCTTTCTCGCACTCTGTTTCAGGCACTTCGTTTCTCGCACCCTGTTTCAGCCCCTCGGTTTCAGCCCCTCTGTTTCGTGCACAATGTTTCTCGCTCTCTGTTTCTCACACCTTTTCTCGCACTCTATTTCTAGCCCTCTGCTTCAGCCCCTCTGTTTCTCGCACTCTTTTTCAGGCACTCTGTTGCTCGCAGTCAGTTTCAGCCCCTCTGTTTCTCGCAC
>NW_025965697.1:9530-10994 GCF_021869965.1 Rhincodon typus
CTTTCATTCTGTTTCAGCCCCTCTGTTTCTCGCAAACTGTTTCTCACCCTCTGTTACTCGCACTCTTTTTCAGCCCCTCTGTTTCTCACACTCTGTTTCAGCCCCTCTCTTTCTCGCACTCTATTTCTTCCCCTCTGTTTCTCGGAGTCTGTTCCAGCCTCTCAGTTTCTCCAACTGTGTGCCAGCTCCTCTGTTTCTCGCACTCTGTTTCAGGCACTATGTTTCTCGCACCCTGTTTCAGACCCCGGTTTCAGCCCCTCTGTTTCGTGCACAATGTTTCTCGCTCTCTGTTTCTCGCACCGTTTCTCGCACTCTATTTCTAGCACTCTGCTTCAGCCCCTCTGTTTCTCGCACTCTTTTTCTAGCACTCTGCTTCTCGTACTCTGTTTCTCGCGGTCAGTTTCAGACTCTCTGTTTCTCGCACTCTGTTTCTCGAACTCTGTTTCGGTGCTCTCTTTCTTGCCCTCTGGTTCTCGCACTGTGTTCCAGCCACTCTGTTTGTCGCATTCTGTTTCAGCCCCTCTCTTTCTCGCACTCTGCGTCTCGAACTCTGTTTCGGCCCCTCTGTTTCTTGCCCTCTGTTTCTTGCACTGTGTTCCAGCCACTCTGTTTGTCACATTCTGTTTCAGGCACTCTGTTTCAGCCCCTCTCTTTCTCGTACTCTGTTTGTCGCACTCTGTTTCACACACTCTGTTTCAGACTCTCTGTCTCAGCACCTCTGTTTCCCGCACTCTGTATCTCGCACTTTGTTTCTCGCACTCTATTTCTAGCACTCTGTTTCAGGCACTCTGTTTCTCGCACTTTGTTTCTCACTGTCTGTATCTCGCACCCTGTTTGATCCCCTCTGTTTCTCACAGTCTGCTTCCACCCCTCTCTTTCCCGCACTCTGTTTCAGGCCCTCTGTTTCTTGCACTCTGTTTCTCGCACTCGTTTTCGCACAATGTGTTTCAATCCCTCTGATTCACACACTCTGTTTCAGTTCTTCTGTTTCTCAGACTCTGTTCTAGCCCCTCTCTTTCTCGCACTCTGTTTCTCTCACACTGCTTCAGCGCCTCTGTTTCTCGCCCTCTGATTCTCGCACTCTGTTCCAGCCGCTCTGTTTCTCGCACTCTGTTACTCGCATTCTTTTTCAGCCCCTCTGTTTCTCACACTCTGTTACTCGCACTCTGTTTCAGCCCCTCTGTTTCTCGCACTCTATTTTATCCCCTCTGTTTCTCGGACTCTGTTCCAACCATTCAGTTTCTCCGACTGTGTTCCAGCCCCTCTGCTTCTCGCACTCTGTTTCTCTCATACTGTTTCAGCACCTCTGTTTCTCACCCTCTGATTCTCGCACTCTGTTCCAGCCGCTCTGTTTCTCGCACTCTGTTTCAGCCCCTCTGTTTCTCGCACTCTATTTTATCCCCTCTGTTTCACGGAATCTGTTCCAACCCCTCAGTTTCTCCAACTGTGTTCCAGCCCCTCAGT
>NW_025965697.1:11494-12493 GCF_021869965.1 Rhincodon typus
CATAGTGCCTGAAACAGAGTGCGAGAAAGAGAGGGGCAGGAACAGAGTGCGCGAATCAGAGGGCGAGAAACAGAGGGGCTGAAATAGAGTTCGAGAAACAGAGTGCGTGAAACAGAGGGGCTGAAACTGACAGCGAGAAACAGAGTGCGAGAAACAGAGTGCTAGAAAAAGAGTGCGAGAAACAGGGTGCGAGAAACAGAGAACGAGAAACATTGTGCCAGAAACGGAGGGGCTGATACCGAGGGGCTGAAACAGAGCCTGAGAAACAGATGAGCTGAAACAGAGTGCGTGAAACAGAGGGGTAGAGACACAGTGCGCGAAAAAGTGAGCGAGAAACAGAATGCAAGAAACAGCGGGCCTGAAACAGAGTGCGGGAAAGAGAGGGGCGGAAACAGAATGTGAGAAAGAGAGGTGCTGAAACGGACTGCGAGAAACAGGGTGCGAAAAACATAGTGTGAGAAACGGAGAGCGAGAAAGAGAGGGGCTGGAACAGTGCGTGAGAACCAGGGGGCGAGAAACAGAGGGGCTGAAACAGAGTTTGAGAAACAGAGGGGCTGAAAAAGAGTGCGAGAACCAGAGAGCGAGAAACATTGTGCAAGAAACAGAGGGGCTGAAACCGAGGCGCTGAAACAGGGTGCGAAAAACATAGTGCCTGAAACAGAGTGCGAGAAAGAGAGGGGCTGGAACAGAGTGCGAGAATCAGAGGGGGAGAAACAGAGGGGCTGAAACCGACTGCGAGCAACAGACTGCGAGAAAAAGAGTGCGAGAAACAGAGGGGCTCAAGCAGGGGGCAAGAAATAGAGTGCGAGAAACGGTGGGAGAAACAGAGAGCGAGAAACATTGTGCACGAAGCAGAGGGGCTGAAACCGAGGGGCTGAAACAGGGTGCGAGAATCATAGTGCCTGAAACAGAGTGCGAGAAAGGGAGGGGCTGAAACTGACTGCGAGAAACAGCGTGCGAGAAACAGAGTGCTAGAAAAAGAGCGCGAGAAACAGAGGG
>NW_025965697.1:12993-14625 GCF_021869965.1 Rhincodon typus
ATTTATGCTCCTCTTAGGAAACTGGACATAGCTGATAAATTTTCCACATTGCCAGGTAGCTGTCAGAGTTGGAGCTGGAATGAAACAGCTTCCCCCAGAGGCACGGCTTATTGTGCAGCACATGTCTTCAATCCTATTGTAGGAATGGCATCAGGGCCAGTTATCTTTTTCGTATTTTTACTTTATCGTTATCTTTTTCTTGGTATCATGTGCAGCTAATCTAATTGGTTGAAAACTGGCATCTGTGATTTTGTGGACGTCATGATGAGAGTGAGGTGAATCATCAACTCGAAACTTCTGGCTGAGGATGGTGAGGATACTACATCCTTGAAGTTGCACTGATGTGCAGAGCTGTTCCATTGTTTAGGATGGGGATATTTCTGGAACCCTCTCCTCCAGGGAGATGTTTAACTGACCATGAAGATGGCCTAAAAGCCCTCCGCTTCATCGTCTCTCGCAGGCCCGACCAATCCCCCTCCACTGACACCCTTATCTATCTAACCAAACTCGTCCTTACCCTTAACAACTTCTCCTTCAACTTCTCCTCACACTTCCTACAGACAAAAGGGGGTGGCCATAGGTACCCGCATGGGCCCAAGCTATGCCTGCCTCTTTGTAGGATACGTGGAACAGTCCCTCTTCTGCAGCTACACTGGCCCCATGCCCCACCTCTTCCTCCGTTACATCGATAACTGTATCAGCGCTGCCTCATGCTCCCACAAGGAGATTGAACAGTTCATCCACTTTACTAACACCTTTCACCCCAACCTTAAGTTCACCTGGACCATCTCTAATACCTCTCTCTCCTTCCTAGACCTCTCTGTCTCCATCTCTGGTAACCGCCTGGAAACTGATACCTATTTCAAGCCCACCGACACCCACAGCTATGTATAATACACCTCCTCTCACCCGCCTTCCTGCAAGAATGCTATCCCCTATTCCCAATTCCTTCGCCTCCACTGCATCTGCTCCCAAGATGAGGCGTTCCACTCCCGGACATCCCAGATGTCTTCGTTTTTCCAGGACTGCAATTTCACCCCCACAGTGGTCGAAAATGACCTCGACCGCATGTCTCGCGTTTCCCGCACCTCAGCCCACATACCCCCTCCCCGCAATAAAAACAAAGACAGAATTCCCCTTGTCCTCACGTATCACCTCATCAATCTCCGGATCCAACGCATCATTCTCCGCGACTTCCGCCACCTGCAATCTCACCCCACTACCAAGCATATATTTCCCTCCCCATCCTTATCTGCCTTCCGGAAGGACCGCGCTCTCCACGACTCCCTCATCAGCTCCACACTCCCCACTATCCCCACCACCCCTGGCACCTTTCCCTGCAACCGCAGGAAGTGCTACACCTGCCGTTACATCTCCCCCATCACCTCCATCCCAGGCCTCAATAAAACCTTTCACATTAAACAGATGTACATCTGCTAATGTGGTCTATTTTATCCGCTGTTCCCAATGTGGCCTCCTCTACATTGGAAAATCCAAAAGGATTCTTGAAGACTGCTTTGTGGAGCACCTACACTCCCACCTTACTGACCAACCCCCACCCCCCCTTCCTACCGACACTCAGCTCACCTCTACTAGCCTCATCCCCGCCTCCTCGACCTGTCCGTGTTCCCT
>NW_025965697.1:15125-16851 GCF_021869965.1 Rhincodon typus
AGATGTGAAGGGGGTTCGTCAGTGAGGAGGGAGGGGCGGGTAGGTGGGAGGGAACACGGACAGGTCGAGGAGGCGGGGATGAGGCTAGTAGAGGTGAGCTGAGTGTCGGTAGGAAGTGGGGGTGGGGGTTGGTCAGTAAGGTGGGAGTGTAGGTGCTCCACAAAGCAGTCTTCAAGCATCCTTTTGGATTTTCCAATGTAGAGGAGGCCACATTGGGAACAGCGGATAAAATAGACCACATTAGCAGATGTACATCTGTTTAATGTGAAAGGTTTTATTGAGGCCTGGGATGGAGGTGATGGGGGAGATGTAACGGCAGGTGTAGCACTTCCTGCGGTTGCAGGGAAAGGTGCCAGGGGTGGTGGGGATAGTGGGGAGTGTGGAGCTGATGAGGGAGTCGTGGAGAGCGCGGTCCTTCCGGAAGGCAGATAAGGATGGGGAGGGAAATATATGCTTGGTAGTGGGGTCAGATTGCAGGTGGCGGAAGTCGCGGAGAATGATGCGTTGGATCCGGAGATTGATGAGGTGATACGTGAGGACAAGGGGAATTCTGTCTTTGTTTTTATTGCGGGGAGGGGGTATGTGGGCTGAGGTGCGGGAAACGCGAGACATGCGGTCGAGGTCATTTTCGACCACTGTGGGGGTGAAATTGCAGTCCTTGAAAAACGAAGACATCTGGGATGTCCGGGAGTGGAACGCCTCATCTTGGGAGCAGATGCAGTAGAGGCGAAGGAATTGGGAATAGGGGATAGCATTCTTGCAGGAAGGCGGGTGAGAGGAGGTGTATTATACATAGCTGTGGGTGTCGGTGGGCTTGAAATAGGTATCAGTTTCCAGGCGGTTACCAGAGATGGAGACAGAGAGGTCTAGGAAGGAGAGAGAGGTATTAGAGATGGTCCAGGTGAACTTAAGGTTGGGGTGAAAGGTGTTAGTAAAGTGGATGAACTGTTCAATCTCCTTGTGGGAGCATGAGGCAGCGCTGATACAGTTATCGATGTAACGGAGGAAGAGGTGGGGCATGGGGCCAGTGTAGCTGCAGAAGAGGGACTGTTCCACGTATCCTACAAAGAGGCAGGCATAGCTTGGGCCCATGCGGGTACCTATGGCCACCCCCTTTTGTCTGTAGGAAGTGTGAGGAGAAGTTGAAGGAGAAGTTGTTAAGGGTAAGGACGAGTTTGGTTAGATAGATAAGGGTGTCGGTGGAGGGGGACTGGTCGGGCCTGCGAGAGACGATGAAGCGGAGGGCTTTTAGGCCATCTTCATGGTCAGTTAAACATCTCCCTGGAGGAGAGGGTTCCAGAAATATCCCCATCCTAAACAATGGAACAGCTCTGCACATCAGTGCAACTTCAAGGATGTAGTATCCTCACCATCCTCAGCCAGAAGTTTCGAGTTGATGATTCACCTCACTCTCATCATGACGTCCACAAAATCACAGATGCCAGTTTTCAACCAATTAGATTAGCTGCACATGATACCAAGAAAAAGATAACGATAAAGTAAAAATACGAAAAAGATAACTGGCCCTGATGCCATTCCTACAATAGGATTGAAGACATGTGCTGCACAATAAGCCGTGCCTCTGGGGGAAGCTGTTTCATTCCAGCTCCAACTCTGACAGCTACCTGGCAATGTGGAAAATTTATCAGCTATGTCCAGTTTCCTAAGAGGAGCATAAATGCAATCTGACCAATTGCCATGCCCTGAGTCTCATCACGATTATCGA
>NW_025965697.1:17351-21208 GCF_021869965.1 Rhincodon typus
AAACAGAGGGGCTGAAACAGAGGGACTGAAACAGAGTGTGAGAAACAAAGGGGCTGTAACAGAGTTCGAGAAACAGAGTGCGACACACAGAGGGGATGAAAGAGAGTGCGAGAAACAGAGTGCTAGAAATAGAATGCGAGAAACGGTGCGAGAGACAGAGGAGCTGGAACACAGTCGGTGAAACTGAGGGGCTAGAACAGAGTCCGAGAAACAGAGGGGATGAAATAGAGAGCGAGAAACAGAGGGGCTGAAACCGAGGGACTGAAACAGAGTGTGAGAAACAGAGTGCCTGGAACAGAGCGCGAGAAGCAGAGGGCGAGAAACAGAGGGGCTGAAAGAGAGTGCGAGAAAAAGAGGGGCTGAAACAGAGTTCAAGAAACAGAGGGGCTGAAACAGAGTGCGAGAAACAGAGTGCGAGAAACAGAGTGCACGAAGCAGAGGGCGAGAAACAGAGGGGCTGAAACAGAGGGGCTGAAACAGAATGCGAGAAACAGATGGGCTGAAACAGAGAGCGTGAAATTTAGTGCGAGAAACAGAGGTCCTGATATTGAGTGCTAGAAATAGAGGTTGAGAAACAGCGTGCGAGAAACTGAGTACCTGAAAGAGAGTGTGAAAAACGGAGTGCGAGAAAAAGAGGGGCTGAAACAAAGGGACTGAAACAGACTGCGAGAAAAAGAGGGGCTGTTACAGAGATCGAGAAACAGAGTGACTGGAACAGAGTGCGAGAACCAGAGGGCGAGCAACAGAGGGGCTGAAACAGAGTTCAACAAAAAGAGTTTGAGAAACAGAGGGCCTGAAGCTGACTGCGAGAAACAGAGTGCGAGATACAGAGTGCTAGAAAAAGAGTGCGAGAAACAGAGGGGCTGAAGCAGCGTGCTAGAAATAGAATGCGAGAAACGGTACGAGAAACAGACGAGCTGGGACACAGTCGTAGAAACTGAAGGGCTGGAACAGAGTCCGAGAAACAGAGGGGATGAAATAGAGTGCGAGAAACAGAGGGGCTGAAACCGAGGGACTGAAACAGAGTGTGAGAAACAGAGTATCTGGAACAGAGCGCAAGAAACAGAGGGGCTGAAACAGAGTGCGAGAAACAGTGCGCGAAACAGATTGCGAGAATAGAGTGCGAGAAACAGAGGGGCTGAAACAGAGTGCAAGAAACAGAGGGGCTGAAACATAGAGTGAGAAACAGAGGGGCTGAAAATGAGTGTGAGTAACATAGTGCGAGAAACAGTGTGCAAGAAACAGAGGGGCTGAAACCGAGGGGATGAAACAGGGTGTGAGAAACACAGTGCCTGAAACAGAGTGCGAGAAACTGAGGGGCTGGAACAAAGTCCGTGAAACAGAGGGGATGAAATAGAGTGCGAGAAACAGTGGGGCTGAAACAGTGTGTGAGAAACTGAGGGGCTGAAAACTAGCACGAGTAACAGAGTGGGGGAAACAAAGGGCCTGAAAAAGAGTGTGAGTAACAGAGTGTTAGAAACAGAGGGGCTGAAACAGAGTGCGAGAAACTGAGGGGATGAAACAGAGGCGAGAAACAGAGGGGCTGAAACAGAGGGACTGAAACAGAGTGTGAGAAACAGAGTGCTTGGAACAGAGTGCGAGAAGCATAGTGCGAGAAACAGAGGGGCTGTAACAGAGTTCGAGAAATAGAGTGCCTGGAACGGAGTGCGAGGACCAGAGGGCGAGAAACAGGGTGGCTGAATCAGAGTTCAACAAAGAGAGTGCGAGAAACAGAGGGGCTGAAACTGACTGCGAGAAACAGAGTGCAAGAAACGGAGTGCTAGAAAAAGAGTGCGAGAAACAGAGGGGCTGAAGCAGCATGCTAGAAATAGAAGGTGAGAAACGGTGCGAGAAACAGAGGAGCTGGAACACAGTCGGAGAAACTGAGGGGCTGGAATAGAGTCCGAGAAACAGAGGGGATGAAATAGAGTGCGAGAAACAGAGGGGCTGAAACCGAGGGACTGAAACAGAGTGTGAGAAACAGAGTGCCTGGAACAGAGCGCGAGAAGCAGAGGGGCTGAAACAGAGTGTGAGAAACAGAGGGGATGAAACCGAGGGACTGAAACAGAGTGTGAGAAACAGTGTGCCTGGAACAGAGCATGAGAAACCGAGGGACTGAAACAGAGTGTGAGAAACAGTGTGCCTGGAACAGAGCATGAGAAACAGAGGAGCTGAAACAGAGTGTGAGAAACAGAGTGCGAGAAACAGTGGGGCTGAAACCGAGGCACTGAAACAGAGTGTGAGAAACAGAGTGCCTGGAACAGAGCACGAGAAGCAGAGGGCGTGATACAGAGGGACTGAAACAGAGTTGAAGAAACAGAGGGGCTGAAACAGCGGGACTGAAACAGAGTGTGAGAAACAGAGTGCCTGGAACAGAGAGCGAGAACCAGAGGACGAGAAACGGAGGGGCTGAAACAGAGTTCGAGAAACAGAGTGCGCGAAACAGAGGGGCTGCAACAGAGGGACTGAAAGAGAGTTCGAGAAACAGAGGGGCTGAAACCGAAGGACTGAAACAGAGTGTGAGAAACAGAGTGCCTGGAACAGAGTGCGAGAAGCAGAGGGCGAGAAACAGATGGGCTGAAACAGAGTTCGAGAAACAGATTGCGAGAAACAGAGTGCGAGAAACAGAGGAGCTGAAACAGAGTGCAAGAAACAGCAGGCGAGAAACAGAGGGGCTGAAACCGAAGGACTGAAACAGAGTGTGAGAAACAGAGTGCGAGAAACAGAGTGCAAGAATCAGAGGGCAAGAAACAGAGGGGCTGAAACAGAGTTCAAGAAACAGATTGTGAGAAACAGAGTGTGAGAAACAGAGGGGCTGAAACAGAGTGCGAGAAACAGAGTGCGAGAAACAGAGTGCAAGAATCAGAGGGCGAGAAACAGAGGGGCTGAAACAGAGGGGCTGAAACAGAGTGCGAGAAACAGATGGGCTGAAACAGAGAGCGAGAAATTTAGTGTGAGACGCAGAGGTCCTGAAATTGAGTGCGTGAAATAGAGTGTGAGAAACAGGGTGCGAGAAACAGAGTACCTGAAACAGAGTGTGAAAAGCGGAGTGCGAGAAAAAGAGGGACTGAAACAGACTGCGAGAAACAGAGAGGCTGGTACAGAGTTCGAGAAACAGAGTGCCTGGAATCGAGTGCGAGAACCAGAGGGAGAGAAACAGAGGGGTTGAAACAGAGTTCGAGGAGCAGACGGGCTGTAACAGAGTTCGAGAAACAGAGTGCCTGGAACAGAGTGCAAGAACCAGAGGGCGAGAAACAGAGTGGCTGAATCAGAGTTCGATAAACAGAGGGGATGAATTAGAGTGTGAGAAACAGAGGGGCTGAAACGGAGGTACTGAAACAGAGTGTGAGAAACAGAGTGCCTGGAACAGAGCGCGAGAAGCAGAGGGCGAGAAACAGAGGGGCTGAAACAGAATTCGAGAAACAGATTGTGAGAAACAGAGTGTGAGAAACAGATGGGCTGTAACAGAGTTCGAGAAACAGAGTGCCTGGAACAGAGGGCGAGAACCAGAGTGCGAGAAACAGAGGGGCTGAAACAGAGTTCGAGAAACAGAGTGCCTGGAACAGAGTGCAAGAACCAGAGGGCGAGAAACAGAGTGGCTGAATCAGAGTTCGATAAACAGAGTGCGAGAAACAGAGGGGCTGAAACTGACTGCGAGAAACAGAGTGCAAGAAACGGAGTGCTAGAAAATGAGTGCGAGAAACAGAGGGGCTGAAGTAGCATGCTAGAAATAGAATGCGAGAAACGGTGCGAGAAACAGAGGAGCTGGAACACAGTCGGAGAAACTGAGGGGCTGGAACAGAGTCCGAGAAACAGAGGGGATGAATTAGAGTGTGAGAAACAGAGGGGCTGAAACG
>NW_025965697.1:21308-21984 GCF_021869965.1 Rhincodon typus
GGGCTGGAACAGAGTCCGAGAAACAGAGGGGATGAAATAGAGTGCGAGAAACAGAGGGGCTGAAAACGAGGGACTGAAACAGAGTGTGAGAAACAGAGTGCCTGGAACAGAGCGCGAGAAGCAGAGGACGAGAAACAGAGGGACTGAAACAGAGTTCGAGAGACAGAGGGGCTGAAACAGAGTGTACGAAACAGAGTGCCTGGAACAGAGTGCAAGAACCAGAGGGCGAGAAACAGAGGGGCTGAAACAGAGTTCGAGAAGCAGAGTGCGAGAAACAGAGGGGCTGAAACAGTGTTCGAGAAACAGAGTGCGAGAAACAGAGGGGCTGAAACCGAGGGACTGAAACAGAGTGTGAGAAACAGAGTGCCTGGAACAGAGCGCGAGAAGCAGAGGGGCTGAAACAGAGTGTGAGCAACAGAGGGGATGAAACCGAGGGACTGAAACAGAGTGTGAGAAACAGTGCGCCTGGAACAGAGCATGAGAAACAGAGGGGCTGAAACAGAGTGTGAGTAACAAAGTGTTAGAAACAGAGGGGATGAAACAGAGTGCGAGAAACAGAGGGGATGAAACCGAGGGACTGAAACAGAGTGTGAGAAACAGAGTGCCTGGAACAGAGCGCGAGAAGCAGAGGGGCTGAAACAGAGTGTGAGAAACAGAGGGGATGAAACCGAGGGAC
>NW_025965697.1:22084-22742 GCF_021869965.1 Rhincodon typus
GCCTGGAACAGAGCGCGAGAAGCAGAGGGGCTGAAACAGAGTGTGAGCAACAGAGGGGATGAAACCGAGGGACTGAAACAGAGTGTGAGAAACAGTGTGCCTGGAACAGAGCATGAGAAACAGAGGGGCTGAAAGAAAGTGCGAGAAACAGAGTGCGAGAAACAGAGTGCTAGAGAAACAGTGCGAGAAACAGAGGGGCTGAAGCAGAGTGCTGGAAATAGAATGCGAGAAACGGTGCGAGAAACAGAGGAGCTGGAACACAGTCGGAGAAACTGAGGGGCTGGAACAGAGTCCGAGAAACAGAGGGGATGAATTAGAGTGTGAGAAACAGAGGGGCTGAAACGGAGGGACTGAAACAGAGTGTGAGAAACAGAGTGCCTGGAACAGAGCGCGAGAAGCAGAGGGCGAGAAACAGAGGGGCTGAAACAGAGTTCGAGAAACAGATTGTGAGAAACAGAGTGCGAGAAACAGAGGGGCTGAAACGGAGGGACTGAAACAGAGTGTGAGAAACAGATGGGCTGTAACAGAGTTCGAGAAACAGAGTGCCTGGAACAGAGGGCGAGAACCAGAGTGCGAGATACAGAGGGGCTGAAACAGAGTTCGAGAAACAGAGTGCGAGAAACAGAGGGGCTGAAACTGACTGCAAGAAACAGAGTGC
>NW_025965697.1:22752-24281 GCF_021869965.1 Rhincodon typus
AGAACTGAAACAGAATGCATGAAACAGAGGGGTTGAAACACAGTGCGCGAAAAAGAGTGCAAGAAACAGAGTGCGAGAAACAGTGCATGAAACAGATTGCGAGAAACAGAGTGCGAGAAACAGAGTGCGACAAACAGAGTGCGACAAACAGAGTGCAAGAATCAGAGGGTGAGAAACAGAGGGGCTGAAAGAGAGTTCGAGAAACAGATTGCGAGAAACAGAGTGCGAGAAATAGAGTGCGAGAAACAGAGGGGCTGAAACAGAGTGCAAGAAACGGAGGGACTGAATCAGAGTGTGAGAAACAGAGGGGCTGGAACACAGTCGGAGAAACTGAGCGGCTGGAACAAAGTCCGAGAAACAGAGGGGAAGAAATAGAGTGCGAGAGACAGAGGGGCTGAAACACAGGCGAGAAACAGAGGGGATGAAACCGAGGGACTGAAACAGAGAGTGAGAAACAGAGAGCCTGGAACAGAGTGCTAGAAACAGAGTGCCTGGAACAGAGTGTGAGAACCAGAGGGCGAGAAACAGAGTGGCTGAATCAGAGTTCAATAAACAGAGTGCGAGAAACAGAGGGGCTGAAACTGACTGCGAGAAAAAGAGTGCGAGAAACAGAGGGGCTGAAGCAGCGTGCGAGAAATAGAATGGAAGAAACGGTGCGAGAAACAGAGGAGCTGGAACACAGTCGGAGAAACTGAGGGGCTGGAACAGAGTCCGAGAAACAGAGGGGATGAAATAGAGTGCGAGAAACAGAGGGGCTGAAACCGAGGGACTGAAACAGAGTGTGAGAAACAGAGTGCCTGGAACAGAGTGCAAGAAGCAGACGGCGAGAAACAGAGGGACTGAAACAGAGTTCGAGAAACACGTTGCCGGGAACCGAGTGCGAGAACCAGTGGGCGAGAAACAGAGTGTTAGAAACAGAGGTGCTGAAACAGAGTGTGAGAAACAGAGGGGATGAAATAGAGTGCAAGAAACAGAGGGGCTGAAACACAGGCGAGAAGCAGAGGGGGTGAAACCGAGGGACTGAAACAGAGTGCGAGAAACAGAGAGCAAGAAACAGAAGGCCTGAAACAGAGTGTGGGAAAGAGAGGGGCGGAAACAGAGTGTGATAAACAGAGGGACTGAAACAGACTGCGAGAAACAGAGGGGCTGTAACAGAGTTCGAGAAACAGAGTGCCTGGAACAGAGTGCGAGAACCAGAGGGCGAGAAACAGAGGGGCTGAAACAGAGTTCAAGGAACAGACGGGCTGTAACAGAGTTCGAGAAACAGATTGCCTGGAACAGAGTGCAAGAACCAGAGGGCGAGAAACAGAGTGGCTGAATCAGAGTTCGATAAACAGAGTGCGAGAAACAGAGGGGCTGAAAGAGAGTGCGAGAAACAGAGTGCGAGAAACAGAGTGCTAGAAAAAGAGTGCGAGAAACACAGGGGCTGAAACAGAGGGCTGGAAATAGAATGCGAGAAACGGTGCGAGAAACAGAGGAGCTGGAACACAGTCGGAGAAACTGAGGGGCTGGAACAGAGTCCGAGAAAC
>NW_025965697.1:24381-26739 GCF_021869965.1 Rhincodon typus
AAACAGAGTGCCTGGAACAGAGTGCGAGAAGCAGAGGGCGAGAAACAGAGGGACTGAAACAGAGTGTGAGAAACAGACGGGCTGTAACAGAGTTCGAGAAACAGAGTGCTTGGAACAGAGCGCGAGAAGCACAGGGCGTGAAACAGAGGGACTTAAACAGAGTGTGAGAAACAGAAGGGCTGGAACAGAGTCCGAGAAACAGAGTGGATGAAATAAAATGTGAGAAACAGAGGGGCTGAAAAAGAGCATGAGTAACAGAGTGTGAGAAACAAAGGGCCTGAAAAAGAGTGTGAGTACCAGAGTGTTAGAAACAGAGGGGCTGAAACAGAGTTCGAGAAACACGTTGCCGGGAACCGAGTGCGAGAACCAGTGGGCGAGAAACAGAGTGTTAGAAACAGAGGTGCTGAAACAGAGTGTGAGAAACAGAGGGGATGAAATAGAGTGCGAGAAACAGAGGGGATGAAACAGAGGGGCTGGAGCAGAGGGGCTGCATCATAGCGCGTGAAAAAGAGGCTCTGAAACAGAGTGCAAGAAAAAGAGGGGCTGAAACAGCGTGTGAGATACAGAGGGGCTGAGACGGTGTGCTTGAAACAGAGGTGCTGAAACATAGTGCGAGATACAGAGGGGTTGAAACAGCGGGGCTGGATCAGAGTGCGAGAAACAGCGGGGCTGAAACAGAGAGCGAGAAACAGAGTGGCTGAAACAGAGGCCCTGAAACAGAATTGAGAAACAGACGGGCAGAAACAGAGTGCGAGAAACAGAGGGGCTGGAACAGAGGGGCTGCAACATAGTGCGAGAAAAAGAGGGGCTGAAGCAGAGTGCAAGAAAAAGAGGGGCTAAAACAGAGTGCGAGAAAAAGAGGGGTTGAAAGAGAGTGTAAGAAAAAGAGGGGTTGAAACAGAGGGCTGAAACAGAGTGCTGAAACAGAGTGCGAGATACAGAGGGGTTGAAACAGAGTGCGAGAAACAGAGGGGCTGGAAAAGAGGGGCTGAAACAGAGTGCAACAAAAAGAGGGGCTGAAACAGAATGCAAGAAACAGGGAGGCTGAAACAGAGTGTGAGAAAGCGAGAAGCTGTAAAAGAGTGCGAGAAACAGAGGGTCTGAAACTGAGTGCGCGAAACAGAGGGGCTGAAACAGAAGGGTTGAAACAGCAAGGCTGAAACAGAGTGAGAGAAACATACAGGCTGAAACAGACTGCGAGATACAGAGGGGTTGAAACAGAGGGGCTGGAAAAGATGGGCTGAAACAGAGTGCGAGAAACAGAGGGGCGGGAGCAGAGAGGCTGCAACATAGTGCGTGAAAAAGTGTGGCTGAAACAGAGTGCAAGGAAAAGAGGGGCTGAAACAGAGTGCGAGAAACAGAGAGGCTGAAACAGAGTGTGAGAAGCGAGAGGCTGTAAAGAGTGCGAGAAACAGAGGTGATGAAACAGAGGGGCTGAAACAGCAAGGCTGAAACAGAGTGAGAGAAACAGTGGGGCTGAAATAGAGAGCGAGAAACAGAGGGGCTGATACAGAGCACGAGAAACAGTGGGGCTGAAACAGACAACGATAAACAGAGGGGCTGAAACAGAGTGCTAGAAACATACGGGCTGAAACAGAGTGCCAGATACAGAGGGGTTGAAACAGAGGGGCTGGATCAGAGTGAGAGAAACAGAGGTGATGAAACAGAGTCTGAAAAACAGAGGGGCTGAAACAGGGTGCAAGAAACAGAGAGGCTGAAACAAAAGGCTGAAACAGAGTGCGAGAAACAGACAGGATGATATCAGAAGGGCTGAAACAGAGTGTGAGAAACAGTGGGGCTGAAACAGAGTGAGAGAAACAGAGGTGATGAAATCGAGTGTGAGAAACAGCGGGGCTGAAACAGAGTGCGAGAAACAGAGAGGATGAAACAGAGTGCGAGAAACAGAGTGCGAGAAACAGAGGGGATGAAACAGAGGGCGAGAAACAGCGGGGCTGAAACAGCGTGTGAGATACAAAGGGGCTGAGACGGTGTGCTTGAAACAGAGGTGCTGAAACATAGTGCGAGATACAGAGGGGTGGAAACAGAGGGGCTGGATCAGAGTGCGAGAAACAGCGGGGCTGAAACAGAGAGCGAGAAACAGAGTGGCTGAAACAGAGGCCCTGCAACAGAATTGAGAAACAGACGGTCTGAAACAGAGTGCGAGAAACAGAGGGGCTGGAACAGAGGGGCTGCAACATAGTGCGAGAAAAAGAGGGGCTGAAGCAGAGTGCAAGAAAAAGAGGGGCTGAAACAGAGTGCGAGAAAAAGAGGGGTTGAAAGAGAGTGTAAGAAAAAGAGGGGTTGAAACAGAGGGCTGAAACAGAGATCGAGAAACAGAGGGGTTGAAACAGAGTGCGA
>NW_025965697.1:27239-27541 GCF_021869965.1 Rhincodon typus
TGTTTCAGCCCATCTCTTTCCCACAATCTGTTTCAGGCCTTCTGTTTTTTGCACTCTGTTTCTCGCACTCTGTTTCGCGCAATGTGTTTCAACCCCTCTGTTTCATACACTCTGTTTCAGTTCTTCTGTCTCTCCAACTGTGTTCCAGCCCCTCTGTTTCTCTCAATCTGTTTCTCACACTCTGTTTCAGTCCCTCTGTTTCTCGCGCACTGTTCCAGCCCCTCCCTTTCTCGCACTCTGTTTCTCGCACACTGTTACTCGCGTTCTTTTTCAGCCCCTCTGTTTCTCACCCTCTGGTTCTC
>NW_025965697.1:27641-28070 GCF_021869965.1 Rhincodon typus
CACTCTGTTTCAGCCCCTCTGTTCCTCGCCCTCTGATTCTTGCACTCTGTTTCTCGCACTCTGTTTCTCACACTCCATTTCTCACACTCTGTTTCAGCCCCTCTGTTTCTCGCGCACTGTTCCAGCCCCTCCCTTTCTCACACTCTGTTTCTCGCACACTGTTACTCGCGTTCTTTTTCAGCCCCTCTGTTTCTCACCCTCTGGTTCTCGCACTCTGTTCCAGGCACTCTGTTTCTCACATTCTGTTTCAGTGCCTCAGTTTCAGCCCCTCTGTTTCTCACACTCTGTTTATCGAACTCTGATTCAGCCACTCTGTTTCTCGCCCACTGGTTCTTGCACTCTGTTCCAGGCACTCTGTTTCTCGAACTCTGTTACTGCCCGTCTGTTTCTCGCAGTCTGTTTCAGCCCCTCTGTTTCTCGCACTCTGTT
>NW_025965697.1:28570-29561 GCF_021869965.1 Rhincodon typus
GAGAAACAGAGGGGCTGAAACAGAGTGCAAGAAACAGAGGGGCTGAAACAGAGTGTGAGAAACAGAGGGGCTGGAACACCGTCGCAGAAACTGAGCGGCTGGAACAAAGTCCGAGGAACAGAGGGGATGAAATAGAGTGCGAGAAACAGAGGGGCTGAAACAGAGGCGAGAAACAGAGGGGCTGAAACCGAGGGACTGAAACAGAATGTGAGAAACTGAGTGCCTGGAACAGAGTGCGAGAAGCAGAGTGCGAGAAACAGAGGGGCTGTAACAGAGTTCGAGAAACAGAGCACCTGGAACACAGTGCGAGAACCAGAGGGCGAGAAACAGAGTGGCTGAATCAGAGTTTGATAAACAGAGTGTGAGTAACAGAGGGGCTGAAAAAGAGCGTGAGTAACAGAGTGCGAGAAACAGAGTGCGAGAAAGAGAGGAGCTGGAACAGTGAGCGAGAAACAGAGGGGCTGAAACAGAATGTGAGAAACAGAGTGCGAGAAACAGTGTGCGAGAAACAGAGTGCAAGAATCAGAGGGCGAGAAACAGAGGGGCTGAAACTGACTGCGAGAAACAGAGTGCGAGAAACTGAGTGCTGGAAAAAGAGTGCGAGAATCAGAGGGGCTGAAACACACGCGAGAAACAGAGGGGATGAAACCGAGGGACTGAAACGGAGTGCTAGAAACAGAGGGGCTGAAACAGAGTGCAAGAAACAGAGGGGTTGAAACAGAGTGTGAGAAACAGAGGGGCTGGAACATAGTCGGAGAAACTCAGCAGATGGAACAAAGTCCGAGAAACAGAGGGGATGAAATAGAGTGCGAGAAACAGAGGGGCTGAAACACAGGCGAGAAACAGAAGGGATGAAACCGAGGGACTGAAATAGAGTGTGAGAAACAGAGAGCCAGGAACAGAGTGCGAGAAACAGAGGGGCTGAAAAAGAGTGCAAGAAACAGAGGGGCTGAAACAGAGTGTGAGAAACAGAGGGGCTGAAAATGAGTGT
>NW_025965697.1:30061-30650 GCF_021869965.1 Rhincodon typus
TTCTCGCAAACTGTTTCTCGAACTCTGTTTCAGCCCCTCTGTTTCTCGCCCTCTGGTTCTCACACTCTGTTCCAGCCCCTCTCTTTCTCGCACTCTGTTTCTCACACTCTGTTTCTCGCACACTGTTTCAGCCCCTCTGTTTCTCGCACTCTATTTCATCCCCTCTGCTTCTCGGACTCTGTTCCAGCCCCTCAGTTTCTCCAACTGTGTTCCAGCCCCTCTGTTTCTCGCACTATGTTTCTCGCTCTCTGTTTCTCGCATTGTGTTTCAACCCCTCTGGTTCACGCACTCTGTTTCAGCTCTTCTGTTTCTCAGACATTTTTCCAGCCCCTCTCTTTTTCACACTATGTTTCTCACACCCTGTTTCAGCCCCTTGGTTTCAGCCCCTCTGTTTCTTGCACAATGTTTCTAGCTCTCTGTTTCTCGCACCCTGTTTCTCGCACTCTGTTTCTCGAACTCTGTTCCAGCCCGTCTCTTTCTCGCACTCTGTTTCTCATACTCTGTTTCTCACGCACTGTTTCAGCCCCTCTGTTTCTCGCACAATGTTTCTCGCTCTCTGTTTCTAGCACCATGTTTCTCGCCCTCTGTT
>NW_025965697.1:31150-32084 GCF_021869965.1 Rhincodon typus
TGAGTGCTAGAAATAGAGTGTGAGAAACAGGGTGCGAGAAACAGAGTACCTGAAACAGAGAGTGAAAAATGCAATGCGAGAAAAAGAGGGGCTGAAACAGACTGCGAGAAACAGAGGGGCTGTAACAGAGTTCGAGAAACAGATTGCCTGGAACGGAGTGCGAGAACCAGAGGGCGAGAAACAGAAGAGCTGAAACAGAGTGCGTGAACCAGAGGCGTTGAAACATAGTGCGCGAAAAAGTGTGCGAGAAACAGAGTGCAAGAAACAGAGGGCCTGAAACAGAGTGCGGGAAAGAGAGGGGTTGAAACACAGTGCGCGAAAAAGAGTGCGAGAAACAGTGCGAGAAACAGAGTGCAAGAAACAGAGTGCGAGAAACAGAGGGGCTGAAACTGAGTGCGAGAAACAGAGGTGCTGAAATAGAGTGCGAGAAACAGAGGGGTTGAAACAGAGGGTGAGAAACAGAGTGGCTGAAATAGAGTGCGAGAAACAGAGGGGCTGAAACCGAGGGACTGAAACAGAGTGTGAGAAACAGAGTGCCTGGAACAGAGTGCGTGAAGCAGAGGGCGAGAAACAGAGTTCGAGAAGCAGAGTGCGAGAAACAGACGTGCTGTAACAGAGTTCGAGAAACACAGTGCCTGGAACAGAGTGCGAGAACCAGAGGGCGAGAAACAGAGGGGCTAAAACTGACTGCGAGAAACAGAGTACGAGAAACAGAGGGGCTGAAACAGAGTGAGAGAAACCGAGGGCTGAAACAGTGTGCGAGAAACAGAGTGTGAGAAACAGAGTGCGATAAAGAGAGGGGCTGGAACAGAGTCTGAGAAACAGAAGAACTGAAACAGAATGCATGAAACAGAGGGGTTGAAACACAGTGCGCGAAAAAGAGTGCAAGAAACAGAGTGCGAGAAACAGTGCATGAAACAGTTTGCGAGAAACA
>NW_025965697.1:32584-34334 GCF_021869965.1 Rhincodon typus
ACTCTGTTTCTCGCACCCTGTTTCTCACACTCTATTTCTAGCACTCAATTTCAGGACCTCTGCTTCTCGCACTAAATTTCTCACACTCTGTTTCAGCCCATCTGTTTCTCGCACTCTGTTTCAGCCCCTCTGTTTCAGCACCTCTGTTTCTCGCCCTCTGATTGTTGCACTCTGTTTCTCGCACTCTGTTTCTCGCAATCTGTTTCAGCCCCTCTGTTTCTTGCACTCTGTTTGAGACCCTATGTTTCTCGCACTCTGTTTCTCGCAATCTGTTTCGCGCACTGTTTCTCACACTCTGTTTCTCACACTCTTTTTCGCGCACTGTGTTTCAACCCCTCTGTTTCATGCGTTCTGTTTCAGTTCTTCTGTTTCTCAGACTCTGTTCCAGCCCCTCTCTTTATCGCACTCTGTTTCTCACACTCTGTTTCTCACACACTGTTTCAGCCCTCGGTTTCTCATGCCCTGTTTCTCGCACTCTCTTTCAGCCCCTCTGTTGCTCGCACTCTGTTTCTAACATTCTGTTACTCGTGCTCATTTTCAGCCCCTCTGTTTCTCACACTCTGTTTCAGCCCCTCTGTTTCTCGCACGATATTTCTTCCCCTCTGTTTCTTTTACTCTGTTCCAGCCCCTCTGTTTCTCACACTCTTTTTCCAGCACTCTGTTTCTCGCAGTCAGTTTCAGCCCCTCTGTTTCTCGCACTCTGTTTCTCGAACTCTGTTTCAGCCCCTCTGTTTCTCGCCCTCTGGTTCTCGCACTCTGTTCCAGGCACTGTGTTTCTCGAACTCTGTTACCGCCCGTCTGTTTCTCGCACTCTGTTTCAGTCCCTCTGTTTCTCGCCCTCTGCTTCACGCACTCTGTTCCAGGCACTCTGTTTCTCACACTCTGTTTCAGTCCCTCGGTTTCAGCCCCTCTGTTTCTCGCACTCTATTTCATCCCCTCTGTTTCTCGGACTCTGTTCCAGCACCTCAGTTTCTCCGACTGTGTTCCAGCTCCTCTGTTGCTCGCACCGTTTCTCGCATTCTATTTCCAGCACTCTGCTTCAGCCCCTCTGTTTCTCGCACTGTTTCTCCAGCACTCTGTTTGTCGCACTCTGTTTCTCGCACTCTCTTTCAGCACCTCTGTTTCTCGCACTCTGTTTATCGAACTCTAATTCAGCCACTCTGTTTCTCGCCCTCTGGTTCTTGCACTCTGTTCCAGGCACTCTGTTTCTCGAACTCTGTTACAGCCCGTCTGTTCCTCGAACTCTGTTTCAGCCCCTCAGTTTCTCGCCCTCTGGTTCTCGCACTCCGTTCCAGGCAATCTGTTTCTCGAACTCTGTTACAGCCCCTCTGTTTCTCGCAGTCTGTTTCAGCCCCTCTTTTACTCGCATTCCATTTTTCACTCTCTGTTTCAGGTACTCTGTTTCTCGCGCCCTGTTTCTCACACTCTGTTTCTCGCGCTCAATTTCAGGACCTCTGTTTCTCACACTCTGTTACTTGTGCTCTTTTTCAGCCCCTCTGTTTCTCACACTCTGTTTCAGCCCCTCTGTATCTTGCACTCTGTTTCAGCCCCTCTGTTTCTCGCACCCTGTTTCTCACCCTCTATTTCTATCATTCAATTTCAGGACCTCTGCTTCTCACACTACATTTCTCGCACTCTGTTTCACCCAATCTCTTTCTCGCACTCTGTTTCAGCCCCTCTGTTTCTCGCCCTCTGATTCTGGCACTCTGTTTCTCGCACCCTGTTTCTCACACTCTATTTCTAGCACTCA
>NW_025965697.1:34834-35423 GCF_021869965.1 Rhincodon typus
GAGAAACCGAGGGCTGAAACAGTGTGCGAGAAACAGAGTGTGAGAAACAGAGTGCGATAAAGAGAGGGGCTGGAACAGAGTCTGAGAAACAGAAGAACTGAAACAGAATGCATGAAACAGAGGGGTTGAAACACAGTGCGCGAAAAAGAGTGCAAGAAACAGAGTGCGAGAAACAGTGCATGAAACAGTTTGCGAGAAACAGAGTGCGAGAAACAGAGGGCGAGAAACAGAGGGGCTGAAACAGAGTTCGAGGAACAGACGGGCTGTAACAGAGTTCGAGAAACAGAGTGCCTGGAACAGAGTGCAAGAACCAGAGGGCGAGAAACAGAGTGGCTGAATTAGAGTTCGATAAACAGAGTGCGAGAAACAGAGGTGCTGAAAGAGAGTGCGAGAAACAGAGTGCGACAAACAGAGTGCTAGAGAAACAGTGCGAGAATCAGAGGGGCTGAAGCAGAGTGCTGGAAATAGAATGCGAGAAACGGTGCGAGCAACAGAGGAGCTGGAACACAGTCGGAGAAACTGAGGTGCTGGAACAGAGTCCGAGAAACAGAGGGGATGAAATAGAGTGCGAGAAACAGAGGGGCTGAAA
>NW_025965697.1:35923-36424 GCF_021869965.1 Rhincodon typus
CTCTGTTCCAGGCACTCTGTTTCGTACACTCTGTTTCAGCCCCTCTGTCTCTCGAACTCTGTTTCAGTCCCTCTGTTTCTCGTCCTCTGCTTCTCGCGCTCTGTTCCAGGCACTCTATTTCTCACACTCTGTTTCAGTCCCTCGTTTTCAGCCCCTCTGTTTCTCGCACTCTATTTCATCCCCTCTGTTTCACGTACTCTGTTCCAGCCCCTCAGTTCCTCCGACTGTGTTCCAGCTCCTTTGTTTCTCGCACCATTTCTCGCATTCTATTTCTAGCACGCTGCTTCAGCCCCTGTGTTTCTCGCACTCTTTTTCTCGCACTCTGTTTCTCGCACTCTGTTTGTCGAACTCTGATTCAGCCACTCTGTTTCTAGCCCTCTGGATCTCTCACTCTGTTCCAGGCACTCTGTTTCTCAAACTCTGTTACAGCCCGTCTGTTTCTTGAACTCTGTTTCAGCCCCTCTGTTTCTCGCACTCTGCATCTCGCACTCTGTTCCAGGC
>NW_025965697.1:36924-37605 GCF_021869965.1 Rhincodon typus
TCTCACACTCTGTTTCTCGCGCTCTGTTTCTTGCCTTCGGTTTCAGCTCCTCTGTTTCTCGCACTCTTTTTCGCGCACTGTGTTTCAACCCCTCTCTTTCCCGCACTCTGTTTCAGGCCCTCTGTTTCTTGCACTCTGTTTCAGTCCAGCGTTTTCAGCCCCTCTGTTTCTCGCACTCTATTTCATCCCCTCTGTTTCTAGCCCTCTGGTTCTCGCACTCTGTTCCAGACACTCTGTTTCGTACACTCTGTTTCAGTCCCTCTGTTTCTCGTCCTCTGCTTCTCGTGATCTGTTCCAGGCACTCTGTTTCTCACACTCTGTTTCAGTTCCTCGTTTTCAGCCCCTCTGTTTCTCGCACTCTATTTCATCCCCTCTGTTTCACAGACACTGTTCCAGCCCCTCAGTATCTCCGACTGTGTTCCAGCTCCTCTGTTTCTCGCACCGTTTCTCGCATTCTATTTCTAGCACGCTGCTTCAGCCCCTCTGTTTCTCGCACTCTTTTACTCGCACTCTGTTTCTCGCACTCTGTTTGTTGAACTCTGATTCAGCCACTCTGTTTCTAGCCCTCTGGATCTCGCACTCTGTTCCAGGCACTCTGTTTCTCAAACTATGTTACAGCCCGTCTGTTTCTCAAACTCTGTTACAGCCCCTCTGTTTCTCGCACTCTGCTTCTTGCACTCT
>NW_025965697.1:38105-39130 GCF_021869965.1 Rhincodon typus
TTTCTCACACTCTGTTTCTCGCACACTGTTTCAGCCCTCGGTTTCTCGCACTCTGTTTCAGCCCCTCTGTTTCTCGTACTCTGTTTCTCGTGCTCTGTTTCAGCCCCTCTGTTTCTCGCACTCTGTTTCTAACACTCTGTTACTCACACTCTTTCTCATGCCCTTTGTTTCTCACACTCTGTTACTCGTGCTCTTTTTCAGCCCATCTGTTTCTCACACTCTGATTCAGCCCCTCTGTTTCTCGTACTCTGTTCCAGCCCCTCTGTTTATCATGCTCTTTTTCCAGCACTCTGTTTCTCGCAGTCAGTTTCAGCCCCTCTGTTTCTCGCCTGCTGGTTCTCGCACTCTGTTCCAGGCACTGTGTTTCTCGAACTCTGTTACAGCCCGTCTGTTTCTCGCACTCTGGTTCAGTCCCTCTGTTTCTCGCCCTCTGGTTCTCGCACTCTGTTCCAGGCACTGTGTTTCTCGAACTCTGTTACAGCACGTCTGTTTCTCGCACTCTGGTTCAGTCCCTCTGTTTCTCGCCCTCTGCTTCACGCACTCTGTTCCAGCCCTTCTGTTTCTCACACTCTTTTTCCAGCACTCTGTTTCTCGCACTCTGTTTCTCGAACTCTGTTTCAGCCCCTCTGTTTCTCGCACTCTGCTTCTCGAACTCTGTTTCAGCCCCTCTGTTTCTCGCCCTCTGGTTCTCACACTCTGTTCCAGGCACTCTGTTTCGTACACTCTGTTTCAGCCCCTCTGTCTCTCGAACTCTGTTTCAGTCCCTCTGTTTCTCGTCCTCTGCTTCTCACGCTCTGTTCCAGGCACTCTGTTTCTCACACTCTGTTTCAGTCCCTCGTTTTCAGCCCCTCTGTTTCTCGCACTCTATTTCATCCCCTCTGTTTCTCGGACTCTGTTCCAGCCCCTCAGTTTCTCCGACTGTGTTCCAGCTCCTCTGTTTCTCGCACCGTTTCTCGCTTTCTATTTCTAGCACGCTGCTTCAGCCCCTCTGTTTCTCGCACTCTGTTTCTCGCAGTCAGTTTCAG
>NW_025965697.1:39630-40289 GCF_021869965.1 Rhincodon typus
GGGATGAAATAGAGTGCGAGAAACAGAGGGGCTGAAAGTGAGGAACTGAAACAGAGTGTGAGCAACAGAGTGCCTGGAACAGAGCGCGAGAAGCAGAGGACGAGAAACAGAGGGACTGAAACAGAGTTCGAGAAACAGAGGGGCTGAAACAGAGTGCGAGAAACAGAGGGGCTGGAACAGAGTTCGAGAAACAGAGTGCGAGAAACAGAGTGGCTGAAACTGAATGAGAGAAACAGTGTGCGAGAAACAGAGGGGCTGAAACAGAGTGTGAGAAACAGAGTGCAAAAAAGAGAGGGGCTGGAACAGAGTCTGAGAAGCAGAAGAGCTGAAACAGAGTGCGTGAACCAGAGACGTTGAAACATAGTGCGCGAAAAAGAGCGCGAGAAACAGAGTGCAAGAAACAGAGGGCCTGAAACAGAGTGCGGGAAAGAGAGGCGTTGAAACACAGTGCGCGAAAAAGAGTGCGAGAAACAGAGGAGCTGAAACCGAGTGCAAGAAACAGAGCGCGAGAAACAGAGTGTGAGAAACAGTGCGCGAAACAGATTGCGAGAAACAGGGTGTGAGAAACAGAGGGGCTGAAACAGAGTGCAAGAAACAGATTGGCTGAAACAGAGTGTGAGAAACAGAGGGGCTGAAATTGAGTGTGAGTAACAGAGTGC
>NW_025965697.1:40789-41223 GCF_021869965.1 Rhincodon typus
GAACAGAGTCTGAGAAACAGTAGAACTGAAACAGAATGCATGAAACAGAGGGGTTGAAACACAGTGCGCGAAAAACAGTGCGAGAAACAGAGTGCGAGAAACAGAGGAGCTGAAACCGAGTGCAAGAAACAGAGCGCAAGAAACAGAGTGCAAGAAACAGTGCGCGAAACAGATTGCGAGAAACAGGGTGCGAGTAACAGAGGGGCTGAAACAGAGTGCAAGAAACAGAGGGGCTGAAACAGAGTGTGAGAAACAGAGGGGCTGAAATTGAGTGTGAGTAACAGAGTGCGAGAAAGAGTGTGAGAAACAGAGTGCGAGAAACAGAGGTGCTGGAACACAGTCGGAGAAACTGAGGGGCTGAAACCGAGGGACTGAAACAGACTGTTAGAAACAGAGTGCCTGGAACAGAGTGCGAGAAGCAGAGTGCGAGAAAC
>NW_025965697.1:41323-41728 GCF_021869965.1 Rhincodon typus
GAAACTGAGGGGCTGGAACAGAGTCCGAGAAACAGAGGGGATGAAATAGAGTGCGAGAAACAGAGGGGCTGAAACCAAGGGACTGAAACACAGTGTGAGAAACAGAGGGACTGAAACAGAGTGTGAGACACAGAGTGCGCGAAAGAGAGGGGCTGGAACACAGTCGGAGAAACAGAAGAACTGAAACAGAGTGTCCGAAACAGAGGGGTTGAAATACATTGTGCGAAACAGAGTGCGAGAAACAGAGTGCAAGAAACAGAAGGCCTGAAACAGAGTGTGGGAAAGAGATGGGCTGAAACAGAGCGCGAGAAACAGAGTGCGAGAAACAGTGCGCGAAACAGATTGCGAGAAACAGGGTGCGAGAAACAGAGGGGCTGAAACAGAGTGCAAGAAACAGAGGGGCTG
>NW_025965697.1:42228-43115 GCF_021869965.1 Rhincodon typus
GAGGGGCTGGAACAGAGTCGGAGAAATTGAGGGTATGAAACCGAGGGACTGAAACAGAGTGTGCGAAACAGAGTGCCTGGGACAGAGTGCGAGAAGCAGAGGACGAGAAACAGAGGGACTGAAACAGAGTTCGAGAGACAGAGGGGCTGAAACAGAGTGTACGAAACAGAGTGCCTGGAACAGAGTGTGAGAACCAGAGGGCGAGAAACAGAGGTGCTGAAACAGAGTTCGAGAAGCAGAGTGCGAGAAACAGAGGGCTGAAACAGTGTTCGAGAAACAGAGAGCGAGAAACAGAGTGCTGGAAAAAGCGTGTGAGAAACAGAAGGGCTGGAACAGAGTCCGAGAAACAGAGGGGATGAAATAGAGTGTGAGAAACTTAGGGGCTGAAAAAGACTAAGAGTAACAGAGTGTTTGAAACAGAGGGGCTGAAACAGAGTGCGAGAAACAGTGTGCGAGAAAGAGTCAACGAAACAGATTGCGAGAAACAGAGTGCGAGAAACAGAGGGGCTGAAACAGTGTTCAAGAAACAGAGTGCGAGAAACAGAGTGCTGGAAAAAGAGTGTGAGAAACAGAAGGGCTGGAACAGAGTCCGAGAAACAGAGGGGATGAAATAGAGTGTGAGAAACGTTGGGGCTGAAAAAGACTGTGAGTAACAGAGTGTTAAAAACAGAGGGGCTGAAACAGAGTGCGAGAAACAGTGTGCGAGAAAGAGTCCACGTAACAGATTGTGAGAAACAGAGTGCGAGAAACAGAGGGGCTGAAACAGAGCACAAGTAACAGAGTGTGAGAAACAGAGGGGCTGAAAATGATTATGAGTAACAGAGTGCGAGAAAGAGTGTGAGAAACAGAGTCTGAGAAACAGAGGGGCTGGAACACAGTCGGAGAAA
>NW_025965697.1:43615-44974 GCF_021869965.1 Rhincodon typus
GTTTCAGCCCCTCTGTTTCTCGCACTCTATTTCATCCCCTCTGTTTCTCGCACTCTGTTTCTCGCACTCTCTTTCAGCCCCTCAGTATCTCGCTCTCTGTTTGAGCCCCTCTGTTTCTCACACTCTGTTCCCACCCCTCTCTTTCCCACACTCTGTTTCAGGCCTTCTGTTTCTCGCACTCTGTTTCTCACATTCCCTTTCAGTCCCTCTGTTTCAGCCCCTCTGTTTCTCGCACTCTGATTCTTGCACTCTGTTTCTCGCACTTTGTTTCTCACACTCTGTTTCAGCCCCTCTGTTTCTCGCGCTCTGTTCCAGGCACTTTGTTTCTCACACTCTGTTTCAGCCCCTCTGTTTCTCACGCTCTGTTCCAGGCACTCTGTTTCTCACACTCTGTTTCAGTCCCTCTGTTTAACGCTCTCTGCTTCTCGCACTCTGTTCCAGGCACTCCATTTCTCACACTCTGTTTCAGTCCCTCGGTTTCAGCCCCTCTGTTTCTCGCACTCTATTTCATCCCCTCTGTTTCTCAGACTCTGTTGCAGCCCTTCTGTTTCTCACACTCTTTTTCCAGCACTCTGTTTCTCGCGCTCTGTTTCTCGAACTCTGTTTCAGCCCCTCTGTTTCTCGCACTCTGTTTCTCAAACTCTGTTTCAGCCCCTCTGTTTCTCGCCCTCTGGTTTTCGCACTCTGTTCCAGGCACTCTGTTTCTCGAACTCTGTTTCAGCCCCTCTGTTTCTTGAACTCTGTTTCAGTCCCTCTGTTTCTCACTCTCTGCTTCTCGCGCTCTGTTCCAGGCACTCTGTTTCTCGCCCTCTGATTCTTGCACTCTGTTTGTCGCACTCTGTTTCTCGCACTCTGTTTCTCACACTCTGTTTCAGCCCCTCTGTTTCTCGCGCTCTGTTCCAGGCACTCTGTTTCTCACACTCTGTTTCAGTCCCTTGGTTTCAGCCCCTCTGTTTCTCGCACTCTATTTCATCCCCTCTGTTTCTCAGATTCTGTTCCAGCCCCTCAGTTTCTCCGACTGTGTTCCAGCTCCTCTTTTTCTAGCACTATTTCTCGCATTCTATTTCTAGCATGGTTCTTCAGCCCCTCTGTTTCTCGCACTCTTTTTCTAGCACTCTGATTCTCGCACTCTGTTTGTTGAACTCTGATTCAGCCCCTCTGTTTCTCGCCCTCTGGTTCTCGCACTCTGTTCCAGGCACTCTGTTTCTCAAACTCTGTTACAGCCCGTCTGTTTCTCAAACTCTGCTTCAGCCCCTCTGTTTCTCGCCCTCTGGTTCTCGCACTCTGTTTCTCGCACTCTGTTTCTCGAACACTGTTTCAGCCCCTCTGTTTCTCGCACTCTGCTTCTCGAACTCTGTT
>NW_025965697.1:45074-45685 GCF_021869965.1 Rhincodon typus
CTGTTTCAGCCCCTCTGTTTCTCGCACTCTGCTTCTCGAACTCTGTTTCAGCCCCACTGTTTCTCGCCCTCTGGTTCTCGCACTCTGTTCCAGGCACTCTGTTTCGTACACTCTGTTTCAGTCCCTCTGTTTCTCGGACTCTGTTCCAGCCCTTCTGTTTCTCACACTCTTTTTCCAGCACTCTGTTTCTCACACTCTGTTTCTCGAACTCTGTTTCAGCCCCTCTGTTTCTCGCACTCTGTTTCTCGCAATCTGTATCGTGGACTCTTTCTCGCAGACTGTTTCTCGCATTCTGTTTCAGCTCCTCTGATTCTAACACTCTCTTACTCACAGTCTTTTTCAGCCCCTACGTTTCTCACACTTTAATTCATCCCCTCTGTTTCTCGGACTCTGTTCCAGCCCTTCTGTTTCTCACACTCTTTTTCCAGCACTCTGTTTCTCGCACTCTGTTTCTCGAACTCTGTTTCAGCCCCTCTGTTTCTAGCACTCTGTTTCTCGAACTCTGTTTCAGCCCCTCTGTTTCTCGAACTCTGTTTCAGTCCCTCTGTTTCTCGTCCTCTGCTTTCGCGCTCTGTTCCAGGCACTCTGTTTCTCACACTCTGTTTCAGTTC
>NW_025965697.1:45785-46581 GCF_021869965.1 Rhincodon typus
TTCTCCGATTGTGTTCCAGCTCCTCTGTTTCTCGCACCATTTCTCGCATTCTATTTCTAGCACGCTGCTTCAGCCCCTCTGTTTCTCGCACTCTTTTTCTGGCACTCTGTTTCTCGCACTCTGTTTGTTGAACTCTGATTCAGCCACTCTGTTTCTAGCCCTCTGGATCTCGCACTCTGTTCCAGGCACTCTGTTTCTCAAACTCTGTTACAGCCCGTCTGTTTCTCAAACTCTGTTACAGCCCCTCTGTTTCTCGCACTCTGCTTCTCGCACTCTGTTCCAGGCACTCTGTTTCTCACACTCTGTTTCAGTCCCTCGGTTTCAGCCCCTCAGTTTCTCCGACTGTGTTCCAGCACCTCTGTTTCTCGCACTCTGCTTCTCACACTCTGTTCCAGGCACTCTGTTTCTCACACTCTGTTTCTGTCCCTCGGTTTCAGCCCCTCTGTTTCTCCGACTGTGTTCCAGCCACTCTGTTTCTAGTCGTCTGGATAGCACACTGTGTCCCAGGCACTCTGTTTCTCAAACTCTGTTACAGCCCGTCTGTTTCTTGAACTCTGATTCAGCCCCTCTGTTTCTCGCACTCTGCTTCTCGCACTCTTTCTCGAACTGTGTTACTCATAATCATTTTCAGCCCCTCTGTTTCTCACACTCTGTTACTTGTGCTCTGTTTCTGCCCCTCTGTTTCTCGCACTCTGTTTCTCGCAATCTGTTTTGCGGACTCTTTCTCGCACACTGTTTCTCGCACTCTGTTTCAGCCCCTCTGTTTCTCACACTCTGTTACTTGTGCTCTGTTTCT
>NW_025965697.1:46681-49418 GCF_021869965.1 Rhincodon typus
TTCAGCCCCTCTGTTTCTCGCACTCTGCTTCTCGCACTCTGTCCCAGGCACTCTGTTTCGCACACTCTGTTTCAGTCCCTCGGTTTCATACCCTCAATTTCGCCGACTGTGTTCCAGCCCCTCTGTTTCTCACACTCTGTTTCTCACACTCTTTCTCGCACTCTGTTACTCATAATCATTTTCAGCCCCTCTGTTTCTCACACTCTGTTACTTGTGCTCTGTTTCAGCCCCTCTGTTTCTCGCACTCTGTTTCTCGCAATCTGTTTCGTGGACTCTTTCTCGCACACTGTTTCTCGCATTCTGTTTCAGCCCCTCTGTTTCAAACACTCTGTTACTCACAGTCTTTTTCAGCCCCTACGTTTCTCACACTCTATTTCATCCCCTCTGCTTCTCGGACTCTGTTCCAGCCCTTCTGTTTCTCACACTCTTTTTCCAGCACTCTGTTTCTCACACTCTGTTTCTCGCTCACTGTTTCAGCCCTCTGTTTCTCGCAGTCTGTTTCAGCCCCTCTGTTTCTAACACTCTGTTACTCACATTCTTTTTCAGCCCCTACGTTTCTCACACTCTATTTCATCCCCTCTGTTTCTTGGACTCTGTTCCAGCCCTTCTGTTTCTCACACTCTTTTTCCAGCACTCTGTTTCTCGCACTCTGTTTCTCGAACACTGTTTCAGCCCTTCTGTTTCTCGCACTCTGCTTCTCGAACTCTGTTTCAGCCCCCCTGTTTCTCGCCCTCTGGTTCTCGCACTCTGTTCCAGGCACTCTGTTTCGTACACTCTGTTTCAGTACCTCTGTTTCTCGTCCTCTGCTTCTCACACTCTGTTTCTCGCACAGTGTTTCAGCCCTCGGTTTCTCGCACTCTGTTTCAGCCCCTCTGTTTCTAACAATCTGCTACTCACACTCTTTTTCAGGCCCTTTGTTTCCCACACTCTGTTACTTGTGCTCTTTTTCAGCCCCTCAGTTTCTCACACTCTGTTTCAGCCCCACTGTTTCTCGCACTCTATTTCATCCCCTCAGTATCTCGCACTCTTTTTGAGCCCTTCTGTTTCTCACACTCTTTTTCCAGCACTCTGTTTCTCGCACTCTGTTTCTCGAACACTGCTTCAGCCCCTCTGTTTCTCGCACTCTTTTTCCAGCACTCTGTTTCTCCAACTCTGTTTCAGCCCCTCTGTTTCTCGCACTCTGTTTCAGTCCCTCGGTTTCAGCCCCTCTGTTTCTCGCCATCTGGTTCTCGCACTCTGTTCCAGGCACTCTGTTTCTCGAACTCTGTTTCAGCCCCTCTGTTTCTCGCACTCTGTTTCAGTCCCTCTGTTTCTCACCCTCTGCTTCTCGCGCTCTGTTCCACGCACTCTGTTTCTCACACTCTGTTTCAGTCCCTCGGTTTCAGCCCCTCTGTTTCTCGCACTCTATTTCATCCCCTCTGTTTCTCGCACTCTGTTTCTCGCACTCTCTTTCAGCCCCTCAGTATCTCGCTCTCTGTTTGAGCCCCTCTGTTTCTCACACTCTGTTCCCACCCCTCTCTTTCCCACACTCTGTTTCAGGCCTTCTGTTTCTCGCACTCTGTTTCTCACATTCCCTTTCAGTCCCTCTGTTTCAGCCCCTCTGTTTCTCGCACTCTGATTCTTGCACTCTGTTTCTCGCACTTTGTTTCTCACACTCTGTTTCAGCCCCTCTGTTTCTCGCGCTCTGTTCCAGGCACTTTGTTTCTCACACTCTGTTTCAGCCCCTCTGTTTCTCACGCTCTGTTCCAGGCACTCTGTTTCTCACACTCTGTTTCAGTCCCTCTGTTTAACGCTCTCTGCTTCTCGCACTCTGTTCCAGGCACTCCATTTCTCACACTCTGTTTCAGTCCCTCGGTTTCAGCCCCTCTGTTTCTCGCACTCTATTTCATCCCCTCTGTTTCTCAGACTCTGTTGCAGCCCTTCTGTTTCTCACACTCTTTTTCCAGCACTCTGTTTCTCGCGCTCTGTTTCTCGAACTCTGTTTCAGCCCCTCTGTTTCTCGCACTCTGTTTCTCAAACTCTGTTTCAGCCCCTCTGTTTCTCGCCCTCTGGTTTTCGCACTCTGTTCCAGGCACTCTGTTTCTCGAACTCTGTTTCAGCCCCTCTGTTTCTTGAACTCTGTTTCAGTCCCTCTGTTTCTCACTCTCTGCTTCTCGCGCTCTGTTCCAGGCACTCTGTTTCTCGCCCTCTGATTCTTGCACTCTGTTTGTCGCACTCTGTTTCTCGCACTCTGTTTCTCACACTCTGTTTCAGCCCCTCTGTTTCTCGCGCTCTGTTCCAGGCACTCTGTTTCTCACACTCTGTTTCAGTCCCTTGGTTTCAGCCCCTCTGTTTCTCGCACTCTATTTCATCCCCTCTGTTTCTCAGATTCTGTTCCAGCCCCTCAGTTTCTCCGACTGTGTTCCAGCTCCTCTTTTTCTAGCACTATTTCTCGCATTCTATTTCTAGCATGGTTCTTCAGCCCCTCTGTTTCTCGCACTCTTTTTCTAGCACTCTGATTCTCGCACTCTGTTTGTTGAACTCTGATTCAGCCCCTCTGTTTCTCGCCCTCTGGTTCTCGCACTCTGTTCCAGGCACTCTGTTTCTCAAACTCTGTTACAGCCCGTCTGTTTCTCAAACTCTGCTTCAGCCCCTCTGTTTCTCGCCCTCTGGTTCTCGCACTCTGTTTCTCGCACTCTGTTTCTCGAACACTGTTTCAGCCCCTCTGTTTCTCGCACTCTGCTTCTCGAACTCTGTT
>NW_025965697.1:49918-50491 GCF_021869965.1 Rhincodon typus
TCTCAAACTCTGTTACAGCCCGTCTGTTTCTCAAACTCTGTTACAGCCCCTCTGTTTCTCTCACTCTGCATCTCGCACTCTGTTCCAGGCACACTGTTTCTCACACTCAGTTTCAGTCCCTCGGTTTCAGCCCCTCAGTTTCTCCGACTGTGTTCCAGCCACTCTGTTTCTCGCACTCTGTTTCTCACACTCTTTCTCGCACTCTGTAACTCACACTCAATTTCAGCCCCTCTGTTTCTCACACTCTGTTACTTGTGCTCTTTTTCAGCCCCTCTGTTTCTCACACTCTGTTTCAGCCCCTCTGTATATTGCACTCTGTTTCAGTCCCTCTGTTTCTCGCACCCTGTTTCTCGGAAACTGTTTCGCGCACTGTTTCTCGCACTCTTTTTCTAGCTCTCTTTTTCTTGCACTCGGTTTCAGCTCCTCTGTTTCTCGCACTCTTTTTCGTGCACTGTGTTTCAACCCCTCTGTTTCATGCATTCTGTTTCAGTTCTTCTGTTTCTCAGACTCTGTTCCAGCCCCTCTCTTTATCGCACTCTGTTTCTCACACTCTGTTTCTCGCACAGTGTTTCA
>NW_025965697.1:50991-51553 GCF_021869965.1 Rhincodon typus
TTCCAGCCCCTCTCTTTCTCACACTCTGTTTCAGGCACTATGTTTTTGGCATCCTGTTTCAGCGCCTCGGTTTCAGCCCCTCTGTTTCTTGCACATTGTTTCTCGCTCTCTGTTTTTCGCACCCTGTTTCTCGCACTCTTTTTCGAGCACTCTGTTTCTCGCAGTCAGTTTCAGCCCCTCTGCTTCTCGCACTCTGTTTCTCGAACTCTATTTCAGCCCCTCTGTTTCTCGCCCTCTGATTCACGCACTGTGTTCCAGCCCTTCTCTTTCTCGCACTCTGTTTCAGGCACTATGTTTTTCGCACCCTGTTTCAGCGCCTCGGTTTCAGCCCCTCTGTTTCTTGCACAATGTTTCTCGCTCTCTGTTTCCCGCGCTCTTTTTCAAGCACTCTGTTTCTCGCACGCTGTTTCTCGCAGTCAATTTCAGCCCCTCCCTTTCTCGCACTATGTTTCAGGCACTATGTTTCTCGCACCCTGTTTCAGCCCCTCGGTTTCAGCCCCTCTGTTTCGTGCACAATGTTTCTCGCTCTCTGTTTCTCACACCGTTTATCGCACTCTATTTC
>NW_025965697.1:52053-53665 GCF_021869965.1 Rhincodon typus
GCGAGAAACAGAGTGCTCGAAAAAGAGTGCGAGAAACAGGGTGCGAGAAACAGAGAGCGAGAAACAATGTGCAAGAAACAGAGGGGCTGAAACCGAGGCGCTGAAACAGGATGCGAAAAACATAGTGCCTGAAACAGAGTGCGAGAAAGAGAGGGGCAGGAACAGAGTGAGAGAATCAGAGGGCCAGAAACAGAGGGGCTGAAACTGACTGCGAGCAACTGAGTGCCAGAAAAAGAGTGCAAGAAACAGAGGGGCTCAAGCAGGGGGCTAGAAATAGAGTGCGAGAAACGGTGTGAGAAACAGAGAGCGAGAAACATTGTGCACGAAACAGAGGGGCTGAAACCGAGGGACTGAAACAGGGTGCGAGAAACATAGTGCCTGAAACAGATTGCGAGAAAGGGAGGGGCTGAAACTGACATCGAGAAACAGCGTGCGAGAAACAGAGTGCAACAATCAGAGGGCGAGAAACAGAGGTGCTGAAACAGAGGGGCTGAAACAGAGTGCGAGAAACAGATGGGCTGAAACAGAGTGCGAGAAGCAGAGGTCCTGAAATTGAGTGCTAGAAATAGAGTGTGAGAAACAGGATCGAGAAACAGAGTGCCAGAATCAGAGGGCGAGAAACAGAGGGGCTGAAACAGAGTGCGAGAAAGAGATTGGGTGAAACAGAGTGCGAGAAATGTAGTGTGAGAAGCAGAGGTCCTGAAATTGAATGATAGAAATAGAGGGTGAGAAACAGGGTGCGAGAAACAGAGTACATGAAACAGAGTGTGAAAAACCGAGGGCGAGAAAAAGAGGGGCTGAAACAAAGGGACTGAAACAGACTGCGAGAAACAGAGGGGCTGAAACAGAGTTCGAGAAACAGATTGCGAGAAACACAGTGCGAGAAACAGAGGGGCTGAAACAGAGTGCAAGAAACAGAGGGGCTGAAACAGATTGCGAGAAACAGAGTGCGAGAAACAGAGTGCAACAATCAGAGGGCGAGAAACAGAGGTGCTGAAACAGAGGGGCTGAAACAGAGTGAGAGAAACAGATGGATTGAAACAGAGTGCGAGAAATTTAGTGCGAGAAGCAGAGGTCCTGAAACTAAGTGCGAGAAAAAGAGTGGCTGAAACAGACTGCGAGAAACAGAGGGGCTGTAACAGAGTTTGAGAAACAGAGTGCCTGGAACGGAGTGCGAGAACCTGAGGGAGAGAAACAGAGGGGCTGAAACAGAGTACGACGAACAGACGGGCTGTAACAGAGTTCGAGAAACAGAGTGCCTGGAACAGAGTGCAAGAACCAGAGGGTGAGAAACAGAGTGGCTGAATCAGAGTTCGATAAACAGAGTGCAAGAAACAGAGGGGCTGAAGCAGAGTGCTGGAAATAGAATGCGAGAAACGGTGCGCGAAACAGAGGAGCTGGAACACAGTCGGAGAAACTGAGGGGCTGGAACAGAGTCCGAGAAACAGAGGGGATGAAATAGAGTGTGAGATACAGAGGGGCTGAAACCGAGGGACTGAAACAGAGTGTGAGAAACAGAGTGCCTGGAACAGAGCGCGAGAAGCAGAGGGTGAGAAACAGAGGGACTGAAACAGAGTGCGAGAAACAGACAGGCTGTAACAGAGTTCGAGAA
>NW_025965697.1:53675-54777 GCF_021869965.1 Rhincodon typus
CAGAGGGGATGAAATAGAGTGCGAGAAACAGGGGGGCTGAAACAGAGAAGTGAGAAACTGAGTGGCTGAAAAGAGCACGAGTAACAGAGTGTGAGAAACAAAGGGCCTGAGCAAGAGTGTGAGTAACAGATTGTTAGAAATAGAGGGGCTGAAACAGAGTGCAAGAAACAGAGGGGCTGAAACAGAGGCGAGAAACAGAGGAGCTGAAACCGAGGGACTGAAACAGAGTGTGAGAAACAGAGTGCCTGGAACAGAGTGCGAGAAGCAGAGTGCGAGAAACAGAGGGGCTGTAACAGAGTTCGAGAAACAGAGTGCCTAGAACAGAGTGCGAGAACCAGAGGGTGAGAAACAGAGGGGCTGAAAAAGAGCGTGAGTAACAGAGTGCGAGAAACAGAGAGCGAGAAAGAGAGGGGCTGGAACAGTGTGCGAGAAACAGAGGGGCTGAAACAGAGTGTGAGAAACAGAGAGCAAGAATCAGAGAGCGAGGAACAGAGGGGCTGAAGCAGAGTTCGAGAAACAGACTGCGAGAAACAGAGTGCGAGAAACAGAGGGGCTGAAACAGAGTGCAAGAAACAGAGGGGCTGAAACAGAGTGCGAGAAACAGAGGGGCTGAAGCAGAGGCGAGAAACAGAGGGGCTGAAACCAAGGGACTGAAACAGAGTGTGAGAAACAGAGTGCCTGAAACGGAGTGCGAGAAACAGAGTGCGAGAAACAGAGTGCTCGAAAAAGAGTGCGAGAAACACAGTGTGAGAAACAGAGAGCCTGGAACAGAGCGCGAGAAGCAGAGGGCGAGAAACAGAGGGGCTGAAATAGAGTTTGAGAAACAGAAGGGCTGAAACAGAGTGCAAGAAACAGAGGGGCTGAAACAGAGGGGCTGAAAAAGAGCACAAGTAACAGAGTGTGAGAAACAGAGGGGCTGAAAATGAGTGTGAGTAACAGAGCGCGAGAAAGAGTGTGAGAAACAGAGTGCGAGAAACACAGGGTCTGGAACACAGTCGGAGAAACTGAGGGGCTGGAACAAAGTCCGAGAAACAGAGGGGATGAAATAGAGTGCGAGAAGCAGAGAGGCTGAAACAGAGGCGAGAAACAGAGGAGCTGAAAC
>NW_025965697.1:55277-55843 GCF_021869965.1 Rhincodon typus
AACAGATTGCGAGAAACAGAGTGCGAGAAACAGAGGGGCTGAAACAGTGTTCGAGAAACAGAGTGCGAGAAACAGAGGGGCTGAAATAGAGTGTTAGAAACGTTGGGGCTGAAAAAGACATTGAGTAACAGAGTGTTAGAAACAGAGGGGCTGAAACAGAGTGCGAGAAACAGTGTGCGAGAAAGAGTCCACGAAACAGATTGCGAGAAACAGAGTGCGAGAAACAGAGGGGCTGAAACAGAGCACAAATAACAGAGTGTGAGAAACAGAGGGGCTGAAAATGATTATGAGTAACAGAGTGCGAGAAACAGTGTGAGAAACAGAGTGTGAGAAACAGAGTGGCTGGAACACAGTCGGAGAAATTGAGGGTATGAAACCGAGGGACTGAAACAGAGTGTGCGAAACAGAGTGCCTGGGACAGAGTGCGAGAAGCAGAGTGCAAGAAACAGAGGGGCTGAAACCGAGTTCAAGAAACAGACGGGCTGTAACAGAGTTTGAGAAACAGAGTGCCTGGAACACAGTGCGTGATCCAGAGGGATAGAAACAGAGTGGCTGAATCAGAGTTC
>NW_025965697.1:56343-56869 GCF_021869965.1 Rhincodon typus
GAAACAGAGGGGATGAAATAGAGTGTGAGAAACGTTGGGGCTGAAAATGACTGTGAGTAACAGAGTGTTAGAAACAGAGGGGCTGAAACAGAGTGCGAGAAACAGTGTGCGAGAAAGAGTCCACGAAACAGATTGCGAGAAACAGAGTGCGAGAACCAGAGGGGCTGAAACAGAGCACAAGTAACAGAGTGTGAGAAACAGAGGGGCTGGAACACAGTCGGAGAAATTGTGGGTATGAAACCGAGGGTTGAAACAGAGTGTGCGAAACAGAGTGCCTGGGACAGAGTGCGAGAAGCAGAGTGCAAGAAACAGAGGGGCTGAATCAGAGTTCGAGAAACAGAGAGCGAGAAACAGGGTGCTGGAAAAAGTGTGTGAGAAACAGAGGAGCTGGAACAGAGTCCGAGAAACAGAGGGGATGAAATAGAGTGCGAGAAACAGTGGGGCTGAAACAGAGTGTGAGAAACTGAGGGGCTGAAAAAGAGTGTGATTAAAAGAGTGTTAGAAACAGAGGGGCTGAAACAGAGTG
>NW_025965697.1:57369-58590 GCF_021869965.1 Rhincodon typus
CGAGAAGCAGAGGGTGAGAAACAGACGGGCTGGAACAGAGTTCGAGAAACAGAGTGCCTGGAACAGAGAGCGAGAACCAGAGGGCCAGAAACAGAGGGGCTGAAACAGAGTTCGAGAAACAGAGTGCGAGAAACAGGGTGCTGGAAAAAGTGTGTGAGAAACAGAGGGGCTGGAACAGAGTCCGAGAAACAGAGGGGATGAAATAGAGTGCGAGAAACAGTGGGGCTGAAACAGAGTGTGAGAAACTGAGGGGCTGAAAAAGAGTGTGAGTAAAAGAGTGTTAGAAACAGAGGGGCTGAAACAGAGTGCGAGAAACCGAGGGCTGAAACACTGTGCGAGAAACAGAGTGTGAGAAACAGGGTGCGATAAAGAGAGGGGCTGGAACAGAGTCTGAGAACCAGAAGAACTGAAACAGAATGCATGAAACAGAGGGGTTGAAACACATTGCGTGAAAAAGAGTGCGAGAAACAGAGTGCGAGAAACAGAGGAGCTGAAACCGAGTGCGAGAAACAGTGCACGAAACAGATTGCGAGAAACAGAGGGGCTGAAACAGAGGGGCTGAAACAAAGTGCAAGAAACAGAGAACGTAAACAGAGTGTGAGAAACAGAGTGCCTGAAACAGAGCACAAGTAACAGAGTGTGAGAAACTGAGGGGCTGAAAATGAGTGTGAGTAACAGAGTGCGAGAAAGAGTGTGAGAAACAGAGGGCGAGAAACAGAGGGGCTGGAACACAGTCGGAGAAACTGAGAGGCTGGAACAAAGTCCGAGAAACATAGGGGATGAAATAGAGAGCGAGAAACTGAGGGGCAGAAACAGGGGGGCTGAAACCGAGGGACTGAAACAGAGTGTGAGAAACAGAGTGCCTGGAACAGAGTGCGAGAACCAGAGGGCGAGAAACAGAGGGGCTGAATCAGAGTTCAACAAACAGAGTGCGAGAAACAGAGTATTGAAAAAGAGTGCGAGAAACAGAGGGGCTGAAGCAGCGTGCTAGAAATAGAATGCGAGAAATGGTACGAGAAACAGAGGAGCTGGAACACAGTCGGAGAAACTGAGGGGCTGGAACAGAGTCTGAGAAGCAGAGGGGATGAAATAGAGTGCGAGAAACAGAGGGGCTGAAACCAAGGGACTGAAACAGAGTGTGAGAAACAGCGTGCCTGGAACAGAGCGCCAGAAGCAGAGGGCGAGAAACAGAGGGGCTGTAGCAGAGTTCGAGAAACAGAG
>NW_025965697.1:59090-60340 GCF_021869965.1 Rhincodon typus
GAAACAGAGGAGCTGGAACACAGTCGGAGAAACTGAGGGGCTGGAACAGAGTCTGAGAAGCAGAGGGGATGAAATAGAGTGCGAGAAACAGAGCGGCTGAAACCAAGGGACTGGAACAGAGCACGAGAAACAAAGGGGCTGAAACAGAGTGTGAGAAACAGAGTGCGAGAAACAGAGTACGAGAAACAGAGTGCAAGAATCAGAGGGCGAGAAACAGAGGGGCTGAAACAGAGGGACTGAAAGAGAGTGTGAGAAACAGAGTGCGAGAAAGAGAGGGGCTGGAACACAGTCTGAGAAACAGAAGAACTGAAACAGAGTGTATGAAACAGAGGGGTTGAAACACATTGTGCGAAACAGAGTGTGAGAAACAGAGTGCAAGAAACAGAAGGCCTGAAACAGAGTGTGGGAAAGAGAGGGGCGGAATCAGAGTGTGAGAAACAGAGCAGCTCAAACAGAGTGCGAGATACTGAGGGGATGAAATTGAGTGCGAGAAACAGTGGGGCTGAAACAGAGTGTGAGAAACTGGGGGGCTGAAAAAGAGCACGAGTAACAGAGTGTGGGAAACAAAGGGCCTGAAAAAGAGTGTGAGTAGCAGATTGTTAGAAACAGAGGGGCTGAAACAGAGTGCGAGAAACCGAGGGCTGAAACACTGTGCGAGATACAGAGTGTGAGAAACAGAGTGCGATAAAGAGAGGGGCTGGAACAGAGTCTGAGAAACAGAAGAACTGAAACAGAATGCATGAAACAGAGGGGTTGAAACACAGTGCGCGAAAAAGAGTGCAAGAAACAGAGTGCGAGAAACAGTGCATGAAACAGATTGCGAGAAACAGAGTGCGAGAAACAGAGGGCGAGAAACAGAGGGGCTGTAACAGAGTTCGAGAAACAGAGGGCCTGGAACAGAGTGCAAGAACCAGACGGCGAGAAACAGAGTGGCTGAATTAGAGTTCGATAAACAGAGTGCGAGAAACAGAGGTGCTGAAAGAGAGTGCGAGAAACAGAGTGCGACAAACAGAGTGCGAGAAACAGAGTGCAAGAATCAGAGGGCGAGAAACAAAGGGGCTGAAACAGAAGGACTGAAAGAGAGTGTGAGAAACAGAGTGCGAGAAAGAGAGGGGCTGGAACACAGTCTGAGAAACAGAAGAACTGAAACAGAATGCATGAAACAGAGGGGTTGAAACACAGTGCGTGAAAAAGAGTGCGAGAAACAGAGGAGCTGAAACCGAGTGCAAGAAACAGAGCGCGAGAAAGAG
>NW_025965697.1:60840-61720 GCF_021869965.1 Rhincodon typus
TGAAACAGAGTGTGAGATTAAGAGTGCGAGAAACAGAGTGCGAGAAAAAGAGTGCGAGAAACACCGGGGCTGAAGCAGCGTGCTAGAAATAGAATGCGAGAAATGGTGCGAGAAACAAAGGAGCTGGAACACAGTCGGAGGAACTGAGGGGCTGGAACAGAGTCCGTGAAACAGAGGGGATGAAATAGAGTGCGAGAAACAGAGGGGCTGAAAACGAGGGACTGAAACAGAGTGTGAGAAATAGAGTGCCTGGAACAGAGTGCGAGAAGCAGAGGACGAGAAACAGAGGGACTGAAACAGAGTTCGAGAGACAGAGGGGCTGAAACAGAGTGTACGAAACAGAGTGCCTGGAACAGAGTGTGAGAACCAGAGGGCGAGTAACAGAGGGGCTGAAACAGAGTTCGAGAAGCAGAGTGCGAGAAACAGAGGGGCTGAAACAGTGTTCGAGAAACAGAGTGCGAGAAACAGAGTGCTGGAAAAAGAGTGTGAGAAACAGAAGGGCTGGAACAGAGTCCGAGAAACAGAGGGGCTGAAACAGAGTGCAAGATACAGAGGGGCTGAAACAGAGTGTGAGAAACAGAGGGGCTGAAAAAGAGCACAAGTAACAGAGTGTGAGAAACAGAGGGGCTGAAATTGAGTGTGAGAAACGTAGGGGCTGAAAAAGACTGTTAGTAACAGAGTGTTAGAAACAGAGGGGCTGAAACAGAGTGCGAGAAACAGTGTGCGAGAAAGAGTGTGAGAAACAGAGTGCGAGAAACAGAGGTGCTGGAACACAGTCGGAGAAACTGAGGGGCTGAAACCGAGGGACTGAAACCGAGTGTGAGAAACAGTGTGCCTGGAACAGAGTGCGAGATGCAGAGTGCGAGAAACAGAGGGGCTG
>NW_025965697.1:62220-63148 GCF_021869965.1 Rhincodon typus
CTGTTTCTCGTACTCTGTTTATCGCAGTCAGATTCAGCCCCTCTATTTCTCGCACTCTATTTCTCGAACACTGTTTCAGCCCTTCTGTTTCTCGGCCTCTGGTTCTCGCACTCTGTTTCTCACACTCTGTTTCTTGCATTCTGTTTCAACCCCTCTGTTTCTTGCACTCTGTTTCAGCCCCTCTTTTTCTCGCACTCCGTTTTTCGCACTCTGTTTCAGGTACTCTGTTTCTCGCACCCTGTTACTCGCACTCTATTTCTAACATTCAAATTCAGGACCTCTGCTTCTCGCACTAAATTTCTCTCACTCTGTTTCAGCACCTCTGTTTCTCGCACTCTGTTTCAGGCCCTCTGTTTCAGCCCTTCTGTTTCTCGCACTCTGATTCTTGCACTCTGTTTCTCGCCCTCAGTTTCTCGCAATCTGTTTCTCGAACCGTTTCTCACACTCTATTTCTGGCACTCTGCTTCAGCCCCTCTTTTTATCGCACTCCATTTTTCTCACTCTGTTTCAGTTACTCTGTTTCTCGCACCCTGTCTCTCACACTCTATTTCTAGCACTCAATTTCAGGACCTCTGCTTCTGGCACTAAATTTCTCGCACTCTGTTTCAGCCCCTCTGTTTCTTGCACTCTGTTTCTCGAACTCTGTTTCAGCCCCTCTCTTTCTCGCCCTCTGATTCTCAAACACTGTTCCAGGCACTCTGTTTCTCGAACTCTGTTTCAGTCCCTCTGTTTCTCACACTCTGTTTCCGCCCCTCTCTTTCCCACACTCTGTTTCAGGCCTTCTGTTTCTTGCACTCTGTTTCTCTAACTCTGTTTCGCGCAATGTGTTTCAACTCCTCTGTTTCCGACACTCTGTTTCAGTTCTTCTGTTTCTCCGACTGTGTTCCAGCCCCTCTCTTTGTCGCACTCTGTTTCTCACACTCTGTTT
>NW_025965697.1:63648-64186 GCF_021869965.1 Rhincodon typus
GCGAGAAACAGAGGGGCTGAAACAGAGTGGGAGAAACAGAGGGGATGAAACAGAGTGAGAGAAACAGAGTGTGAGAAACAGAGGGCGAGAAATAGAGGGGTGAAACCGAGTGCGAGAAACAGAGGCGCTGAAACAGAGCAAGAGAAACAGAAGGTGATAAACAGAGGGGCTGAAACAGAGGGCGAGAAACAGAGTGTGAGAACCAGAGGGCAAGAAACAGAGGGGAGAAACCGAGTGCGAGAAACAGAGTGCAAGAAACAGAGTGCGAGGAACAGAGGGTCCTAAAAAGAGTGCGAAATGCAGACTGCGAGAAACAGAGTGCGAGAAACAGAAGGGCTGAAACAGATTGCAAGAAACAGAGTTCGAGGAACAGAGGGGTTGAAACAGAGTGCGAGAAACAGAGGGGCTGAAACAGAGTACGAGAAACAGAGGGGCAGAAGCAGAGTGCGAGAAACAGAGGGTCCTAAAAAGAGTGCAAAATACAGACGGCGAGAAACAGAGTGAGGGAAACAGAGGGTGAGAAACAGAGGGCGAGAAA
>NW_025965697.1:64686-65783 GCF_021869965.1 Rhincodon typus
TTTCAGCCCCTCTGTTTCTCGCACTCTATTTCAACCCCTCTGTTTCTCGGACTCTGTTCCAGACCCTCAGTTTCTCCGACTGTGTTCCAGCCCCTCTGTTTCAGGCACGATGTTTCTCGCACCCTGTTTCTCGCACTCTGTTTCTCGCACTCAGTTTCAGCCCCTCTGTTTCTCGCACTCTGTTTCAGCCCCTCTGTTTCTTGCATTCTGTTTCAACCCTTCTGTTTCTTGCACTCTGTTTCAGCCCCTCTGTTTCTCGCCCTCAGTTTCTCGCAATCTGTTTCTCGCACCGTTTCTCACACTCTATTTCTGTCACTCTGCTTCAGCCCCTCTTTTTATCGCACTCCATTTTTCGCACTCTGTTTCAGTTACTCTGTTTCTCGCACCCTGTCTCTCACACTCAATTTCTAGCACTCAATTTCAGAACCTCTGCTTCTGGCACTAAATTTCTCGCACTCTGTTTCAGCCCCTCTGTTTCTTGCATTCTGTTTCTCGAACTCTGTTTCAGCCCCTCTCTTTCTCGCCCTCTGGTTCTCATACACTGTTCCAGGCACTCTGTTTCTCGAACTCTGTTACAGCCCCTCTGTTTCTCGCAGTCTGTTTCAGTCCCTCTGTTTCTCACACTCTGTTTCCGCCCCTCTCTTTCCCACACTCTGTTTCAGGCCTTCTGTTTCTTGCACTCTGTTTCTCTCACTCTGTTTCGCGCAATGTGTTTCAACTCCTCTGTTTCCTACACTCTGTTTCAGTTCTTCTGTTTCTCCGACTGTGTTCCAGCCCCTCTCTTTGTCGCACTCTGTTTCTCACACTCTGTTTCAGTCCCTCTGTTTCAGCCCCTCTGTTTCTCGCCCTCTGATTCTTGCACTCTGTTTCTCGCACTCTGTTTCTCGCACTATGTTTCTCACACTCTGTTTCAGCCCCTATGTTTCTTGCACACTGTTCCAGCCCCTCTCTTTCTCACACTCTGTTTCTCGCACTCTGTTACTCACGCTCTTTTTCAGCCCCTCTGTTTCTCGCACTCTATTTCATCCCCTCTGTTTCTCGGACTTTGTTCCAGACCCTCAGTTTCTCCGACTGTGTTCCAGCACCTCTGTTTCTCG
>NW_025965697.1:66283-68077 GCF_021869965.1 Rhincodon typus
TTTTTCTCGCACTCCGTTTTTCACACTCTGTTTCAGGTACTCTGTTTCTCGCACCCTGTTTCTCACACTCTATTTCTAGCACTCAATTTCAGGACCACTGCTTCTCGCACTAAATTTCTCGCACTCCGTTTTTCACACTCTGTTTCAGGTACTCTGTTTCTCGCCCTCTGATTCTTGCACTCTGTTTCTCGCACTCTGTTTCTCGCACTATGTTTCTCACACTCTGTTTCAGCCCCTATGTTTCTCGCACACTGTTCCAGCCCCTCTCTTTCTCACACTCTGTTTCTCGCACTCTGTTACTCACGCTCTTTTTCAGCCCCTCTGTTTCTCGCACTCTATTTCATCCCCTCTGTTTCTCGGACTTTGTTCCAGACCCTCAGTTTCTCCGACTGTGTTCCAGCACCTCTGTTTCTCGCACACTGTTTCAGGCACTGTGTTTCTCGCACACTGTTTCAGCCCCTCAGTTTCAGCCCCTCTATTTCTTGCACTAAATTTCTCGCACTCTGTTACTCACATTCATTTTCAGCTCCTCGATTTCTCACACTCAGTTTCAGCCCTTCTGTTTCTGGCACTCTGTTTCAGCCCCTCTGTTTCTCGCACTCTGTTTCTCGCAAACTGTTTCTCGAACTCTGTTTCAGCCCCTCTGTTTCTAACACTCTGTTTCTCGCCCTCTGGTTCTCACACTCTGTTTCTCTCAATCTGTTTTGCGCACTGTTCCTCGCAATCTGTTTCTCGCGCTCTGTTTCTTGCACTCGGTTTCAGCTCCTCTGTTTCTCGCACTCTGTTTCACGCACTCTGTTTTTCACACTCTGTTTCAGTCTCTCGGTTTCAGCCCCTCTGTTTCAGCTCCTCTGTTTCTCGCACTTTATTTCATCCCCTCTGTTCCTCGGACTTTGTTCCATCACCTCAGTTTCTCCGACTGTGTTCCAGCGCTTCTGTTTCTCGCACTCTGTTTCTCACACTATTTCTCGCACTCTGTTACTCACACTCATTTTCAGCCCCTCTGTTTCTCACACTCTGTTACTTGTGCTCTTTTACAGACTCTCTGTTTCTCACACTCTGTTTCTCACACTCTGTTTCAGCCCCTCTGTTTCTCGCACACTGTTCCAGCCCCTCTCTTTCTTGCACTCTGTTTCTCCCACTCTGTTACTCACACTCTTTTTCAACCCCTCTGTTTCTCACCCTCTGGTGCTCGCACTCTCTTCCAGGCAATCTGTTTCTCGAACTCTGTTACAGCCCCTCTGTTTCTCGCCCTCTGCTTCTGGTGCTCTGTTCCAGGCACGCTGTTTCTCACACTCTGTTTCAGTCCCTCGGTTTCAGCCCCTCTGTTTCTCGCACTCTATTTCATCCCCTCTGTTTCTCGGACTTTGTTCCAGCCCCTCAGTTTCTCCGAATGTGTTCCAGCCCCTCTGTTTCTCGCACTCTGTTTCAGGCACTGTATTTCTCGCACTCTTTTTCAGCCGTCAGTTTCAGCCCCTCTGTTTCTTGCACACTATTTCTCGCACTCTGTTACTCACACTCATTTTCAGTCCCTCTGTTTCTCACACTCTGTTTCAGCCCCTCTGTTTCTTGCACTCTGTTTCAGCCCCTCTGTTTCTTGCACTCTGTTTCTCACAATCTGTTTCTCGAACTCTGTTTCAGCCCCTGTGTTTCTCGCACTCTATTTCATCCCCTCTGTTCCTCGGACTTTGTTCCAGCCGCTCAGTTTCTGCGACGGTGTTCCAGCCCCTCTGTTTCTCACACTCTGTTTCAGCCCCTTTGTTTCTTGCACTCTGTTTCAGCCCCTCTGTTTCT
>NW_025965697.1:68577-69579 GCF_021869965.1 Rhincodon typus
TTCTCGCACTCTGTTACACACACTCATTGTCAGCTCCTCTGCTTCTCGCACTCTGTTTCAGCCCCTCTGTTTCTTGCACTCTGTTTCAGCCCCTCTGTTTCTTGCACTCTGTTTCTCGCAATCTGTTTCTCGAACTCAGTTTCAGCCCCTCTGTTTCTCGCCCTCTGATTCTCGCAATCTGTTTCTCGCACTGTTTCTCGCACTCCCTTTCTCGCACTCTGTTTCTCGCACTCTTTTTCACACACTGTGTTTCAACCCCTCTGTTTCATGCGTTCTGTTTCAGTTCTTCTGTTTCTCAGACTCTGTTCCAGCCACTCTCTTTATCGCACTCTCTTTCTCACACTCTGTTTCTCGCACCCTGTTTCTCACACTCTATTTCGAGCACTCAATTTCAGGACCTCTGCTTCTCGCACTAAATTTCTCGCACTCTGTTTCAGCCCATCTGTTTCTCGCACTCTGTTTCAGCCCCTCTGTTCCAGCCCCTCTGTTTCTCGCCCTCTGATTCTTGCACTCTGTTTCTCACACTCTGTTTCTCGCACTCTGTTTCTCACAATCTGTTTCTCGAACTCTGTTTTAGCCCCTCTGTTTCTCGCCCTCTGTTTCTCGCACTCTGTTCCAGGCACTCTGTTTCTCACACTCTGTTTCAGTCCCTTGGTTTCAGCCTCTCTGTTTCTCGCTCACTATTTCATCCCCTCTGTTTCTCGGACTCTCTTCCAGCCCCTCAGTTTCTCCGACTGTGTTCCAGCTCCTCTGTTTCTCGCAGCGTTTCTCAAATTCTATTTCTAGCACTCTGTTTCTCGCACTCTCTGTCATCCCCTCTGTTTCTCGCACTCTGTTTATCGAACTCTTTTTCATCCCCGCTGTTTCTCGGACTTTGTTCCAGTCCCTCAGTTTCTCCAACTGTGTTCCAGCCCCTCTGTCTCTCGCACTCTGTTTCAGGCACTGTGTTTCTCGCACACTGTTTCAGCCCCTCGGTTTCAGCCCCTCTGTTTCTTGCACACT
>NW_025965697.1:70079-73821 GCF_021869965.1 Rhincodon typus
GCACTCTGATTCTCGCACTCTGTTTCAACCACTCTGTTTCTCACACTGTTTCTCGCACTCTGTTTCAGCCCCTCTGTTTCTCGCACTCTGTTTCAGCCCTTCTGGATCTCGCACACTGTTTCTCTCAATCATTTTCTCGTACTCTGTTTCTCACAACCTGTTTCTCACACTCTGTTCCTCGCACTCTGTTTCCAGCACTCAGTTTCTCTCACTCTGTTTCAAACCCTCTGTTTCTGACACTCTGTTTCAGACCCTCTGTTTCTCGCACTCTGTTTCAGCCCGTATGTTTCTCGCACTCTATTTCAGCCCATATGTTTCTCGCACTCTGTTTCAGCCCCTCTGTTTCAGCCCCTCTTTTTCTATCACTCTGCTTCACCCCCTCTTTTTCTCGCACTATGTTACAGCCCCTCTGTTCCAGCCCCTCTATTTTACCCTCTCTGTTTCTCACACTCTGTTACAACCCCTCCGTTTCTCACACTCTGTTTCTCGCACTCTGTTTCTCTCACACGGTTTCACGCACTCTGTTTATGGCACTTTGTTTCAGCCCCTCTGTTTCTCGCACTCTGCTTCAGCCCTTCTGGTTCTCGCACACTGTTTCTCGCACTCATTTTCTCGTACTCTGTTTCTCACAATCTGTTTCTCACACTCTGGTCCTCGCACTCTGTTTCTAGCATGCAGTTTCTCTCACTCTGTTTCAAACCCTCTGTTTCTGACACTCTGTTTCAGACTCTTTGTTTCTCGCACACTGTTTCATTCCCTCTGTTTCTGACACTCTGTTTCAGACTCTCTGTTTCTCGCACACTGTTTCAGCCCCTCTGTTTCTCGCACTCTGTTTGAGCCCGTAAGTTTCTCGCAGTCTGTTTCAACCCCACTGTTTCTCGCACTTTGTTTCAGCCCCCCTGTTTCTCGCACACTGTTTCAGCCACTCTGTTTCCCGCATTGTTTTTCTAGCACTCTGTTTCTCGCACTCTGTTTCAGCCCTCTGTTTCAACCCCTCTTTTTCTTACACGCTCTTTCAGCCCCTCTGTTTTTTGCACTCTGTTTCAGTCCCTCTGTTTCTCGCATTCTGTTTCAGCCCTGTGTTTCAGCACCTCTTTTTCTCACACTCTGTTTCAGCCCTCTGTTTCAGCCTCTCTGTTTCTTGCACTCTGTTTCAGCCCCTCAGTTTCTCGCACTCTATTGCAGCCCCTCTGTTTCAGCACCTCTGTTTCTCACAGTCTGTTTCAGCGCCACTTTTCCAGCCCCTCTGTTTCAGACCCTCTGTTTCAGACCCTCTTTTTCTTGCACTCTGCTTCAGCCCCTCTTTTTCTCGCACTATGTTGCCGCCCCTCTGTTCCAGCCCCTCTGTTTCTCGGACTCTGTTTCAGCCCGTCTGTTTCTCGATTCTGTTTCAGGGCCTCTGTTAGCCCCGCTGTTTATCGCAGTCTGATCCTGCCCCTATGTTTCAACCCCTCTGTATCTCGCACTATGTTTCAGCACCTCTGTTTCAAGCACACCGTTTCAGCCCCTCTTTATCTCACACTCTGTTTCAGCCCCTCTATTTTACCCTCTCTGTTTCTAACACTCTGTTACAACCCCTCTGTTTCTCACACTCTGTTTCTATCACACGGTTTCACACACTCTGTTTATGGTACTTTGTTTCATCCCCTCTGGTTCTCGCCCTCTGTTTCATCCCCTCTGTTTCTCGCACTCTTCTTCTCGCACTCTGTTTCAACCACTCTGTTTCTCACACTCTGTTTCTCGCACTCTGTTTCAGCCCCTCTGTTTCTCGCACTCTGTTTCAGCCCTTCTGGATCTCGCACACTGTTTCTCTCACTCATTTTCTCGTACTCTGTTTCTCACAACCTGTTTCTCACACTCTGTTCCTCGCACTCTGTTTCCAGCACTCAGTTTCTCTCACTCTGTTTCAAACCCTCTGTTTCTGACACTCTGTTTCAGACCCTCTGTTTCTCGCACTCTGTTTCAGCCCCTCTGTTTCAACCCCTCTGTATCTCGCACTATGTTTCAGCACCCCTGTTTCAAGCACACCGTTTCAGCCCCTCTGTATCTCACACTCTGTTTCAGCCCCTCTATTTTACCCTCTCTGTTTCTAACACTCTGTTACAACCCCTATGTTTCTCACACTCTGTTTCTATCACACGGTTTCAAACACTCTGTTTATGGTACTTTGTTTCATCCCCCCTGGTTCTAGCCCTCTGTTTCATCCCCTCTGTTTCTCGCACTCTTTTTCTCGCACTCCGTTTCAACCACTCTGTTTCTCACACTCTGTTTCTCGCACTGTGTTTCAGCCCCTCTGTTTCTTGCACTCTGTTTCAGACCGTATACTTCTCGCACTCTGTTTGAGCCCTTCTGTTTCAGCCCCTCTTTTTCTCTCACTCTGCTTCAGCCCCTCTTTTTCTCGCACTATATTACAGCCCCTCTATTCCAGCCCCTCTATTTCACCCTCTCTGTTTCTCACGCGCTGTTACAACCCCTCCATTTCTCACACTCTGTTTCTCGCACTCTGTTTCAGCCCTTCTTTTTCAGCCCCTCTTTTTCTATCACTCTGCTTCAGCCCCTCTTTTTCTCAGACTCTGATCCAGCCCCTCTGTTTCAACCCCTCTGTATCTCGCACTCTGTTTCATCCCGTATGTTTCTAGCACTCTGTTTCAGCCACTCTGTTTCTCGTGCTCTGTTTCAGCCCCTGTTTCTCGCTCTCTGTTTCAGCCCCACTGTTTCTCGCATTCTGTTTCAGCCTTGCTGTTTCAGCCCCTCTGTTTCAGCCCCTCTGTTTCTCGCACTATGTTTCAGCACCTCTGTTTCAAGCCCACCGTTTCAGCCCCTCTGTATCTCACACTCTGTTTCAGCCCCTCTATTTTACCCTCTCTGTTTCTCACACTCTGTTACAACCCCTCTGTTTCTCACACTCTGTTTCTTGCTCTCTGTTTCTCTCACACGGTTTCACGCACTCTGTTTATGACACTTTGTTTCAGCCCCTCTGTTTCTCGCCCTCTGTTTCATCCCCTTGGTTTCTCGCACTCTGTTTCAACCCCTCTTCTTCTCACACTCTGTTTCTCGCACTCTGTTTCAGCCCATCTGTTTCTCGTGCTCTGTTTCAGACCTTCTCTTTCTCGCACACTGTTTCTCGCACTCATTTTCTCGTACTCTGTTTCTCACAATCTGTTTCTCACACTCTGTTCCTTGCACTCTGTTTCTAGCACTCAGTTTCTCCCACTCTGTTTCAGACCCTCTGGTTCTTGCACTCTGTTACAGCCAATCGCTTTCTCACTCTCTGTTTCAGACTCTCTGTTTCTCTTCAGTCTGTTTCAGCCCCTCTGTTTCTCGCACTCTGCTTCAGCCCCTCTTATTCTTGCACTCTGTTTCAGACCCTCTTTTTCACATGCTATGTTGCAGCCCCTCTGCTCCAGTCCCTCTGTTTCTTGCACTCTGTTTCAGCCCCGCTGTTTCTCACCCTCTGTTTCATCCCCTTTGTTTCTGGCACTCTGTCGCTCGCACTCTGTTTCAGCCCCGCTGTTTCTCACTCTCTGTTTCTCGCGCTCTGTTTCAGCCCCTCTGTTTCGCACACTCTGTTTCAGCCGTTCTGTTTCTCACACACTGTTTCTCGCACTCATTTTCTCATACTCTGTTTCTCACAATCTGTTTCCCAGACTCTGTTCCTCACACTCTGTTTCTAGCACTCTGTTTCTCTCACTCCATTTCAGCCCCCCTGTTTCTCGCACTCTGTTTCAGCCCCTCTGTTTTT
>NW_025965697.1:74321-76175 GCF_021869965.1 Rhincodon typus
ACTCAACTTTTGATCTCATTTCGACAAACGTGCTTATTTCAGGGAGTTAAGCACTTCAGAATGCTAAAATTTGAGCTTCACCAAATGACACAACTTTTGATGCTGGTTGGTTTAAAATGCTTATTTCAGCGAGTTAAGATCTTCAGAACACCAAAACCTGAACTCAACCAAATGACTCTGGTTTTGATGATGGTTTGGCTGACATGCTTATTTGAGTGATATCAGCATTTCAGAAGTCAAAAATCTCAACTTCACCAAAGGACGTAACTTTTGATGCTGGTTTGACCAAAAATGCTTATTTCAGTGTGTTCAGCACTACCGAAGTGAAAAATCTCAACTTCATCAGATGACGTGATTGTTCATGCTGGTGAGACTAAAATGCTTATTTCAGTGAGTTAAGTACTTGAGAAGACTAAAATCTGAACTTCAACAAATGACCTAAGTTTTGATTTTGGTTAGACTAACATGTTTATTTGAGTGAGATAAGCACTTCAGAAGTCAAAAAACTCAACTTCACCAGATGACTAAATTTTTAATGCAGTTTTGATTAACATGCTTATTTCACTCAGATAAGCATTTCAGAAAACCAAAATCTGAAGTTCACGAAATGACTCAAGTTGTGATGTTGGTTTGACTAACATGATTAATTCAGCGATTTAAGCACTTCAGAAAGCTAAGATCTCAACTTCACCAAAGGAGTCAACTTTTGATGCTGGTTGGAATAAAATGCTTATTTCAGCAATTTAAGCTCTTCAGAAATCAAAAATATCAACTTCACCAAATGACTCAACTTTTGATATTGTTTTGACTGACGTGCTTATTTCAGGGAGATAAGTACATCAGAAGACTAAAATCTCACCAGATTCCTGACTTTTGATACTGGTTAAATTAAAATGCTTATTTCAGCGAGTTAAGCACCTCTGAAGTCAAAATTCTGAACTTCACCAAATGACACAATTTTTAAATGTTCGTTTTGACGAACATGCTTATTTCAGCGAGTTAAGCTCTTCAGAAGATCAGATCCTCAAATTCACCAAATGACTCAACTTTGGATGTTGTTTTGAATAACATGTTTATTTCAGCGAGATAAGCACTTCAGAAGGCTAAAATCACAACTTCACCAAATGATTTACTTTTTAGTGCTGGTTGGATTAAAATGCTTATTTCACTTCAGAAGACGAAAATCTGAACTTCATCAAACTATTCAATTTTTGATGTTAGTTTAACTAATATGCTCATATCAGCCAGTTAAGCACTTCAGAAGATCAAGATCTCAACTTCACCAAATGACATAACTTTTGATGTTGTTTTGACGAACGTGCTTATTTCAGCGAGATAAGAATAACAGAAGACTCAAATCTCAATTTCACCAAGACACTCAAATTTTGATGCTGATTTGACAAAAATGCTTATTTCAGTGAGATGAGCACTTCAGAAGTCAAAAATCTCAACTTCACCAAATGACATCAATGTTGATGCTGTTTTGACTCACACTCTTATTTCAATCAGATAAGCACTTCAGAAGACCTAAATCTGAACTTCAACAAATGACTCAAGTTTTGATTTTGGTTAGACTAACATGATTATTTGAGTCAGATAAGCACTTCAGAAGTCAAAAATCTCAACTTCACAAAATGGGTTATTTTTTCATGCTGTTTTGACAAGCATGCTTATTTCATTGCGGTAAGAACTCCAGAAAACCAAAGTCTGAAATTCACCAAATGAATCAAGTTTTGACATTGGTTTGACGAACATGATTATTTGAGTGAGATAAGCACTTCAGAAGTCAAAAATCTCAACTTCACCAAAGGACCTAACTTTGGACGCTGGTTGGACTAAAATGCTTATTTCCGT
>NW_025965697.1:76675-77754 GCF_021869965.1 Rhincodon typus
ATGCGAGAAACAGAGGGGCTGAAACAGACTGCGAGAAACAGAGTGTGAGGAACAGATGGGTTGAATCAGAGTGCGAGAAACAGAGTGAAAGAAACAGAGGGGCTGAAACAGAGCGGCTGAAACAGAGGGGTTGGAAAAGAGGGTCTGAAACAGAGGGCTGAAACAGAGTGCGAGAAACAGAAGGGTTGAATCAGAGTGCGAGAAACAGAGTGTGAGAAACAGAAGGGCTGAAACAGAGTGCGAGAAACGGAGGGGCTGAAACAAAGGGCCTGAAACAGAGTGCAAAACACAGAGGGACTGAAACAGAGTGAGAGAAACTGAGTGCTAGAAACAGAGTGTGAGGAACAGAGTGTGAGAAACAGATTGTGAGAAACAGAGTACGAGAAAATGAGTGCGAGACACAGTGTGCGAGAAACAGAAGGGCTGAAACAGAGTTTGAGAAACAGAGTGTGAGAAACAGATGAGTTGAAACAGAGTGTGAGAAACAGAGTGCGAGAAACAGAGGGGCTGAAACAGATTGTAAGAAACAGAGGGGCTGAAACAGAGTGCAAGAAAAAGAGTGGCTGAAACAAAGGGACTGAAACAGAGTGCGAGAAACAAGAGGCTGAAACAGAGTGCAAAAAACAGATTGGCTAAAGAGACTGTAAGAAACAGAGGGGCTGAAACAGAGTGTGAGATACAGAGGGGCTGAAACGGTGTGCTGGAAACAGAGGTGCTGAAACATAGTACGAGATACAGAGGGGTTGAAACAGAGGGGCTGGATCAGAATGCGAGAAACAGCGGGGTTGAAACAGTGTGCGAGAAACAGAGGGGTTGAAAGAGAGTGTAAGAAAAAGAGAGGTTGAAACAGAGTGCTGAAACAGAGTGCGAGAAACAGAGGGGTTGAATCAGAGTGCGAGAAACAGAGTGTGAGAAACAAACGGGCTGAAACAGAGTGCGAGAAACGGAGGGGCTGAAACAGAGGGCCTGAAACAGAGTGCAAAAAACAGAGGGACTGAAACAGAGTGAGAGAAACTGAGTGCTAGAAACAGCGTGCGAGGAACAGAGTGTGAGAAACAGATTGTGAGAAACAGAGTACG
>NW_025965697.1:78254-79638 GCF_021869965.1 Rhincodon typus
TTTCTCGCACTCTGTTTGAGCCCGTAAGTTTCTCGCAGTCTGTTTCAACCCCACTGTTTCTCGCACTTTGTTTCAGCCCCCCTGTTTCTCGCACTCTGTTTCATCCCCTCTGTTTTTCAGACTCTGTTTCATCGCCTCTGTTTCTCTCACTCTGTTTCAGACCCTCTGTTTCTCGCACTCTGTTTCAGCCCCTCTGTTTCAGCACCTCTGTTTCTCGCACTCAGTTTCAGTCCCTCTTTTTCTTGCACTCTGTTTCAGCCACACTTTTTCACCCACTATGTTGCAGCCACTCTGCTCCCGCCCCTCTGTTTCTCGCATTCTGTTTCAGCCCCTCTGTTTCTCGCACTCTGTTTGAGCCCGTAAGTTTCTCGCAGTCTGTTTCAGCCCCACTGTTTCTAGCACTTTGTTTCAGCCCCCTTGTTTCTCGCACTCTGTTTCAGACCCTCTGTTTCTCGCACTCTGTTTCATCGCCTCTGTTTCAGCCCCTCTGTTTCTTGCAGTCTGTTTCAACCCCTCTGTTTCTCGCACTCTGTTTCAGCCCCTCTTTTTCTTGCACTCTGTTTCAGCCCCTCTTTTTCACCAATAAGTTGCAGCTCCTCTGCTCCAGCCCCTCTGGTTCTCAGACTCTGTTTCAGCCCGTCTGTTTCTCAATTCTGTTTCAGTTCCTCTCTTTCAGACCCTCTGTTTCTCGCACTCAGTTTCAGCCCCAATGTTTCTCGCATTCTGTTTCAGCCCATCTGATATCAACCCCTCTGTTTCTCGCAGTCTGTTTCAGACCCTCTTTTCCAACCCCTCTGTTTCAGCCGCTCTGTTTCAGCCCCTCTGTTTCGCTCACTCTGTTTCTTGCACTCTGATTCAACCCATCTTTTCCTCACACTCTGTTTCTCGCAGTCTGTTTCAGCCCCTCTGTTTCTCGCACTCTGTTTCTCGCACACTGTTTCAACCCCTCTTTTTCTTACACTCTCTTTCAACCCCTTTGTTTGTCGCACTCTGATCCAGCCCCTCTGTTTCAACCCCTCTGTATTTCGCACTATGTTTCAGCACCTCTGTTTCAAGCACACCGTTTCAGCCCCTCTTTATCTCACACTCTGTTTCAGCCCCTCTATTTTACCCTCTCTGTTTCTAACACTCTGTTACAACCCCTCTGTTTCTCACACTCTGTTTCTATCACACGGTTTCACACACTCTGTTAATGGTACTTTGTTTCATCCCCTCTAGTTCTCACCCTCTGTTTCATCCCCTCTGTTTCTCGCACTCTTCTTCTCGCACTCTGTTTCAGCCCCTCTGTTTCAGCCCCTCTTTTTCTATCACTCTGCTTCAGCCCCTCTTTTTCTCGAACTATGTTACAGCCCCTCTGTTCCAGCCCCTCTATTTTACCCTCTCT
>NW_025965697.1:79738-80358 GCF_021869965.1 Rhincodon typus
CTCTGATCCAGCCCCTCTGTTTCAACCCCTCTGTATTTCGCACTATGTTTCAGCACCTCTGTTTCAAGCACACCGTTTCAGCCCCTCTTTATCTCACACTCTGTTTCAGCCCCTCTATTTTACCCTCTCTGTTTCTAACACTCTGTTACAACCCCTCTGTTTCTCACACTCTGTTTCTATCACACGGTTTCACACACTCTGTTTATGGTACTTTGTTTCATCCCCTCTAGTTCTCACCCTCTGTTCCATCCCCTCTGTTTCTCGCACTCTTCTTCTCGCACTCTGTTTCAGCCCCTCTGTTTCAGCCCCTCTTTTTCTATCACTCTGCTTCAGCCCCTCTTTTTCTCGAACTATGTTACAGCCCCTCTGTTCCAGCCCCTCTATTTTACCCTCTCTGTTTCTCACGCTCTGTTTCAACCCCTCCGTATCTCACACTCTGTTTCTCGCACTCTGTTTCTCTCACACGGTTTCACGCACTCTGTTTATGGCACTTTGTTTCAGCCCCTCTGTTTCTCGCACTCTGCTTCAGCCCATCTTTTCCAACACCTCTGTTTCAGACCCACTGTTTCAGCCCGTATGTTTCTTGCAGTCTGTTTCAGACCCTCTGTTTCTCGCACTCT
>NW_025965697.1:80858-82105 GCF_021869965.1 Rhincodon typus
TTTCAGCCCCTCTTTTTCACGCACTATGTTCCAGCCCCTCTGCTCCAGCCCCTCTGTTTCTCGCACTCTGTTTCAGCCCGTCAGTTTCTCAATTCTGCTTCAGTTCCTCTCTTTCAGTCCCTCTGATTCTCGCACTCAGTTTCAGTCCCAATGTTTCTCGCACTCTGTTTCAGCCCCTCTTTTTCACGCACTATGTTCCAGCCCCTCTGCTCCAACCCCTCTGTTTCTCGGACTCTGTTTCAGCCCGTCTGTATCTCGCACTCTGTTTCAGCCCATATGTGTCTAGCACTCTGTTTCAGCCCCTCTGTTTCTCGTGCTATGTTTCAACCCCTCTGTTTCTTGCTCTCTGTTTCAGCCCCACTGTTTCTCGCACTCTGGTTCAGCCCGTCTGTTTCTCAATTCTGTTTCTGTTCCTCTCTTTCAGCCCCTCTGTTTCTCGCACTCAGTTTCAGCCCCAATGTTTCTCGCACTCTGTTTCAGCCCATCTGATATCAGCCTCTCTGTTTCTCGCAGTCTGTTTCAGACCCTCTTTTCCAACCCCTCCGTTTCAGCCGCTCTGTTTCAGCCCCTCTGTTTCTCTCACTCTGTTTCTCGCACTCTGTTTCATCCCCTCTGTTTCCCGCACTCTGTTTCTCGCACTCTGCTTCAACCCATCTGTTCCTCACACTCTGTTTCTCGCAGTCTGTTTCAGCCCCTCTGTTTCTCGCCCTCTGTTTCATCCCTTCTGTTTCTCGCACTCTGTTTCTGGCACTCAGTTTCAACCCATCTGTTCCTCACACTCTGTTTCTCGCACTCTGTTTCAGCCCTTCTGTTTCTCACACACTGTGTCTCGCACTCATTTTCTCGTACTCTGTTTCTCCCAATCTGTTTCTCACACTCTGTTCCTCGCACTCAGTTGCTAGCACTCAGTTTCTCTCACTCTGTTTCAGGCCCTCTGTTTCAGCCCCTCTGTTTCTCGCACTCTGTTGCAGCCCCTCTGTTTCTGCCACTCTGTTTCAGACTCTCTGTTTCTCGTAGTCTGTTTCATCCCCTCTTTTCCAGTTCCTCTGTTTCAGACCCTCTATTTCTCACACTCCGTTTCAGCCCGTATGTTTCTTGCACTCTGTTTCAGCCGTTATATTTCTCGCACTCTATTTCAGCCCCTCTGTTTCAGCCCCCCTTTTTCTTGCACTCTGTTTCAGCCCCTCTTTTTCTTGCACTCTTCTTCAGCACCTGTTTTTCTCGCACTATGTTGCAGCCCCTCTGTT
>NW_025965697.1:82605-84423 GCF_021869965.1 Rhincodon typus
AGGCTGATATCGGATGGGCTGAAACAGAGTGCGAGAAACAGAGGGGCTGGAAGAGAGTGTAAGAAAAAGAGGTGTTGAAACAGAGGGCTGAAACAGAGGGCGAGAAACAGAGGGGTTGAAAGAGAGTGCGAGAAACAGAGTGTGAGAAACAGAGGGGCAGAAACAGAGGGGCTGAAATAGAGAGCGAGAAACAGAGGTGCTGAAACAGAGTGCAAGAAACAGAAGGGGTGAAACAGAGGGCTGAAACAGAGTGCGAGAAAAATAGAGGCTGACATCAGATGGGCTGAAACAGAGGGGCTGGAAAAGAGGGGCTGAAACAGAGTGCGAGAAACAGAAGTGCTGAAACAGAGGGGCTGAAACAGAGTGCGAGAAACAGAGAGGGTAAAATAGAGGGGCTGAAACAGAGTGTGAGATACAGAGAGGCTGAAACAGAGGGGTTGGATCAGAGTGCGAAAAACAGATTGTGAGAAACAGAGTACGAGAAAATGATTGCAAGAAACAGTGTGCGAGAACCAGAAGGGCTGAAACAGAGTGCGAGAAACAGTGTGAGAAACAGAGGGGTTGAAACAGAGTGCGAGAAACAGAGTGCGAGAAACAGAGGGGATGAAACAGAGGGCGAGAAACAGAGGGGCTGAAACAAAGTGTCATTAGCAGAGTGCGTGAAACCGTGTGAGAGAAACAGAGTGTGAGAAACAGAGTGGGAGAAACGGAGGGGTTGTAAACGAGTGTGAGAAACAGAGAGGGTAAGATAGAGGGGCTGAAACAGAGTGTGAGATACAGAGGGGCTGAAACGGTGTGTTTGAAACTGAGGTGCTGAAACATAGTGCGAGATACAGAGGGGTTGAAGCATAGGGGCTGGATCAGAGTGCAAGAAACAACGGGGCTGAAACAGAGTGCGAGAAACAGAGTGGCTGAAAAAGAGGCCCTGAAACAGAATCAAGAAACAGACGGGCTGAAACAGAGTCCGAGAAACAGAGGGGCTAGAACAGAGGGGCTACAACATAGTGCGAGAAAAAGAGGGGCTGAAGCAGAGTACAAGAAAAAGAGGGGCTGAAACAGAGTGCAAGAAAAAGAGGGGCTGAAACAGACTGCGAGAAACAGAGGGGCTGAGACAGAGTGCGAAAAACAGAAGGTCTGAAACAGAGGGGCTGGAAAAGAGGGGCTGAAATAGACTGCGAGAAACAGAGGTGCTGAAACAGAGGGGCTGAAACAGAATGCGAGAAACAGAGAGTCTGAAACAGAGTGTCAGAAACAGAGGGGTGAAACGGAGTGCGAGAAACAGGGAGGCTGAAACAGAGTGTGAGAAAGCGAGAGGCTGTAACAGAGTGTGAGAAACAGAGGGGCTGGAACAGAGGGGCTACAACAGAGTGTGAGAAAAAGAGGGGCTGAAACAGAGTGCAAGAAAAAGAGGGGCTGAAACAGACTGCGAGAAACATACGGGCTGAAACAGAGTGCGAAAAATAGAGGGTCTGAAACTGAGGGGCTGGAAAAGAGGGGCTGAAACAGACTGCGAGAAACAGTGGTGCTGAAACAGAGGGGCTGAAACAGAATGCGAGAAACAGCGGGGTTGAAACAGAGGGGCTGGATCAGAGTGCGAGAAACAGCGGGGTTGAAACAGTGTGCGAGAAACAGAGGGGTTGAAAGAGAGTGTAAGAAAAAGAGAGGTTGAAACAGAGGGCTGAAACAGAGTGCGAGAAACAGAGGGGTTGAATCAGAGTGCGAGAAACAGAGTGTGAGAAACAAACGGGCTGAAACAGAGTGCGAGAAACGGAGGGGCTGAAACAGTGGGCCTGAAACAGAGTGCAAAAAACAGAGGGA
>NW_025965697.1:84523-87927 GCF_021869965.1 Rhincodon typus
GTGAGAAACAGATTGTGAGAAACAGAGTACGAGAAAATGAGTGCGAGACACAATGTGCGAGAAACAGAAGGGCTGAAACAGAGTGCGAGAAACAGAGTGTGAGGAACAGATGGGTTGAAACAGAGGGCGAGAAACAGAGGGGCTGAAACAGACTGCGAGAAACAGAGTGTGAGGAACAGATGGGTTGAAACAGAGTGCGAGAAACAGAGTGCGAGAAGCAGAGGGGCTAAAACAGACAGCGAGAAACAGAGTTGCTGAAACAGAGTGCAAGAAAAACAATGCGGGAAACAGAGTGGCTGAAACAGTGTGCGAGAAACAGAAGAGCTGAAACAGAGTGCGTGGAACAGAGTACGAGCAACAGATTGTGAGAAGCAGAGGTCCGGAAATTGAGTGCTAGAAACAGAGAGTGAGAAACGGAGGGCGAGAAACAGATTGCGAGCAACAGATTGCGAGAAACACAGGGGCTGAAACAGTGGGGCTGAAACAAAGTGCAAGAAACAGATTGTGAGAAACAAATGTGCTGAAAATGAGGGGCTTAAACAGAGCGCAAGAAAAAGAGGGGCTGAAACAGAGTGCGAGAAACAGAGTGAGAAACAGTGTGGCTGAAACAGAGGGGCTGAAACAAAGTGTGAGAAACAGAGTGCGAGAAACAGAGGTGCTGAAAAAGAGGGGCTGAAACAGAGTGCGAGAAAAAGAGGGGCTGAAACTGAGTGCCAGAAATTGAGTGCGAGAAACAAAGTGCGAGATACAGAGTGCGAGAAACAGAGGTGCTGAAACAGAGGGGCTGAAACAGAGTGCAAGAAACAGAGGTGCTGAAAAAGAGGGGCTGAAAAAGAGTGCGAGGAAAAGAGGGGCTGAAAGTGAGTGCGAGAAATAGAGTGCGAGAAACAAAGTGCGAGATACAGAGTGCGAGAAACAGTGTGCGAGAAACAGAGAGGCTGAAACAAAGGGTCTGAAACAAAGGTTGAGAAACAGAGTGTGAGAAACAGATTTGCTGAAACAGAGGGGCTGAAACAGACTGCGAGAAACAGACTGCGAGAAACAGAGTGCAAGAAACAAAGGGGATGAAACAGAGGGGCAGAAACAGAGTGCGAGAAACAGAAGAGCTGAAACAGAGTGCGAGGAACAGAGTGCGAAAAACAGATGGGCTGAAACTGACTGCGAGAATCAGAGGGCGAGAAACAGAGTGCGAGAAAAAGAGTGTGAGTAACAGAGGGGCTGAAACAGACTGCGAGAAACAGAGGGATGAAACAGAGGGGCTGAAACAGAGTTGCGAGAAATTTAGTGCAAGAAGCAGAGGTCCTCAAATTGAGTGCTAGAAATAGAGTGCGAGAAACAGGGTGCGAGAAACAGCATACCTGAAACAGATTGCGGAAAACAGAGTGCGAGAAACAGAGTGCGAGAAACAGAGTGCAAGAAAGAAAGGGGCTGAAACAGAGGGGCTGAAACAGAGTGCAAGAAACAGAGGGATGAAACAGAGGGACTGAAACAGAGTGCGAGAAATTTAGTGCGAGAAGCAGAGGTCCTCAAATGGAGTGCTAGAAACAGAGAGCGAGAAACATTGTGCGAGAAACAGAGGGGCTGAAACAGAGGGGCTTAAGCAGAGTGCCTGAGACAGAGTGTGAGAAATGGAGGGCCTAAAACAGAATGCGAGAAACAGAGTGCCTGTAAAAGAGTGCCTGAAACAGAGTGTGAGAAACAGAGTGCGAGAAGCATAGGGGCTGAAACAGAGGGGCTGAAACAGAGTGCGAGAAACCGAGAGCGAGAAACAAAGTGCGAGAAATAGAGTGCCTGAAACAGAGTGCTAGAAATAGAGTGCGAGAAACAAACGGCGAGATGCAAAGTGTGGGAAACAGTGTGCGAGAAACAGAGAGGCTGAAACAGAGGGGCTGAACCAGAGTGCGACAAACAGAGTTCAAGAAACAGAGGTGCTGAAACACAGTGCGAGAAATAGAGGGGCTGAAACAGAGTGCGAGAAACAGAGAGGCTGAAACAGAGTGCCTGATACAGAGTGCGAGAAACAGAGTGCCTGAAATCAAGTGCTCGAAATAGAGTGCAAGGAACAGAGGGGCTGAAACAGAGTGCGAGAAATTTAGTCCCAGAAGCAGTGGTCCTGAAATTGAGTGCTAGAAATAGAGCGCGAGAAACAGGGTGCGAGAAACAGAGTACCTGAAACAGAATGCGAGAAAAAGAGGGGCTGAAACAGAGGGAGTGAAACAGAGGGACTGAAACAGAGTGCGGGAAACAGAAGGGCTGCAACAGAGGGACTGAAACAGAGTTCAAGAAACAGAGTGCAAGCGCCAGAGGGTGAGAAACAGACGGGCTGAAACAGAGTTCAAGAAACAGAGTGCGAAAAACAGAGTGCGAGAACCAGAGGGTGAGAAACAGATGGGCTGAAACAGAGTTCAAGAAACAGAGTGCGAAAAATAGAGGGGCTGAAACTTACTGCGAGAATCAGAGTGCCTGGAACAGAGTGCGAGAAACAGAGTGCAAGAAACAGAGGGGCTGAAACAAAGTGTGAGAAACAGAGTGTGAGAAACAGATTCTCTGAAACGGAGGGGCTGAAACAGGGTGCGAGAAACAGAGGTGCTGAAACAGAGTGCGAGAAATTTAGTGCAAGAAGCAGAGGTCCTGAAATTGAGAGCTAGAAACAGAGAGTGAGAAACGGAGTGCGAGAAACAGATTGCGAGCAACAGATTGCGAGAAACACAGGGGCTGAAACAGTGGGGCTGAAACAAAGTGCAAGAAACAGAATGTGAGAAACAGATGTGCTGAAAAAGAGGGGTTTAAACAGAGCGCAAGAAAAAGAGGGTCTGAAACAGAGTGCGAGAAACAGAGTGAGAAACAGTATGGCTGAAACAGAGGGGCTGAAACAGAGTGTGAGAAACAGAGTGCGAGAAACAGAGGTGCTGAAACAGAGGGGCTGAAACAGAGTGCGAGAAATTTAGTGCGAGAAGCAGAGGTCCTCAAATGGAGTGCTACAAACAGAGAGCGAGAAACATTGTGCAAGATACAGAGGGGCTGAAACAGAGGGGCTGAAACACAGGGGCTTAAGCAGAGTGCCTGAGACAGAGTGCGAGAAACGGAGGGCCTAAAACAGAGTGCGAGAAACAGAGTGCGAGATAAACAATACGAGAAACAGAGTGCCTCAAATATAGTGCCGGAAACAGAGTGCAAGAAACAGGGGTTGAAACAGAGTGTTAGAAACAGAGAGCGAGAAACAGAGTGCAAGAATCAGACTGTGAGCAACAGATTGCGAGAAACAGAGTGCTTGTAAATGAGTGCCTGAAACAGAGTGCTAGAAACAGAGTGCGAGATGCAGAGGGGCTGAAACAGAGGGGCTGAAACAGAGTGCGAGAAACAGAGAGCGAGAAACAAAGTGCGAGAAACAGAGTGCCTGAAAC
>NW_025965697.1:88427-88814 GCF_021869965.1 Rhincodon typus
AGCGGGAGAAACAGGGTGCGAGAAACAGAGTACCTGAAACAGAGTGCGAGAAAAAGAAGGGCTGAAACACCGGGACTGAAACAGAGTGCGGGAAACAGAAGGTCTGAAACAGAGGGACTGAAACAGATTGCGACAAACAGAGCACTAGAAACAGAGTGCGAGAAACACAGTGCGACAAACGGAGTGCGACAAACAGCGGTGCAGAAACAGAGGTGCTGAAACAGAGTGTGAGAAACAGAGCGCGAGAAACAGAGGGGCTGAAAAAGAGTGTGAGAAACAGGGTGCGAGAAACAGACTGCGAGAAACAGAGTGCAAGAAACAAAGGGGCTGAAACAGAGGGGCTGAAACAGAGTGCAAGAAACAGAAGAGCTGAAACAGAGTGCGAGG
>NW_025965697.1:88914-89669 GCF_021869965.1 Rhincodon typus
GAAACAGAGGGACTGAAACAGAGTTCGAGAAACAGAGTGTGAGAAACAGAGGTGCTGAAACAGAGGGGCTGAAACAGAATGCGAGAAACAGAGCACGAGAAACAGAGGTGCTGAAACAGAGGGGCTGAAACAGAGTGCGAGAAACAGAGGTGCTGAAAAAGGGGGGTTGAAACAGAGCGCGCGAAAAAGAGGGGCTGAAACTGAGTGCTAGAAATAGAGTGCGAGAAACAAAGTGCGAGATACAGAGTGCCAGAAACAGTGGGCGAGAAACAGAGAGGCTGAAACAGAGTGTGTGAAACAGAGTGAGAGAAACAGATTTGCTGAAACAGAGGGGCTGAAACAGACTGCGAGAAACAGACTGCGAGAAACAGACTGCGAGAAACAGAGTGCAAGAAACAAAGGGGCTGAAACAGAGGGGCTGAAACAGAGTGCGACAAACAGAGAGCCTGGAACTGAGTGTGAGAAACTGAGTGCCTGGAACAGAATGCGAGAAACAGAGGTGATGAAACAGAAGGGCTGAAACAGAGTGCGAGATACAGAGGTGCTGAAAAAGAGGGACTGAAACAGAGCGCGAGAAAAAGGGGGGCTGAAACTGAGTGCTAGAAATAGAGTGCGAGGAACAAAGTGCGAAATACAGAGTGCGAGAAATAGTGGGCTAGAAACAGAGAGGCTGAAACAGAGTGTGTGAAACAGAGTGTGAGAAACAGATTTGCTGAAACAGATTTGCTGGAACAGACTGCGAGAAACAGAGTGCG
>NW_025965697.1:90169-91000 GCF_021869965.1 Rhincodon typus
CTCGTTTTCTCGCACTCTGTTTCAGCCCCTCTTTTTCAGCACCTCTGTTTCTCGCAACTCTGTTTCAGCCCCTCTGTTTCAGCACCTCTGTTTCTCGCACTCTGTTTCAGCCGCTCTGTTTCAGCCCCTTTGTTTCTTGCACTCTGGTTCTCGCACTCTGTTTCTCGCAGTCTGTTTCAGCCCCTCTTTTTCAGCAAATCTGTTTCTCACAGTCGGTTTCACACACTCTGTTATAGTCCCTCTGTTTTAGCCTCTCTGTTTCTCGCACACTGTTTCTCAGACTCTGTATTTCGCACTTTGTTTCTCGCACTCTATTTCTAGCACCCAGTTTCAGCCCCTCTTTTTCAGCACCTCTGTTTCTCGCACTCTGTTTCAGCACCTCTGTTTCAGCACCTCTGTTTCTCACGCTCTGTTTCTCGCACTCTGTTTCAGCCCCTCTGTTTCAGCCCCTTTGTTTCTTGCACTCTGTTTCTCGCACTCTGTTTCTCGCTCTCTGTTTCTCGCAGTCTGTTTCAGCCCCTCTTTTTCAGCAAATCTGTTTCTCACACTCTGTTTCACACACTCTGTTTCAGCCCCTCTTTTTCTCGCGCTCTGTTTCTTGCACTTTGTTTCAGCCCCACTGTTTCAGCCCCTGTGTTTCTCGCAATCTGTTGCTTGCAATCTGTTTCTCGCACTCTGTTTCTCGCTCTCTGTTTCTAGCTCTCAATTTCAGGACCTCTGCTTCTTGCACTAAATTTCTTGCACTCTGTTTCAGCACCTCTGTTTCTCGCACCCTGTTTCAGCTCCTCCGTTTTAGTAAATCTGTTTCTCACATTCTGTTTCTCACACTTT
>NW_025965697.1:91500-92725 GCF_021869965.1 Rhincodon typus
GCCCCTCTGTTTCTCGCACTCTGTTTCTCGCACTCTGTTCCAGGCACTCTGTTTCTCAGACACTGTTCCAGGCGCTCTGTTTCTCGCACTCTGTTTCAGCCCCTCTGTTTCAGCCCCTTTGTTTCTTGCACTCTGTTTCTCGCAGTCTGTTCCAGGCACTCTGTTTCTCACACACTGTTCCAGGCACTCTGTTTGTCACACACTGTTCCAGGCGCTCTGTTTCTCACACTCTGTTTCAGCCCCTCTGTTTCAGCCCCTTTGTTTCTTGCACTCTGTTTCTCGCACTCTGTTTCTCGCAGTCTGTTTCAGCAAATCTACTTCTCACACTCTGTTTCTCACACACTGTTCCAGGCGCTCTGTTTCTCACACTCTGTTTCAGCCCCTCTGTTTCAGCCCCTTTGTTTCTTGCACTCTGTTTCTCGCAGTCTGTTTCAGCCCCTCTGTTTCAGCAAATCTGTTTCTCTCACTCTGTTTCACACACTCTGTTTCAGCCTCTCTGTTTCTCGCACACTATTTCTCGCACTCTGTATTTCGCACTTTGTTTCTCGCCCTCTATTTCTAGCACTCAGTTTCAGCCCCCCTTTTTCTTGCACTCTGTTTCAGTCCCTCTTTTTCAGCACCTCTGTATCTCGCACTCTGTTTCAGCCCTTCTGTTTCAGCACCTCTGTTTCTCGCACTATGTTTCTCACAGTCTGTTTCTCGCACCCTGTTTCTCGCAGTCTGTTTCAGACCCTCTGTTTCAGCAAATCTGTTTCTCACACTCTGTTTCACACACTCTGTTTCAGCCTCTCTGTTTCTCGCACACTGTTTCTCACACTCTGTATCTCGCACTTTGTTTCTCGCACTCTATTTCGAGCACTCAGTTTCAGCCCCTCTTTTTTTCGCACTCTGTTTCAGCCCCTCTTTTTCAGCACCTCTGTTTCTCGCACTCTGTTTCAGCCCCTCTGTTTCAGCACCTCTGTTTCTCGCACTCTGTTTCAGCCGTTCTGTTTCGGCCCCTTTGTTTCTTGCACTCTGTTTCTCGCACTCTGTTTCTCGCAGTCTGTTTCAACTCCTCTTTTTCAGCAAATCTGTTTCTCACACTCGGTTTCACACACTCTGTTTCAGTCCCTCTGTTTTAGCCTCTCTGTTTCTCGCACACTGTTTCTCACACTCTGTATTTCGCACTTTATTTCTCGCACTCTATTTCTAGCACCCAGTTTCAGCCCCTCTTTTTCAGCACCTC
>NW_025965697.1:93225-94515 GCF_021869965.1 Rhincodon typus
AGAGTGCGAGAAATAGAGAGGCTGAAACAGAGGGACTGAAACAGTGTGTGAGAAACAGAGAGTCTGGAACAGAGTGCGAGAAACAGAGTGCGAGAAACAGAGGGGCTGAAACATAGTGCGAGAAAATTAGTGCCAGAAGCAGAGGTCCTGAAATTGAGAGCTAGAAACAGAGAGCGAGAAACAGAGGGCGAGAAACAGATTGCGAGCAACAGATTGCGAGAAACACAGGGGCTGAAATAGTGGGGCTGAAACAAAGTGCAAGAAACAGAGTGCGAGAAACAGAGGTGCTGAAAAAGAGGGGTGGGGTTTAAACAGAGCGCAAGATAAAGAGGGGCTGAAACTGAGTGCGAGAAACAGAGTGAGAAACAGAGTGGCTGAAACAGAGGGGCTGAAACAGAGTGCGAGAAACAGAGGTGCTGAAACAGAGGGGCTGAAACAGAGTGCGAGAAACAGAGGTGCTGAAAAACAGGAGCTGAAACAGAGTGCGAAAAAAGAGGGGCTGAAACTGCGTGCTAGAAATAGAGTGCGAGAAACAAAGTGCGAGATACAGAGTGCGAGAAACAGTGTGCGAGAAACAGAGAGGCTGAAACAGAGGGGCTGAAACAGAGTGTGTGAAACAGAGTGTGAGAAACAGATTTGCTGAAACAGAGGGGCTGAAACAGACTGCGAGAAACAGAGTGCAAGAAACAGACTGCGAGAAACAGAGTGCAAGAAACAAAGGGGCCGAAACAGAGGGGCTGAAACAGAGTGCGAGAAATTTAGTGCGAGAAGCAGAGGTCCTGAAATTGAGTGCTAGAAATAGAGTGCGAGAAACACGGTGTGAGAAACAGAGATCGAAAAACATTATGCAAGAAACAGAGGGGCTGAAACAGAGTGGCTGAAACAGGGTGCGAGAAAGATAGTGCCTGAAACAGAGTGCGAGAAAAAGAAGGGCTGAAACAGAGGGACTGAAACAGAGTTCGAGAAACAGAGTGTGAGAAACAGATTGCGAGAACCAGAGGGTGAGAAACAGACAGGCTGAAATAGAGTTCAAGAAACAGAGTGCGAAAAACAGAGGGGCTGAAACTGACTGCAAGAAACAGAGAGCGAGAAACAGAGTGCGAGAAACAGATTGCGAGCAACAGATTGCGAGAAACACAGGAGCTGAAACAGTGGGGCTGAAACAAAGTGCAAGAAACAGAGTGCGAGAAACAGAGGTGCTGAAAAAGAGGGGTTTAAACAGAGCGCAAGATAAAGAGTGGCTGAAACAGTGTGCGAGAAACAGAAGAGCTGAAACAGAGTGCGTGGAAC
>NW_025965697.1:95015-95917 GCF_021869965.1 Rhincodon typus
GCGAGAAACTGAGAGCGAGAAACATTGTGCAAGAAACAGAGTGGCTGAAACCGAGGGGCTGAAACAGTCTGAGAGAAACATACTGCCTGAAACAGAGTGCGAGAAACAGAGGGCTTGGAACAGAGTGTGAGATACAGAGGGTCTGGAACAGAGTCCGAGAAACAGAGGGGATGAAATAGAGTGCAAGAAACAGAGGGCCTGCAAAAGAGTGCGAGTAACAGAGTGCGAGAAACAGAGGGGCTGAAAAAGAGTGCGAGTAACAGAGTGCGAGAAACAGAGGGGCTGAAACAGAGTGCGAGAAACAGAGGGTCTGAAACAGTGTGCGAGAAACAGAGTGTGAGAATCAGAGTGCAAGAAAGAGAGGGGTTGGAACAGATTCTGAGAAACAGAAGAACTGCAACACAGTGCGCGAAAAAGAGTGTGAGAAACAGAGTGCGAGAAAGGGAGGGGCTGAAACAGAGGCTGAGAAACAGAAGAACTGAAACAGAGTGCGTGAAACAGAGGGATCGAAACACAGTACACGAAAAAGAGTGCGAGAATCAGAGTGCAAGAAACAGAGGGCCAGAAACAGAGTGTGAGAAACAGAGGGGCTGAAACCAAGGGACTGAATCAGAATGTGAGTAACAGAGTGCCTGGAACAGAGTGCGAGAAGCAGAGGGCGAGAAACAGAGGGCCTGGAACAGAATTTGAGAAACAGATTGCGTGAAACAGAGTGCGAGAAACAGAGGGGCTGAAACAGAGTGCGAGAAACAGAGTACCTGAAACAGCGGGTGGAAAAGAGTGCTTGAAACAGAGTGCGAGAAAAAGAAGGGCTGAAACAGAGGGGCTGAAACAGAGTGCGAGAAACAGAGGGGCTGAAACAGTATGCGAGAAACAGAGTGTGAGAATCAGAGTGCAAGAAA
>NW_025965697.1:96017-96234 GCF_021869965.1 Rhincodon typus
TGCGGGAGAGAGAGGGGCGGAAACAGAGTGGGAGAAACAGAGGTGCTCAAACAGAGTGTGAGATACAGAGGGGCTGAAAGAGAGTGCGAGAAACAGAGGTGCTGAAACAGAGTGCGAGAAACAGCAGGGCTGTAACAGAGTGCGAGAAACAGCGGGGCTGTAACAGAGTGTGAGAAACAGAGGGACTGAAACAGAGTGTGAGAAACATAGTGCCTGA
>NW_025965697.1:96734-97358 GCF_021869965.1 Rhincodon typus
AGCCGAGGGCAAGAAACATACAGCGAGAAACAGAGTGGCTGAAACAGTGTGCGAGAAACAGAAGAGCTGAAACAGAGTGCGTGGAACAGAGTGCGAGCAACAGATTGCGAGAAGCAGAGGTCCAGAAATTGAGTGCTAGAAATAGAGTGCGAGAAACCGGTTACGAGAAACAGAGCACCTGAAACAGAATGCGGAAAACAGAGTGTGAAAAACAGAGGGGCTGAAACAGAAGGACTGAAACAGAGTGCTAGAAACAGAGTGCCTGGAACAGAGTGCGAGAACCAGAGTGCGAGAATCAGAGGGGCTGAAACAGAGTTCGAGAAACAGAGGGTGAGAAACAGAGTGCAAGAAACAGAGTGTGAGAAACAGAGGGGCTGAAACAGTGTGTGAGAAACAGAGTGCCTGGAACAGAGTGCAAGAAGCAGAGTGTGAGAAACAGAGGGGCTGAAACAGAGTGCGAGAAACAGAAGATCTGAAACAGAGTGCGTGGAACAGTGTGCCTCAAACAGACTGCGAGTAACAGAGTGCGAGAAACAGAGTAAAAGGAAAAGAGTACCTGAAACAAAGTGCGAGAAACAGAGTGCGAGAAATAGAGAGGCTGAAACAGAGGGACTGAAACAGTGT
>NW_025965697.1:97858-98263 GCF_021869965.1 Rhincodon typus
GAGTGCGAGAAACAGAGGGGCTGAAACAGAGTGCGAGAATCAGACTGTGAGAAACAGAGGGGCTGAAACGGACTTCGAGAAACAGAGTGCGAGAAAAAGAGTGCCTGGAACAGAGTGCGAGAATCAGAGAGCGAGAAACATTGTGCAAGAAACAGAGGGGCTGAAACCAAAGGGCTGAAACAGGGTGCGAGAAACATAGTGCCTGATAGAGAGTGCGAGAAACAGAGGGGCTGGAACGCAGTCGGAGAAACTGAGGGGCTGGAACAGAGTCCGAGAAACAGAAGAGCTGAAACAGAGTGCGTGAACCAGAGGGGATGAAACACAGTGTGCGAAGAAGAGTGCGAGAAACAGAGGAGCTGAAACAGAGTGCATGAAACAGAGTGTGAGAAACAGAGTGCGAGAAAT
>NW_025965697.1:98363-98873 GCF_021869965.1 Rhincodon typus
GAAACTGAAGGGCTGAAACAGAGGGGCTGAAACAGAGTGCGAGAAACAGGGGGGCTGAAACAGAGTGCGAGAAATTTAGTGCGAGAAAGAGAAGTCCTGAATTTGAGTGCTAGAAATAGAGTGCGAGAAACAGGGTGCGAGAAACGGAGTGTGAGAAAAAGACGGGCTGAAACAGAGGGACTGAAACAGAGTGCGAGAAACAGAGGGGATGTAACAGAGTTCGAGAAACAGAGTGCCTGGAACAGAGTGTGAGAATCAGATGGCGAGAAACAGAGGGACTGAAACAGGGTTCGAGAAACAGAGTGCGAGAAAAAGAGTGCGAGAAACAGGGTGCGAGAAACAGAGAGCGAGAAACATTGTGCAAGAAACAGAGGGGCTGAAACCAAGGGGCTGAAACAGGGTGTGAGAAACATAGTGCCTGAAAGAGAGTGCGAGAAACAGAGGGGCTGGAACACAGTCAGAAAAACTGAGGGGCTGGAACAGAGTCCGAGAAACAGAAGAGCTGAAACA
>NW_025965697.1:99373-100317 GCF_021869965.1 Rhincodon typus
GCAGTCAGTTTGAGCCCCTCTGTTTCTCGCACTCTGTTGCTCGAACTCTATTTCAGCCCCTTTGTTTCTGGCCCTCTGATTCTCGCACTCTGTTCCTGCCCCTCTCTTTCTCGCACTCTGTTTCAGGCACTATGTTTTTTGCATCCTGTTTCAGCGCCTCGGTTTCAGCCCCTCTGTTTCTTGCACATTGTTTCTCGCTCTCTGTTTCTCGCACCCTGTTTCTCGCACTCTTTTTCTCGCACTCTGTTTCTCGTTCTCTGTTTCTCGCACCCTGTTTCTCGCACTCTTTTTCTAGTACTCTCTTTCTCGCACTCTGTTTCTCGCAATCAGTTTCAGCCCCTCTGTTTCTCGAACTCTGTTTCGGCCCCTCTGTTTCTTGCCCTCTGGTTCTCGCACTGTGTTCCAGCCACTCTGTTTGTCGCATTCTGTTTCAGGCACTCTGTTTCAGCCCCTCTCTTTCTCGTACTCTGTTTGTCGCACTCTGTTTCACACACCCTGTTTCAGCCCCTCGGTTTCGGCCCCTCTGTTTGTTGCACAATGTTTCTCACTCTCTGTTTCTCGCGCTCTGTTTCTCGCACTCAGTTTCTCGCCGTCTGTTTCTCGCAGTCAGTTTCAGCCCCTCTGTTTCTCGCCCTTTGCTTCTCGCACTCTGTTCCAGGCACTCTGTTTCTCACAGTCTGTTTCAGTCCCTCGGTTTCAGCACTTCTGTTTCACGCAGTCTGTTTCAGCCCCTCTGTTTCTCGCACTCTGTTTCAGCTCTTCTGTTTCTCAGGCTCTGTTCCAGCCCTTCTCTTTCTCGCACTCTGTTTCTCACACTCTGTTTCAGCCCCACTGTTTCCCGCACTCTGTTTCAGGCCCTCTGTTTCTTGCATTCTGTTTCTCGCACTCTTTTTTGCGCACTGTGTTTCAACCCCTCTGTTTCACGCACTCTGTTTCAGCTCATC
>NW_025965697.1:100817-104133 GCF_021869965.1 Rhincodon typus
GTGAATCAGAGGGCGAGAAACAGAGGGGCTGAAATAGAGTTCGAGAATCAGAGTGCGAGAAGCAGAGGGGCTGAAACTGATTGCGAGAAACAGAGTGCGAGAAAGAGAGTACTAGAAAAAGAGTGCGAGAAACAGGGTGCGAGAAACAGAGAGCGAGAAACAGAGTGCGAGAAAAAGAGTGCGAGAAACAGGGTGCGAGAAACAGAGAGCGAGAAACAATGTGCAAGAAACAGAGGGGCTGAAACCGAGGCGCTGAAACATGATGCAAAAAACATAGTGCCTGAAACAGAGTGCGAGAAAGAGAGGGGATAATATAGAGTGCGAGAAACAGAGGGGTGGAGACAGAGCGTGAGAAACAGAGAGGCTGAAAAAGAGTGCGAGTAACAGAGTGTGAGAAACAGAGGGGCTGAAAAAGAGTGCGAGAAACTGAGCGGCTGAAACAGAGTGCGAGAAACAGAGGGGCTGAAACAGTGTGTGAGAAGCAGAGTGTGAGAAACCGAGTGCGAGAAAGAGAGGGGCTAGAACAGAGTCTGAGAAACAGAAGAACTGAAACAGAGTGTGCGAACCAGAGGGATTGAAACACATTGCGGAAACAAGTGCCAGAAACAGAGTGCAAGAAACAGAGGGCCTGAAACAGAGTGCGGGAAAGAGAGGGGTGGAAACAGAGTGCGAGAAACAGAGTTCCTGAAACAGAGTGCTAGAAATAGAGTGCGAGAAACAAAGTGCGAGATACAGAGTGCGAGAATCAGAGGTGCTGAGACAGAGGAGCTGAAACAGAGTGCCTGAAACAGAATGCGACAAACAGAGTGGCTGGAACACAGTGCGAGAACCAGAGGGCAAGAAACAGAGGGGCCGAAACAGAGTTCGAGAAACAGAGTGCGAGAAACAGAGAGCGAGAAAGAGAGGGGCTGAAACTGACTGCGAGAAACAGAGTGCGAGAAACAGAGTGCGAGAAACAGAGGGGCTGAAGCAGAGTGCTCGAAATAGAGTGCGAGAAACGGTGCGAGAAACAGAGAGCGAGAAACATTGTGCAAGAAACAGAGGGGCTGAAACCGAGGGGCTGAAACAGGGTGCGAGAAACACAGTGCCTGAAACAGAGTGCGAGAAACAGAGGAGCTGGAACACAGTCGGAGAAACTGAGGGGCTGGAACAGAGTGCGAGAAACAGAGGGGCTGAAACAGAGTGCGAGAAACAGAGGGGCTGAAACAGAGTTCAAGAAACAGAGTGCGAGAAACAGAGGGGCTGAATCTGACAGCGAGAAACACAGTGCGAGAAACAGAGGGGCTGAATCTGAGTGCGAGAACAGAGGGGCTGAAACAGATTTCGACAGAGTGCGAGAAACAGAGGGGCTGAAACTGACTGCGAGAAACAGTGTGTGAGAAACAGAGGGGCTGAAACAGAGTGCGAGAAACAGAGTGCGAGAAAGAGAAGGGTTGGAACAGAGCCTGAGAAACAGATGAGCTGAAACAGAGTGCGTGAAACAGAGGGGTTGAAACACAGTGCGCAAAAAACAGTGCGAGAAACAGAATGCAAGAAACAGAGGGCCTGAAACAGAGTGCGGGAAACAGAGGGGCTGAAACAGAGTGTGAGAAACAGAATGCGAGAAACAGAGGAGCTGGAACACAGTCGGAGAAACTGAGGGGCTGGAACAGAGTGCGAGAAACAGGGTGCGAGAAACAGAGAGCGTGAAACATTGTGCGAGAAACAGAGGAGCTGAAACAGAGTTCAAGAAACAGAGTGTGAGAAACAGAGGGGCTGAATCTGACAGCGAGAAACAGAGTGCGAGAAACTGAGGGGCTGAATCTGAGTGCGAGAAACAGAGTGCGAGAAACAGAGGGGCTGAAACAGATTTCGACAGAGTGCAAGAAACAGAGGGGCCGAAACTGACTGCGAGAAACAGTGTGTTTGAAACAGAGGGGCTGAAACAGAGTGTGAGAAACAGAGTGCGAGAAACAGAGGAGCTGGAACACAGTCGGAGAAACTGAGGGACTGGAACAGAGTGCGAGAAACAGAGGGGCTGAAACAGACTGTGAGAAACAGAGTGCGAGAAAGAGAAGGGCTGGAACAGAGCCTGAGAAACAGATGAGCTGAAACAGAGTGCGTGAAACAGAGGGGTTGAAACACATTGCGCATAAAAGAGTGCGAGAAACAGAATGCAAGAAACAGAGGGGCTGAAACAGAGTGTGAGAAACAGAGTGCAAGAAAGAGAAGGGCTGGAACAGAGCCTGAGAAACAGAAGAGCTGAAACAGAGTGCGAGAAACAGAGGGGCTGAAACAGACTGCGTGAAACAGAAGGGCTGAAACCGAGGGACTGAAACAGACTGTGAGAAACAGAGTGCCTGGAACAGAGTGCGAGAAGCAAAGGGCGAGAAACAGAGGGGCTGAAACAGAGTTCGAGAAACAGACGGCGAGAAACTGAGTGCGAGAAACAGAGGGGCTGAAACAGAGTTCAAGAAAGCGAGGGACAGAAACAGAGTGCCAGAAACAGAGTGTGAGAAACAGAGTGCGAGAACCAGAGGGCGAGAAACAGAGGGGCGGAAACAGAGTTCGAGAAATAGAGTGCGAGAAACAGAGGGGCTGAATCTGACTGCGATAAACAGAGTGCGAGAAACAGGGGTGCAGAAACAGAGTGCAAGAAACAGAGGGGCTGAAACAGAGTTCCAGAAACAGATTGCGAGAAACTGAGTGCGAGAAACAGGGGGGCATAAACAGAGTGCAAGAAACAGAGTGTGAGAAACAGACTGCAAGAAACAGAGAGCGAGAAACAGAGTGCAAGAATCAGAGGGCGAGAAACAGAAGTGCTGAAACAGAGGGGCTGAAACAGAGTGCGAGAAATTTAGTGCGAGAAGCAGAGGTTCTGAATTTGAGTGCTAGAAATAGAGTGTGAGAAACAGGGTGCGAGAAACAGAGTACCTGAAACAGAGTGCGAAAAACGGAGTGTAAGAAAAAGACGGGCTGAAACAGAGGGACTGAAACAGAATGCGAGAAACAGAGGGGATGTAACAGAGTTCGAGAAACAGAGTGCCTGGAACAGAGTGCGAGAATCAGCCGGTGAGAAACAGAGGGGCTGAAACGGAGTTCGATAAACAGAGTGTGAGAAACAGAGGGGCTGAAAGAGAGTGCGAGTAACAGAGTGCGAGAAACAGAGTGCTAGAAAAAGAGTACGAGAAACAGAGGGGCTGAAGCAGCGTGCTAGAAATAGAATGCGAGAAACGGTGCGAGAAACAGAGGAGCTGGAACACAGTCGGAGAACCTGCGGGGCTGGAACAGAGTCCGAGAAACAGAGGGGATGAAATAGAGTGCGAGAAACAGAGGG
>NW_025965697.1:104633-105018 GCF_021869965.1 Rhincodon typus
CCGAGAAACAGAGGGGATGAAATAGAGTGCGAGAAACAGTGGGGCTTCAACAGAGTGTGAGAAACTGAGGGGCTGAAAAAGAGCACGAGTAACAGAGAGTGGGAAACAAAGGGCCTGAAAAAGGGTGTGAGTAACAGAGTGTCAGAAACAGAGGGGCTGAAACAGAGTGCGAGAAACCGAGGGCTGAAACAGTGCGCGAGAAACAGAGTGCGAGAAACAGAGGGGCTGAAACAGAGTTCGAGAAACAGAGTGCCTGGAACAGAGTGCGAGAACCAGATGGCGAGAAACAGAGGGGCTGAAACCGAGGGACTGAAACAGAGTGTGAGAAACAGAGTGCCTGGAACCGAGCGCGAGAAGCAGAGGGCGAGAAACAGAGGGACTGAAA
>NW_025965697.1:105118-105406 GCF_021869965.1 Rhincodon typus
TGAAACAGAGCGCGAGAAACAGAGTGCGAGAAACAGAGGGGATGAAATAGAGTGCGAGAAACAGAGGGGCTGAAACCGAGGGACTGAAACAGAGTGTGAGAAATAGAGTGCGTGGAACAGAGCGCAAGAAGCAGAGGGTGAGAAACAGAGGGACTGAAACAGAGTGCGAGAAACAGACGGGCTGTAACAGAGTTGGAGAAACAGAGTGCTGGAAAAAGAGTGTGAGAAACAGAGGGGCTGGAACAGAGTTTGAGAAACAGAGTGCCTGGGACACAGTGTGCGATCCAG
>NW_025965697.1:105906-106964 GCF_021869965.1 Rhincodon typus
GTCCGAGAAACAGAGTGCCTGGAACAGAGTGCGAGAACCAGAGGGCGTGAAACGGAGGGGCTGAAACAGAGTTCAAGAAACAGAGTGCGCGAAACAGAGGGACTGCAACAGAGGGACTGAAAGAGAGTGCGAGAAATAGAGGGGCTGAAACTGAGGGACTGAAACAGAGTGTGAGAAACAGAGTGCCTGGAACAGAGTGCGAGAAGCAGAGGGCGAGAAACAAAGGGGCTGAAACAGAGGGGCTGAAACAGATTGCGAGAAACAGAGTGCAAGAATCAGAGGGCGAGAAACAGAGGGGCTGAAACAGAGGGGCTGAAACAGAGTGCGAGAAACAGATGGGGTGAAACAGAGTGCGAGAAATTTAGTGCGAGAAGCAGTGGTCCTGAAATTGAGTGCTAGAAATAGAGTGTGAGAAACAGGGTGCGAGAAACAGAGTACCTGAAACAGAGTGTGAAAAACGGAGTGCGAGAAAAAGAGGGGCTGAAACAGAGGGACTGAAACAGACTGCGAGAAACAGAGGGGCTGTAACAGAGTTCAAGAAACAGAGTGCCTAGAACAGAGTGCGAGAACCAGAGGGCGAGAAACAGAGGGGCTGAAACAGAGTTCAAGGAACAGATGGGCTGTAACAGACTTTTGAGAAACAGAGTGCCTGGAACAGAGTGCAAGCACCAGAGGGTGAGAAACAGAGTGGCTGAATTAGAGTTCGATAAACAGAGTGTGAGAAACAGAGGGGATGAAAGAGAGTGCGAGAAACAGAGTGCTAGAAATAGAATGCCAGAAACGGTGCGAGAAACAGACGAGCTGGAACACAGTCGGAGTAACTGAGGGGCTGGAACAGAGTCCGAGAAACAGAAGGGATGAAATTGAGTGCTAGAAACAGAGGGGCTGAAACCGAGGGACTGAAACAGAGTGTGAGAAACAGAGTGCCTGGAACAGAGCGCGAGAAGAAGAGGGCGAGAAACAGAGGGGAAGAAACAGAGTTCGAGAAACAGATTGTGAGAAACAGAGGGGCTGAAAAAGAGCATGAGTAACAGAGTGTGAGAAACAAAGGGCCTGAA
>NW_025965697.1:107464-107814 GCF_021869965.1 Rhincodon typus
TTTCTCGCACTCTGTTTCAGCCCCTCTGTTTCTCGCACTGTTTCTCTAGCACTCTGTTTCTCGCACTCTGTTTCTCGCAGTCAGTTTCAGTCCCTCTGTTTCTCACACTCTGTTTATCGAACTCTGATTCAGCCCCTCTGTTTCTCGCACTGTTTCTCTCGCACTCTGTTTCTCGCACTCTCTTTCTCGCACTCTGTTTCAGATACTATGTTTTTCGCACCCTGTTTCAGCGCCTCGGTTTCAGCCCCTCTGTTTCTCACACTCTGTTTCTCACACTCTGTTACTCGCACTCTTTTTCAGCCCCTCTGTTTCTCACACTCTGTTTCAGGCACTATGTTTCTCGCACCCTG
>NW_025965697.1:107914-108375 GCF_021869965.1 Rhincodon typus
CTCGAACTCTGTTTCGGCCCCTCTGTTTCTTGCCCTCTGTTTCTCGCTCTGTGTTCCAGCCACTCTGTTTGTCGCATTCTGTTTCAGGCACTCTGTTTCAGCCCCTCTCTTTCTCGTACTCTGTTTGTCGCACTCTGTTTCACACACTCTGTTTCAGACCCTCTGTCTCAGCACCTCTGTTTCTAGCACTCTGTATCTCGCACTTTGTTTCTCACACTCTATTTCTAGCACTCTGTTTCAGGCACTCTGTTTCTCGCACTTTGTTTCTCACTGTCTGTATCTCGCACACTGTTTGATCCCCTCTGTTTCTCACGCTCTGTTTCCACCCCTCGCTTTCCCGCACTCTGTTTCAGGCCCTCTGTTCCTTGCACAATGTTTCTCGCACTCTTTTTCGCGCACTGTGTTTCAACCCCTCTGGTTCACGCACTCTGTTTCAGCTCTTCTGTTTCTCAGACATTGTT
>NW_025965697.1:108875-109979 GCF_021869965.1 Rhincodon typus
TTCTCGCAATCTGTTTCTCACAATCTGTTTCTCGCACACTGTTTCAGTCCCTCTGATTCTCGCACTCTGTTTCAGCCCCTCTCTTTCCCGCACTCTGTTTCAGCCCCTCTGTTCCTTGCACAATGTTTCTCGCACTCTTTTTCGCGCACTGTGTTTCAACCCCTCTGGTTCACGCACTCTGTTTCAGCTCTTCTGTTTCTCAGACATTGTTCCAGCCCCTCTCCTTTTCGCACTCTGTTTCAGCCCCTCTGTTTCTCACACTCTGTTTCTCGCAGTCAGTTTCAGCCCCTCTGTTTCTCGCACTCTGTTTCTCGAACTCTGTTTCAGCCCCTCTGTTTCTCGCCCTGTGGTTCTCACGCACTGTTCCAGCCCCTCTCTTTCTCGCACTCTGTTTCTCACACTATGTTTCTCGCTCACTGTTTCAGCCCCTCTGTTTATCGCACAATGTTTCTAGCTCTCTGTTTCTCACACCCTGTTTCGCGCACTCTGTTTCTTTCACTCTCTTTCAGCCCCTCTGTTTCTCGCACTCTGTTTCTCACATTCTGTTACTCGCACTCTTTTTCAGCCCCTCTGTTTCTCACACTCTGTTTCAGGCACTATGTTTCTCGCACCCTGTTTCAGACCCTCGGTTTCAGCCCCTCTGTTTCGTGCACAATGTTTCTCGCTCTCTGCTTCTCGCGCCGTTTCTCGCACTCTATTTCCAGCCGTCTGCTTCAGCCCCTTTGTTTCTCACACTCTTTTTCTAGCACTCTGTTTCTTGCACTCTGTTTCTCGCAGTCAGTTTCAGCCCCTCTGTTTCTCGCACTCTGTTTCTCGAACTCTGTTTCGGCCCCTCTGTTTCTTGCCCTCTGTTTCTTGCACTGTGTTCCAGCCACTCTGTTTGTCGCATTCTGTTTCAGGCACTCTGTTTCAGCCCCTCTCTTTCTCGTACTCTTATTGTCGCACTCTGTTTCACACACTCTGTTTCAGACCCTCTGTCTCAGCACCTCTGTTTCTAGCACTCTGTATCTCGCACTTTGTTGCTCGCACTCTATTTCTAGCACTCTGTTTCAGGCATTCTGTTTCTCGCACTTTGTTTCTCACTGTCTGTATCTCGCACCCTGT
>NW_025965697.1:109989-110157 GCF_021869965.1 Rhincodon typus
CCCCTCTCTTTCCCGCACTCTGTTTCAGGCCCTCTGTTTCTTGCACTCTGTTTCTCGCGCTCTTTTTCGCGCACTATGTTTCAACGTCTCTGGTTCACGCACTCTGTTTCAGCTCTTCTGCTTCTCAGACTCTGTTCCAGCCCCTCTCTTTTTTGCACTCTGTTTCTC
>NW_025965697.1:110257-110801 GCF_021869965.1 Rhincodon typus
GCACTCTGTTACTCCCACTTTTTCAGCCCCTCTGTTTCTCGTCCTCTCATTCTCGCACTCTGTTCCAGCCCCTCTCTTTCTTGCACTCTGTTTCAGGCACTATGTTTTTCGCACCCTGTTTCAGCGCCTCGGTTTCAGCCCCTCTGTTTCTTGCACAATGTTTCTGGCTCTCTGTTTCTCGCACTCTTTTTCTAACACTCTGCTTCTCGCACTCTGTTTCTCGCAGTCAGTTTCAGCCCCTCTGTTTCTCACACTCTGTTTCCTCCCCTCTCTTTCCCACACTCTGTTTCAGCTCTTCTGTATCTCAGACTTCTTTCCAGCCTCTCTCTTTTTCGCACTCAGTTTCTCATACGCTGTTTCAGCCCCTCTGTTTCTCGCACTCTGTTTCTCGCAGTCAGTTTCAGCCCCTCTGTTTCTCGCACTCTTTGTCTCGAACTCTGTTTCAGCCTCTCTGTTTCTCGCCCGCTGCTTCTCACACTCTGTTCCAGCCACTCTCTTTCTCGCAATCTGTTTCTCACAATCTGTTTCTCGCACACTGTTTCAG
>NW_025965697.1:111301-112156 GCF_021869965.1 Rhincodon typus
GTTTCTTGCATTCTGTTTCTCGCACTCTTTTTGGCGCACTGTGTTTCAGCCCCTCTGTTTCTCACACTCTGTTTCAGGCCCTCTGTTTCTTGCATTCTGTTTCTCGCACTCTTTTTGGCGCACTGTGTTTCTACCCCTCTGTTTCACGCACTCTGTTTCAGCTCTTCTGTTTCTCAGGCTCTGTTCCAGCCTTTCTCTTTCTCGCACTCTGTTTCTCACACTCTGTTTCAGCCCCTCCGTTTCTCGCACTCTGTTTCTCGCAGTAAGTTTCAGCCCCTCTGTTTCTCACCCTCTGGTTCTCACACTCTGTTGCAGTCCCGCTGCTTCTCGCACTCTGTTTCAGTCCCTCTGCTTCAGCCCCTCTTTTTATCGCACTCCATTTTTCGCACTCTGTTTCAGTTACTCTGTTTCTCGCACCCTGTCCCTCACACTCAATTTCTGGCAGTTAATTTCAGGACCTCTGCTTCTGGCACTAAATTACTCACTCTCTGTTTCAGCCCCTATGTTTCTTGCATTCTGTTTCAGCCCCTCTCTTTCCCGCACTCTGTTTCAGGCCCTCTGCTCCTTGCACAATGTTTCTCGCACTCTTTTTCGCGCATTGTGTTTCAACCCCTCTGGTTCACGCACTCTGTTTCAGCTCTTCTGTTTCTCAGGCATTGTTCCAGCTCCTCTCTTTTTCGCACTCTGTTTCTCACACTCTGTTTCAGCCCCTCTGTTTCTCGCACTCTGTTTCTCGCAGTAAGTTTCAGCCCCTCTGTTTCTCGCAAACTGTTTCTCGAACTCTGTTTCAGCCCCTCTGTTTCTCGCCCTCTGGTTCTCACACTCTGTTCCAGCCCCTCTCTTTCTCGCACTCTG
>NW_025965697.1:112656-113724 GCF_021869965.1 Rhincodon typus
GTTTCTCGCACCCTGTCTCTCACACTCTATATCTAGCACTCAATTTCGGGACCTCTGCTTCTGGCACTAAGTTTCTCACACTCTGTTTCAGCCCCTCTCTTTCCCGCACTCTGTTTCAGGCCCTCTGTTCCTTGCACAATGTTTCTCGAACTCTTTTTCGCGCACTGTGTTTCAACCCCTCTGGTTCACGCACTCTGTTTCAGCTCTTCTGTTTCTCAGACATTGTTCCAGCCCCTCTCCTTTTCGCACTCTGTTTCTCACAGTCAGTTTCAGCCCCTCTGTTTCTCACACTCTGTTTCTCGAACTCTGTTTCAGCCCCTCTGTTTCTCGCCCTCTGGTTCTCACGCACTGTTCCAGCCCCTCTTTTTCTCGCACTCTGTTTCTCACACTATGTTTCTCGCACACTGTTTCAGCCCCTCTGTTTATCGCACAATGTTTCTCGCTCTCTGTTTCTCACACCCTGTTTCGCGCACTCTGTTTCCTTCACTCTGTTTCAGCCCCTCTGTTTCTCGCACTCTGTTTCTCACACTCTGTTACTCGCACTCTTTTTCAGCCCCTCTGTTTCTCACAGTCTGTTTCAGGCACTATGTTTCTCGCACCCTGTTTCAGACCCTCGGTTTCAGCCCCTCTGTTTCGTGCACAATGTTTCTCGCTCTCTGCTTCTCGCACCGTTTCTCGCACTCTATTTCCAGCCGTGTGCTTCAGCCCCTCTGTTTCTCGCACTCTTTTTCTAGCACTCTGTTTCTTGCACTCTGTTTCTCGCAGTCAGTTTCAGCCCCTCTGTTTTTCGCACTCTGTTTCTCGAACTCTGTTTCGGCCCCTCTGTTTCTTGCCCTCTGTTTCTCGCACTGTGTTCCAGCCACTCTGTTTGTCGCATTCTGTTTCAGGCACTCTGTTTCAGCCCCTCTCTTTCTCGTCCTCTGTTTGTCGCACTCTGTTTCACACACTCTGTTTCAGACCCTCTGTCTCAGCACCTCTGTTTCTAGCACTCTGTATCTCGCACTTTGTTTCTCGCACTCTATTTCTAGCACTCTGTTTCAGGCACTCTGTTTCTCGCACTTTGTTTCT
>NW_025965697.1:114224-114640 GCF_021869965.1 Rhincodon typus
TGAAAAAGAGTGCGAGAAACAGAGGGGCTGAAACAGAGTTCGAGAAATTTAGTGCCAGAAGCAGAGGTCCTGAAATTGAGTGCTAGATATAGAGTGTGAGAGACAGGGTGCGAGAAACAGAGTAACTGAAACAGAGTGCGAAAAATGGAGAGCAATAAAAAGAGGGGCTGAAGCAGAGGGACTGAAACAGAGTGCGAGAAACAGCGGGGCTGAAGCAGATTACGAGAACCAGAGGGCGAGAAACAGAGGGGCTGGAACTGACTGCGAGAAACAGAGTGCGAGAAACAGAGAGGCTGAAACTGACTGCGAGAAACAGAGTGCTGGAAAAAGAGTGCTAGAAAAAGAGTGCGAGAAACAGAGGGGCTGAAGCAGAGTGCTAGAAATAGAGTGCGAGAAACAGTGCGAGAAACAGAGAG
>NW_025965697.1:114740-115269 GCF_021869965.1 Rhincodon typus
CAGAGCCTGAGAAACAGAAGAGCTGAAACAGAGTGCGTGAAACAGAGAGGTAGAAACACAGTGCGCGAAAAAGTGAGCGAGAAACAGAATGCAAGAAACAGAGGGCCTGAAACAGAGTGCGGGAAAGAGAGGGGCTGAATCTGACAGCGAGAAACAGAGTGCGAGAAACAGTCTGGCTGAAACAGAGGGGCTGAAACAGAGGAGCTGGAGCACAGTCGGAGAAACTGAGGGGCTGGAACAGAGTCCGAGAAACAGAGGGAATGAAATAGAGTGCGAGAAAGAGAGGGGCTGAAACAGATTGTGAGGATCAGAGGGGCTGAAAAAGAGTGCGAGTAACAGAGTGTGAGAAACGGAGTGTGAGAATCAGAGGGGCTGAAACAGAATGAAAGAAACAGAGTGCGAGAAACAGAGGGGCTGAAACTGACTGCGAGAAACAGAGTGCGAGAAACAGAGTGCGAGAAAAAGAGTGCGAGAAACAGAGGGGCTGAAAAAGAGTGCGAGAAGCAGAGTGTGAGAAACAGAGGGGCTG
>NW_025965697.1:115769-116131 GCF_021869965.1 Rhincodon typus
ATAGAGTGTGAGAGACAGGGTGCGAGAAACAGAGTAACTGAAACAGAGTGCGAAAAATGGAGAGCGATAAAAAGAGGGGCTGAAGCAGAGGGACTGAAACAGAGTGCGAGAAACAACGGGGCTGAAACAGATTGCGAGAACCAGAGGGCGAGAAACAGAGGGGCTGGAACTGACTGCGAGAAACAGAGTGCGAGAAACAGAGGGGCTGAAACAGAGTGTGAGAAACAGAGTGCGAGAAAGAGAAGGGTTGGAACAGAGCCTGTGAAACAGAAGAGCTGAAACAGAGTGCGTGAAACAGAGGGGTAGAAACACAGTGCGCGAAAAAGTGAGCGAGAAACAGAATGCAAGAAACAGAGGGCCTG
>NW_025965697.1:116231-116558 GCF_021869965.1 Rhincodon typus
ACAGAGTGCGAGAAACAGAGGAGCTGGAACACAGTCGGAGAACTGAGGGGCTGGAACAGAGTCCGAGAAACAGAGGGGATGAAATAGAGTGCGAGAAACAGAGGGGCTGGAACACAGTCGAGAAACTGAGGGCAAGAAAGAGAGCACCGAAACAGAGTTCTAGAAACAGAGTGCGAGAAACAGAGAGGCTGAAACTGACTGCGAAAAACAGAGTACGAGAAAGAGAGGGGCAGGAACAGAGTGCGAGAATCAGAGGGCGAGAAACAGAGGGGCTGAAACTGGGGTCTGAAACAGGGTGCGAGAAACATAGTGCCTGAAACAGAGTGC
>NW_025965697.1:116658-117020 GCF_021869965.1 Rhincodon typus
ATAGAGTGTGAGAGACAGGGTGCGAGAAACAGAGTAACTGAAACAGAGTGCGAAAAATGGAGAGCGATAAAAAGAGGGGCTGAAGCAGAGGGACTGAAACAGAGTGCGAGAAACAACGGGGCTGAAACAGATTGCGAGAACCAGAGGGCGAGAAACAGAGGGGCTGGAACTGACTGCGAGAAACAGAGTGCGAGAAACAGAGGGGCTGAAACAGAGTGTGAGAAACAGAGTGCGAGAAAGAGAAGGGTTGGAACAGAGCCTGTGAAACAGAAGAGCTGAAACAGAGTGCGTGAAACAGAGGGGTAGAAACACAGTGCGCGAAAAAGTGAGCGAGAAACAGAATGCAAGAAACAGAGGGCCTG
>NW_025965697.1:117520-118558 GCF_021869965.1 Rhincodon typus
GAGAAACAGAGTGCGAGAACCAGAGGGCGAGAAACATAGGGGCTGAAACAGAGTTCGAGAAATAGAGTGTGAGAAAAAGAGGGGCTGAATCTGACTGCGATAAACAGAGTGCCAGAAACAGAGGGACTGAAACAGAGTGCAAGAAACTGAGTGCGAGAAACAGGGTGCGAGAAACAGAGAGCGAGAAACATTGTGCGAGAAACAGAGGAGCTGAAACAGTGTGCGAGAAACGGAGTATGAGAAACAGAGTGCGAGAAAGAGAGGGGCTGGAACAGACTTCGAGAAACAGAGTGCGAGAAACAGAGGGCCTGAAACTGACTGCGAGAAACAGAGTGCGAGAAACAGAGGGGCTGAAACAGAGTGTGACAAGCAGAGTGCGAAAAAGAGAGGCGCTGGAACAGAGTCTGAGAAACAGAAGAGCTGAAACAGAGTGCGTGAACCAGAGGCGTTGAAACACAGTGCACGAAAAAGAGTGCGAGAAACAGAGTGCAAGAAACAGAGTGCCTGAAACAGAGTGTGGGGAAGAGAGGGGCTGAAACAGAATGCGAGATACAGAGGGACTGAAACAGAGTGCGAGAAATTTAGTGCCAGAAGCAGAGGTCCTGAAATTGAGTGCTAGAGATCGAGTGCGAGAAACAGGGTGCGAGAAACAGAGTGCAAGAAACAGAGGGCCTGAAACAGAGTGCGGGAAAGACAGGGGCTGAAACAGAATGCGAGAAACAGAGGGGCTGAAACCGAGTGCGAGAAACAGAGGCGCTGGAATGGAGTGTGAGAAACAGAGTGCAAGAAACAGTGCGAGAAATAGATTGCAAGAATCAGAGTGCGAGAAACAGAGGGGCTGAAACAGAGTTCAAGAAACAGAGTGCGAGAAACAGAGGGGCTGAATCTGACAGCGAGAAACAGAGTGTGAGAAACAGAGTGCTAGAAATAGAATGCAAGAAATGGTGCGAGAAACAGAGAGCGAGAAAAATTGTGCATGAAACAGATGGGCTGAAACCAAGGGGCTGAAACAGGGTGCGAGAAACATAGTGCCTGAAA
>NW_025965697.1:119058-119694 GCF_021869965.1 Rhincodon typus
ACTCTATTTCAGCCCCTCTGTTTCTGGCCCTCTGATTCTCGCACTCTCTTCCTGCCCCTCTCTTTCTCGCACTCTGTTTCAGGCACTATGTTTTTCGCATCCTGTTTCAGCGCCTCGGTTTCAGCCCCTCTGTTTCTTGCACATTGTTTCTCGCTCTCTGTTTCTCGCACCCTGTTTCTCGCACTCTTTTTCTAGCACTCTGTTTCTCGCTCTCTGTTCCTCGCAGTCAGTTTCAACCCTTCTGTTTCTCACACTCTGTTTCTCGAACTCTATTTCAGCCCCTCTGTTTCTCGCTCTCTGATTCGCGCACTCTGTTCCAGCCCCTCTCTTTCTCGCACTCTGTTTCAGGCACTATGTTTTTCGCACCCTGTTTCAGCGCCTCGGTTTCAGCCCCTCTGTCTCTTGCACAATGTTTCTCGCTCTCTGTTTCTCACGCTCTTATTCTCGCACTCTGTTTCTCGCACTCTGTTTCTCGCAGTCAGTTTCAGCCCCTCTCTTTCTCGCACTCTGTTTCTCGCACCCTGTGTCAGACCCTCGGTTTCAGCCCCTCTGTTTCGTGCACAATGTTTCTCGCTCTCTGTTTCTCGCACCGTTTCTCGCACTCTATTTCTAGCACTCTGCTTCAGCCCCTCTGTT
>NW_025965697.1:119794-122824 GCF_021869965.1 Rhincodon typus
TTCAGCCCCTCTGTTTCTCGCACCGTTTCTCGCACTCTATTTCTAGCACTCTGCTTCAGCCCCTCTGTTTCTCGCACTCTTTTTCTAGCACTCTGTTTCTCGCAGTCAGTTTCAGCCTCTCTGTTTCTCGCACTCTGTTTCTCGAACTCTGTTTCGGTGCTCTCTTTCTTGCCCTCAGTTTCTCGACTGTGTTCCAGCCCCTCTGTTTCTCGCACTTTATTTCATCCCCACTGTTTCTCGGACTCTGTTCCAGCCCCTCAGTTTCCCCGACTGTGTTCCAGCTCCTCTGTTTCAGCCCCTCTGTTTCAGCGCGTCTGTTTGTCGCACTCTGTTTCTCGCAGTCAGATTCAGCCCCTCTCTTTCCCGCACTCTGTTTCAGGTCCTCTGTTTCTTGCATTCTGTTTCTCGCTCACTTTTTCACGCACTGTGTTTCTACCCCTCTGTTTCACGCACTCTGTTTCAGTTCTTCTGTTTCTCAGGCTCGGTTCCAACCCTTCTCTTTCTCGCACTCTGTTTCTCACACTCTGTTTCAGCCCGTCTGTTTCTCGCACTCTGTTTCTCGCAGTCAGTTCCAGCCCCTCTGTTTCGCGCACTCTGTTTCCTTCACTCTGTTTCAGCCCCTCTGTTTCTCGCACTCTGTTTCTCACACTCTGTTACTCGCAGTCTTTTTCAGCCCCTCTGTTTCTCACACTCTGTTCCCGGCACTATGTTTCTCGCACCCTGTTTCAGACCCTCGGTTTCAGCCCCTCTGTTTCGTGCACAATGTTTCTCGCTCTCTGCTTCTCGCACCGTTTCTTGCACTCTATTTCCAGCCGTCTGCTTCAGCCCCTCTGTTTCTCGCATTCTTTTTCTAGCACTCTGTTTCTTGCACTCTGTTTCTCGCAGTCAGTTTCAGCCCCTCTGTTTCTCGCACTCTGTTTCTCGAACTCTGTTTCGGCCCCTCTGTTTCTTGCCCTCTGTTTCTCGCACTGTGTTCCAGCCACTCTGTTTGTCGCATTCTGTTTCAGGCACTCTGTTTCAGCCCCTCTCTTTCTCGTACTCTGTTTGTCGCACACTGTTTCACACACTCTGTTTCAGACCCTCTGTCTCAGCACCTCTGTTTCTAGCACTCTGTTTCTCGCACTTTGTTTCTCGCACTCTATTTCTAGCACTCTGTTTCAGGCACTCTGTTTCTCGCACTTTGTTTCTCACTGTCTGTATCTCGCACCCTGTTTGATCCCCTCTGTTTCTCACACTCTGTTTCCACCCCTCTCTTTCCCGCACTCTGTTTCAGGCCCTCTGTTCCTTGCACAATGTTTCTCGCACTCTTTTTCGCACACTGTGTTTCAACCCCTCTGGTTCACGCACTCTGTTTCAGCTCTTCTGTTTCTCAGACATTGTTCCAGCCCCTCTCCTTTTCGCACTCTGTTTCTCACACTCTGGTTCAGCCCCTCTGTTTCTCACACTCTGTTTCTCGCAGTCAGTTTCAGCCCCTCTGTTTCTCGCACTCTGTTTCTCGAACTCTGTTTCAGCCCCTCTGTTTCTCGCCCTCTGGTTCTCACGCACTGTTCCAGCCCCTCTCTTTCTCGCACTCTGTTTCTCACACTATGTTTCTCGCACACTGTTTCAGCCCCTCTGTTTATCGCACTCTGTTACTCCCACTTTTTCAGCCCCTCTGTTTCTCGTCCTCTGATTCTCGCACTCTGTTCCCGCCCCTCTCTTTCTCGCACTCTGTTTCAGACACTATGTTTTTCGCACCCTGTTTCAGCGCCTCGGTTTCAGCCCCTCTGTTTCTTGCACAATGTTTCTGGCTCTCTGTTTCTCGCACTCTTTTTCTAACACTCTGCTTCTCGCACTCTGTTTCTCGCAGTCAGTTTCAGCCCCTCTGTTTCTCACACTCTGTTTCCGCCCCTCTCTTTCCCGCACTCTGTTTCAGCTCTTCTGTATCTCAGACTTCTTTCTAGCCTCTCTCTTTTTCGCACTCAGTTTCTCACACGCTGTTTCAGCCCCTCTGTTTCTCGCACTCTGTTTCTCGCAGTCAGTTTCAGCCCCTCTGTTTCTCGCACTCTGTGTCTCGAACTCTGTTTCAGCCTCTCTGTTTCTCGCCCGCTGCTTCTCACACTCTGTTCCAGCCACTCTCTTTCTCGCAATCTGTTTCTCACAATCTGTTTCTCGCACACTGTTTCAGCCCCTCTGTTTCTCGAACAATGTTTCTCACTCTCTGTTTCTCACACCCTGTGTCTCGCATTCTGTTTCTTTCATTCTGTTTCAGCCCCTCTGTTTCTCGCACTCTATTTCTTCCCCTCTGTTTCTCGGACTCTGTTCCAGCCCCTCAGTTTCTCCAACTGTGTTCCAGCTCCTCTGTTTCTCGCACTCTGTTTCAGGCACTATGTTTCTCGCACCCTGTTTCAGACCCCGGTTTCAGCCCCTCTGTTTCGTGCACAATGTTTCTCGCTCTCTGTTTCTCGCACCGTTTCTCGCACTCTATTTCTAGCACTCTGCTTCAGCCCCTCTGTTTCTCGCACTCTGTTTCTCGAACTCTGATTCGGTGCTCTCTTTCTTGCCCTCTGGTTCTCGCACTGTGTTCCAGCCACTCTGTTTCTCACATTCTGTTTCAGCCCCTCTCTTTCTCGCACTCTGTGTCTAGAACTCTGTTTCAGCCCCTCTCTTTCTCGTACACTGTTTGTCGCACTCTGTTTGTCGCACTCTGTTTCACACACTTTGTTTCAGCCCCTCTGTCTCAGCACCTCTGTTTCCCGCACTCTGTATCTCGCACTTTGTTTCTCGCACTCTATTTCTAGCACTCTGTTTCTTGCACTCTGTTTCTCGCACTCGTTTTCGCACAATGTGTTTCAATCCCTCTGATTCACACACTCTGTTTCAGTTCTTCTGTTTCTCAGACTCTGTTCTAGCCCCTCTCTTTCTCGCACTCTGTTTCTCTCACGCTGTTTCAGCGCCTCTGTTTCTCGCCCTCTGATTCTCGCACTCTGTTCCAGCCGCTCTGTTTCTCGCACTCTGTTTCAGCCCCTCTGTTTCTCGCACTCTATTTTA
>NW_025965697.1:122924-124163 GCF_021869965.1 Rhincodon typus
TGTTTCAGCCCCTCTGTTTCTCGCACTCTGTTTCAGCTCCTCTGTTTGTGCCCTTCTGTTTCTCGCCCTCTAATTCTTGCACTCTGTTTCTTGCAGTCTGTTTCTCACACTCTTTTTCTAGCACTCTGTTTCTCGCACTCTGTTTCTCACGGTCAGTTTCAGCCCCTCTGTTTCTCGCACTCTGTTTCTCGAACTCTATTTCAGCCCCTCTGTTTCTGGCCCTCTGATTCTCGCACTCTGTTCCTGCCCCTCTCTTTCTCGCACTCTGTTTCAGGCACTATGTTTTTCGCATCCTGTTTCAGCGCCTCGGTTTCAGCCCCTCTGTTTCTTGAACTCTGTTTCAGCCCCTCTGTTTCTAACCCACTGGTTCTCGCACTCTGTTACAGCCCCTCTGTTTCTCGCACTCTGTTTCAGTCCCTCTGCTTCAGCCCCTCTTTTTATCACACTCTGTTTTTCACACTCTGTTTCAGTTACTCTGTTTCTCGCACCCTGTTTCTCACACTCTACTTCTAGCACTCAATTTCAGGACCTCTGCTTCTGGCACTAAATTTCTCGCACTCTGTTTCAGTCCCTCTGTTTCTCGCATTCTGTTTCAGCCCCTCTCTTTCCCACACTCTGTTTCAGGCACTCTGCTTCTTGCACTCTGTTTCTCACACTCTTTTTCGCGCACTGTGTTTCACCGCCTCTGGTTCACGCACTCTGTTTCAGCTCTTCTGTTTCTCAGACTCTGTTCCAGCCCCTCTCTTTTTCGCACTCTGTTTGTCACACTCTGTTTCAGCCCCTCTGTTTCTCGCACTCTGTTTCTCGCAGTCAGTTTCAGGCCCTCTGTTTCTCGCACTCTGTTTCTCATACTCCGTTTCTCGTACACTGTTTCAGCTCCTCTGTTTCTCGTACAATGTTTCTCGCTCTCTGTTTCTCGCACCCTGTTTCTCGCACTCAGTTTCTTGCACACTGTTTCAGCCCCTCTGTTTCCCGCACTCTATTTTATCCCCTCTGTTTCTCAGACTCTGTTCCAACACCTCAGTTTCTCCGATTGTGTTCCAGCCTCTCTGTTTCTCGCACTCTGTTTCAGGCACTATATTTCTCGCACCCTGTTTCAGCCCCTTGGTTTGAGCCCCTCTGTTTCATGCACAATTTTTCTCGCTCTCTGTTTCTCCACCATTTCTTGCATTCTATTTCTAGCACTCTGCTTCAGGCCCTCTGTTTCTCGCACACTGTTACTGGCGCTCTTTTTGAGCC
>NW_025965697.1:124663-125293 GCF_021869965.1 Rhincodon typus
TCTGTTCCAGCCTCTCTGTTGCTCACACACTGTTTCTCGCAGTCAGCTTCAGCCCATCTGTTTCTCGCACTATGTCGAACTCTGTTTCAGCCCCTCTGTTTCTCGCTCTCAGTTTCTCGCAATCTGTTTCTCGAACTCTGTTTCAGCCCCTCTGTTTCTCGCACTCTGTTCCAGGCACTCAGTTTCTCACAGTCTGTTTCAGTCACTCGGTTTCAGCCCCTGTGTTTCACACAGTCTGTTTCAGCACCTCTGTTTCTCACACCCTGTTTCTCACAGTCAGTTTCAGCCCCTCTGCTTCTCTCACTCTGTCGAACTCTGTTTCAGCCCCTCTGTTTCTCGCACTCTGTTTCTCGCTGTCAGATTCAGCCCCTCTGTTGCTCGCACTCTCTTTCTTGAACTCTGTTTCAACCCCTCTGTTTCTCGCCCACTGGTTCTCGCACTCTGTTACAGCCCCTCTGTTTCTCGCACTCTGTTTCAGTCCCTCTGCTTCAACCCCTCTTTTTATTGCACTCTGTTTTTCACACTCTGTTTCAGTTATTCTGTTTCTCGCACCTTGTTTCTCGCACTCTACATCTAGCACTCAATTTCAGGACCTCTGCTTCTGGCACTAAATTTCTCGCACTCTCTTTC
>NW_025965697.1:125793-126892 GCF_021869965.1 Rhincodon typus
TCTCGCAGTCAGTTTCAGCCCCTCTGTTTCTCACACTCTGTTTCTCGAACTCTGTTCCAGCCCCCTCTTTCTCGCACTCTCTTTCTCATACTCTGTTTCTCGCACACTGTTTCAGCCCCTCTGTTTCTCGGACTCTGTTTCTCGCACCCTGTTTCTCGCACTCTGTTTCTTGCACTCTGTTTCAGCCCATCTGTTTCTCGGACTCTGTTCCACCACCTCAGTTTCTCCGATTGTGTTCCAGCCCCTCTGTATCTCACACTCTGTTTCAGGCACTATGTTTCTCGCACCCTGTTTCAGCCCCTTGGTTTCAGCCCCTCTGTTTCAGGCACAATTTTTCTCGCTCTCTGTTTCTCGCACCATTTCTTGCAATCTATTTCTAGCACTCTGTTTCTCACACTCTGTTTCTCGCTGTCAGATTCAGCCCCTCTGTTTCTCGCACTCTGTTTCTTGAACTCTGTTTCAGCCCCTCTGTTTCTAACCCACTGGTTCTCGCACTATGTTACAGCCCCTCTGTTTCTCGCCATCTGTTTCAGTCGCTCTGCTTCAGCCCCTCTTTTTATCACACTCTGTTTTTCACACTCTGTTTCAGTTACTCTGTTTCTCGCACCCTGTTTCTCACACTCTACTTCTAGCACTCAATTTCAGGACCTCTGCTTCTGGCACTAAATTTCTCGCACTCTGTTTCAGCCCCTCTGTTTCTCGCATTCTGTTTCAGCCCCTCTCTTTCCCACACTCTGTTTCAGGCACTCTGTTTCTTGCACTCTGTTTCTTGCACTCTTTTTCGCGCACTGTGTTTCACCGCCTCTGTTTCACGCACTCTGTTTCAGCTCTTCTGTTTCTCAGACTCTGTTCCAGCTCCTCTCTTTTTCGCACTCTGTTTGTCACATTCTGTTTCAGCCCCTCTGTTTCTCGCACTCTGTTTCTCGCAGTCAGTTTCAGGCCCTCTGTTTCTCGCACTCTGTTTCTCGAAGTCTGTTCCAGCCCCTCTCCTTCTCGCACTCTGTTTCTCATACTCCGTTTCTCGCACACTGTTTCAGCTCCTCTGTTTCTTGCACAATGTTTCTCGCTCTCTGTTTCTCGCACCCTGTTTCTCGCACTA
>NW_025965697.1:127392-128575 GCF_021869965.1 Rhincodon typus
CCTCTGTTTCAGCCCCTCTTTTTCTCGCACTCCGTTTTTCGCACTCTGTTTCAGGTACTCTGTTTCTCGCACCCTGTTTCTCACACTCTATTTCTAGCACTCAATTTCAGGACCTCTGCTTCAGGCACTAAATTTCTCGCACTCTGTTTCAGCCCCTCTGTTTCTCGCACTCTGTTTCTCGAACTCTGTTTCAGCCCCTCTCTTTCTCGCCCTCTGGTTCTCATATACTGTTGCAGGCCCTCTCTTTCTCGCACTCTGTTTCTCACACTCTGTTTCTTGGACTCTGTTTCAGCCCCTCTGTTTCTCGCACTCTGTTTCAGCCACTCTGTTTCTCGTACTCTGTTTATCGCAGTCAGATTCAGCCCCTCTATTTCTCGCACTCTATTTCTCGAACTCTGTTTCTGTGCTTCTGTTTCTCGCCCTCTGGTTCTCGTATTCTGTTTCTCACACTATGTTTCTTGCACTCTGTTTCAACCCCTCTGTTTCTTGCACGCTGTTTCAACTCCTCTGTTTCTCGCCCTCAGTTTCTCGCACCGTTTCTCACACTCTATTTCTGGCACTCTGCTTCAGCCCGTCTGTTTCTCGCACTCTTCTTCTCGCACTCAATTTCCGGACCTCGGCTGCTGGCACTAAATTTCTCGCACTCTGTTTCAGCCCCTCTGTTTCTCGCATTCTGTTTCAGCCCCTCTCTTTCCCGCACTCGGTTTCAGGCCCTCTGTTTCTGGCATTCTATGTCTCGCTCACTTTTTCGCGCACTGTGTTTCTACCCCTCTGTTTCACGCACTCTGTTTCAGCTCTTCTGTTTCTCAGGCTCTGTTCCAACCCTTCTCTTTCTCGCACTCTGTTTCTCACACTCTGTTTCAGCCCCTCTGTTTCTCACACAATGTTTCTCGCTCTCTGTTTCTCGAACTCTGTCTCTCGCACTCTGTTTCTAGCACTCAGTTTCAGCCCCTCTGTTTCTCGGACTCTGTTCCAGCCCCTCAGTTTCTCCGACTGTGTTCCAGCCCCTCTGTTTCTTGCACTCTGTTTCTCACACTCTGTTTTAGTCCCTCGGTTTCAGCCCCTCTGTTTCTCGCACTCTGTTTCAGCTCCTCTGTTTCTCGCACTCAGTTTATCGCAGTCAGATTCAGCCCCTCTGTTTCTCGCACTCTATTTCTCGAACTCTGTTTCAGCCCCACTGTTT
>NW_025965697.1:129075-130252 GCF_021869965.1 Rhincodon typus
AGTGCGAGAAATTTAGTGCCAGAAGCAGAGGTCCTGAAATTGAGTGCTAGAAGAAGTGTGCGAGAAACAGACGGGCTGAAGCAGAGTGCCAGAAATAGAGTGTGAGAAACGGTGCGAGAAACAGATTGCGAGAAACTGAGGGCGAGAAACAGAGGGGCTGAAACAGAGTGCAAGAAACAGAGGGGTTGAAACAGAGTGCAAGAAACAGAGTGTGAGAAACAGAGTGCGAGAACCAGAGGGCGAGAAACAGAAGCGCAGAAACAGAGTTCGAGAAATAGAGTGCGAGAAACAGAGGGGCTGAATTTGACTGCGATTTACAGAGTACGAGAAACAGAGTGGCTGAAACAGAGTGCGAGAAACAGAGGGGCTGAAACAGAGTGCCAGAAACAGAGTGTGAGAAACAGAGTGCGAGAAAGAGAGGGCCTGGAACAGTGTATGAGAACCAGAGGGCGAGAAAGAGAGGGGCTGAAACAGAATGCGACAAACAGAGGGGCTCAAACAGCGTGCGAGAAATTTAGTGCCAGAAGCAGAGGTCCTGAATTTGAGTGCTGGAAATAGAGTGCGAGAAACAGGGTGCGAGAAACAGAGTGAGAGAAAGAGAGGGCCTGGAACAGTGTATGAGAACCAGAGGGCGAGAAAGAGAGTGGCTGAAACAGAGTTCGAGAAACAGAGTGCGAGAAACAGAGGGGCTGAAACAGAGTGCGAGAATCAGACTGTGAGAAACAGAGGGGCTGAAACGGACTTCGAGAAACAGAGTGCGAGAAAAAGAGTGCCTGGAACAGAGTGCGAGAATCAGAGAGCGAGAAACATTGTGCAAGAAACAGAGGGGCTGAAACCAAAGGGCTGAAACAGGGTGCGAGAAACATAGTGCCTGATAGAGAGTGCGAGAAACAGAGGGGCTGGAACGCAGTCGGAGAAACTGAGGGGCTGGAACAGAGTCCGAGAAACAGAAGAGCTGAAACAGAGTGCGTGAACCAGAGGGGATGAAACACAGTGTGCGAAGAAGAGTGCGAGAAACAGAGGAGCTGAAACAGAGTGCATGAAACAGAGTGTGAGAAACAGAGTGCGAGAAAGAGAGGGCCTGGAACAGTGTATGAGAACCAGAGGGCGAGAAAGAGAGGGGCAGAAAGAGAGTGCAAGAAACAGAGTGTGAGAAACAGAGTGGAAGAAACAGAGT
>NW_025965697.1:130752-131627 GCF_021869965.1 Rhincodon typus
AGGGCGAGAAACAGAAGCGCAGAAACAGAGTTCGAGAAATAGAGTGCGAGAAATAGAGGGGCTGAATCTGACTGCGATAAACACGAGTACGAGAAACAGAGTGGCTGAAACAGAGTGCGAGAAACAGAGGGGCTGAAACAGAGTGCAAGAAACAGAGTGTGAGAAACAGAGTGCGAGAAACATAGGGGCTGAAACAGAGTGCAAGAAACAGAGTGTGAGAAACAGAGTGCGAGAAAGAGAGGGCCTGGAACAGTGTATGAGAACCAGAGGGCGAGAAAGAGAGGGGCAGAAAGAGAGTGCAAGAAACAGAGTGTGAGAAACAGAGTGGAAGAAACAGAGTGTGAGAAACAGGGTGTGAGAAACAGAGCGTGAGAAACAGAGTGCGAGTAACAGAGTGCGAGAAACAGAGTGCAAGAATCAGAGTGCGAGAATCCGATGGGTTGAAACAGAGGGCCTGAAACAGAGTGCGAGAAACAGAGGTGCTGAAACAGAGTGAGAGAAATTTAGTGCGAGAAGCAGAGGTCCTGAATTTGAATGTTAGAAATAGAGTGCGAGAAACAGGGTGCGAGAAACAGAGTACCTGAAACAGAGTGCGAAAAACGGAGTGTGAGAAAAAGAGGGGCTGAAACAGAGGGACTGAAACAGAGTGCGAGGAACAGAGGGGATGTAACAGAGTTCGAGAAACAGAGTGCCTGGAACAGAGTGCGAGAATCACACGGTGAGAAACAGAGGGGCTGAAACAGAGTTTGAGAAACCGAGTGTGAGAAAAAGAGTGCGAGAAACAGGGTGCGAGAAACAGAGAGCGAGAAACAGTGTGTGAGAAACAGAGGGGCTGAAACAGAGTGTGAGAAACAGAGTGCGAGAAAGAGAAGGGT
>NW_025965697.1:132127-133038 GCF_021869965.1 Rhincodon typus
AAACAGAGAGTGAGAAACATTGTGCAAGAAACAGAGGGGCTGAAACCGAGGGGCTGAAACAGGGTGCGAAAAACATAGTGCCTGAAACAGAGTGCGAGAAAGAGAGGGGCTGGAACATAGTGCGAGAATCAGAGGGCGAGAAACAGAGGGGCCGAAAAAGTGCGAGAAACAGAGTGCGAGAAACAGAGGGTCCGAAGCAAAGGGCTAGAAATAGAGTGCGAGAAACAGAGTGCGAGAAACAGAGGGGCTGAAACTGACTCCGAGAATCAGAGTGCGAGAAACAGAGGGGCTGAAACAGAGTGTGAGAAACAGAGTGCGAGATAGAGAAGGGTTGGAACAGAGCCTGAGAAACAGAAGAGCTGAAACAGAGTGCGTGAACCAGAGGGGTTGAAACACAGTGCGCGAAAAAGTGAGCGAGAAACAGAATGCAAGAAACAGAGGGCCTGAAACAGAGTGCGGGAAAGAGAGGGGCTGAAACAGAGTGCGAGAAACAGAGTGCGAGAAACATAGTGCCTGAAACAGAGTGCGAGAAACAGAGGAGCTGGAACACAGTCGGAGAAACTGAGGGGCTGGAACAGAGTCCGAGAAACAAAGGGGATGAAATAGAGTGCGAGAATGAGAGGGGCTGAAACAGAGTGTGAGAAACAGAGTGTGAGAAACAGAGGGGCTGAAACAGAATGAAAGAAACAGAGTGCGAGAAACAGGGTGTGAGAAACAGAGAGTGAGAAACATTGTGCGAGAAACAGATTGTGAGAAACAGAGTGCGAGAAAGAGAGGGGCTGGAACAGAGTGTGAGAACCAGAGGACAAGAAACAGAGAGGCTGAAACAGAGTTCGAGAAACAGAGTGCGAGAAACAGAGGGGCTGAAACTGACTGCGAGAAACAGAGTGCGAGAAACCGAGGGGCTGAAA
>NW_025965697.1:133138-133587 GCF_021869965.1 Rhincodon typus
GAGTGCGAGAAAGAGAGGGGCTGGAACAGAGTGCAAGAATCAGAGGGGCTGAAACTGACTGCGAGCAACAGAGTGCGAGAAAAAGAGTGCGAGAAACAGAGGGGCTCAAGCCAGGGGCTAGAAATAGAGTGCGAGAAACGGTGTGAGAAACAGAGAGCGAGAAACATTGTGCACGAAACAGAGGGGCTGAAACCGAGGGGCTGAAACAGGGTGCGAGAAACATAGTGCCTGAAACAGAGTGCGAGAAAGGGAGGGGCTGAAACTGACTGCGAGAAACAGCGTGCGAGAAACAGAGTGCTAGAAAAAGAGCGCGAGAAACAGAGAGCGAGAAACATTGTGCAAGAAACAGAGGGGCTGAAATAGAGTGCGAGAAACAGGGTGCCAGAAGCAGAGGGGCTGAAACTGACTGCGAGAAACAGAGTGCGAGAAACAGAGTGCTCGAAAAAGAG
>NW_025965697.1:134087-134620 GCF_021869965.1 Rhincodon typus
GTTTCTCGCACCCTGTTTCAGCCCCTCGGTTTCAGCCCCTCTGTTTCGTGCACAATGTTTCTCACTCTCTGTTTCTCGCACCGTTTCTCGCACTCTATTTCTAGCCCTCTGCTTCGGCCCCTCTGTTTCTCGCACTCTTTTTCTGGCACTCTGTTGCCTGCAGTCAGTTTCAGCCCCTCTGTTTCTCGCACTCTGTTACTCCCACTTTTTCAGCCCCTCTGTTTCTCGTCCTCTGATTCTCGCACTCTGTTCCAGCCCCTCTCTTTCCCGCACTCTGTTTCAGCTCTTCTGTATTTCAGACTTCTTTCCAGCCTCTCTCTTTTTCGCACTCAGTTGCTCACACGCTGTTTCAGCCCCTCTGTTTCTCGCACGCTGTTTCTCGCAGTCAGTTTCAGCCCCTCTGTTTCTCGCACTCTGTGTCTCGAACTCTGTTTCAGCCTCTCTGTTTCTCGCCCGCTGGTTCTCACACTCTGTTCCAGCCATTCTCTTTCTCGCAATCTGTTTCTCACAATCTGTTTCTCGCACACTGTTTC
>NW_025965697.1:135120-135611 GCF_021869965.1 Rhincodon typus
AGCCCCTCTGTTTCTCGCACTCTGTTTCTCAAACTCTGTTTCTTGCACTCTGTTTCTCACACTCTGTTTCTGGCACTCTGTTTCTGTCCCTCGCTTTCTTGCACTCTGTTTCAGCTCCTCTGTTTCTTGCACTCTGTTTCAGCCCCTCTGTCTCAGCCCTTCTGTTTCTCGCACTCTGTTTCTCACACTCTGTTTCTTGCAGTCTGTTTCTCACACTCTGCTTCTCCCACTCTGTTCCAGTCACTCTGTTTCTCACACTCTGTTTTATTCCCTTGGTTACAGCCCCTCTGTTGTTCGCACTCTGTTTCAGCTCCTCTGTTTCGCGCACTCTGTTTATCGCAGTCAGATTCAGCCCCTCTGTTTCTCGCACTCTATTTCTCGAACTCTGTTTCTGCGCTTCTGTTTCTCGCCCTCTGGTTCTCGCACTCTGTTTCTCACACTCTGTTTCTTGCACTCTGTTTCAACCCCTCTGTTTCTTGCACTCTGTTTCA
>NW_025965697.1:135711-136234 GCF_021869965.1 Rhincodon typus
ATTCAAATTCAGGACCTCTGCTTCTCGCACTAAATTTCTCGCACTCTGTTTCAGCCCCTCTGTTTCTCGCACTCTGTTTCAGCCCCTCTGTTTCAACCCTTCGGTTTCTCGCGCTCTGATTCTTCCACTCTTTTTCTCGCACTCTGTTACTCGCACTCTGTTTCTCATGCTCTGTTTCACACACTCTGTTTCTCACACTCTGATTCTTGCACTCTGTTTCTCACACTCTGTTTCAACCCCTCTGTTTCTCACACACTGTTTCTCGCAGACAGTTTCAGCCCCTCTGTTTCTCGAACTCTGTCGAACTCTGTTTCAGCCCCTCTGTTTCTCGCACTCTGTTTCTCGCTGACAGATTCAGCCCCTCTGTTTCTCGCACTGTGTTTCTCGAACTCTGTTTCAGCCCCTCTGTTTCTCGCCCACTGGTTCTCGCACTCTGTAACAGCCCCTCTGTTTCTCGCACTCTGTTTCAGTTCCTCTGCTTCAGCCCCTCTTTTTATCGCACTCTGTTTTTCACACTCTGTTT
>NW_025965697.1:136734-137583 GCF_021869965.1 Rhincodon typus
TCTCCGACTGTGTTCCAGCCCCTCTGTTTCTCGCACTCTCTTTCAGGCACGATGTTTCAACCCCTCTTTTTCTCGCACTCTGTTTTTCTCACTCTGTTTCAGGTACTCTGTTTCTCGCACCCTGTTTCTCGCACTCTATTTCTCGAACTCCGTTTCAGCCCCTCTGTTTCTCACCATCTGATTCTCGCACTCTGTTCCTCGAACTCTGTTACATCCCCGCTGTTTCTCGCACTCTGCTTCAATCCCTCTCTTTCAGCCCCTGTTTTACTCACACTCCGTTTGTCGCACTCTGTTTCAGGTACGCTGTTTCTCGCACCCTGTTTCTCGCCCTCTGTTTCTCACACTCTGTTTCTTGCAGTCTGTTTCTCACACTCTGTTTCTTGCACTCTGTTTCTGACCCCCTGTATCTCGCACTCAGTTTCTCACAATCTGTATCTCGAACTCTGTTTTAGCCCCTCTGTTTCTCACACTCTGCTTCTCGCACTCTGTTCCAGACACTCTGTTTCTCACACTCTGTTTTTGTCCCTCGGTTTCAGCCCCTCTGTTTCTCGCACTCTGTTTATCGCAGTCAGATTCAGCCCCTCTGTTTCTCGCACTCTATTTCTCGAACTCTGTTTCAGCCCCACTGTTTCTCGCCCTCTGGTTCTCGCACCCTGTTTCTCACACTCTGTTTCTGGCACTCTGTTTCTGTCCCTCGCATTCTTGCACTCTGTTTCAGCCCCTCTGTTTCTCGCACTCAGTTTCTCGCAGTCTGTTTCTCGAACTCTGTTTATCGCAGTCAGATTCAGCCCCTCTGTTTCTTGCACTCTATTTCTCGAACTCTGTTTCAGCCCCACTGTTTCTCGCCCT
>NW_025965697.1:138083-138589 GCF_021869965.1 Rhincodon typus
GTGGGGCTGAAACTGAGTGCGAGAAACAGAGTGGCTGAAACAGAGTGCGAGAAACAGAGGGGCTGAAACAGAGTGCAAGAAACAGAGTCTGAGAAACAGAGTGCGAGAAAGAGAGGGCCTGGAACAGTGTTTGAGTACCAGAGGGCGAGAAAGAGAGTGGCTGAAACAGAGTTCGAGAAACAGAGGGGCTGAAACAGAGTGCGAGAAGTTTAGTGCCAGAAGCAGAGGTCCTGAAATTGAGTGCGAGAAACAGAGTGGCTGAAACACAGTCGGAAAAACTGAGGGGTTGGAACAGAGTCCGAGAAACAGAGGGGATAAAATAGAGTTCGAGAAACAGAGGGGCTGAAACAGAGTGCGAGAAAAAGAGTGCCAGAAGCAGAGGTCCTGAAATTGAGTGCTAGAAATAGAGTGTGAGAGACAGGGTGCGAGAAACAGAGTAAAAGAAACAGAGTGTGAGAAACAGAGTGTGAGAAACAGAGCGTGAGAAACAGAGAGCGAGTAACAGA
>NW_025965697.1:139089-139692 GCF_021869965.1 Rhincodon typus
GTTCTAGCCCCTCTCTTTCTCGCACTCTGTTTCTCACACTCTGCTTCTCGCACTCTTTTTCAGCCCCTCTGTTTCTCGCCCTCTGATTTTCGCACTCTGTTCCAGCCGCTCTGTTTCTCGCACTCTGTTACTCGCCCTCTTTTTCAGCCCCTCTGTTTCTCACACTCTGTTACTCGCCCTCGTTTTCAGCCTCTGTTTCTCACACTCTGTTTCAGCCCCTCTGTTTCTTGCACTCTATTTTATCCACTCTGTTTCTCGGACTCTATTCCAACCCCTCAGTTTTTCCGACTGTGTTTCAGCCACTCTGTTTCTCGCACTCTGTTTCAGGCACTATGTTTCTCGTACCCTGTTTCAGCCCCTCTGTTTCAGCACCTCTGCTTCTCGCACTCTGTTTCAACCCCTCTGTTTCGACCCTTCGGTTTCTCGTACTCTGATTCATGCACTCTGTTTCTCGTACTCTGTTTATCGCAGTCAGATTTAGCCCCTCTATTTCTCGCACTCTATTTCTCGAACTCTGTTTCTGCGCTTCTGTTTCTCGCCCTCTGGTTCTCGCACCCTGTTTCTCACACTCTGTTTCTTGCACTCTGTTTCAACCCCTCTGTT
>NW_025965697.1:140192-141675 GCF_021869965.1 Rhincodon typus
TAGAGTGCGAGAAATAGAGGGGCTGAATCTGACTTCGATAAACAGAGTACGAGAAACAGAGTGGCTGAAACAGAGTGCGAGAAACAGAGGGGCTGAAACAGAGTACGAGAAACAGAGTGTGAGAAACAGAGTGCAAGAAAGAGAGGGCCTGGAACAGTGTATGAGAACCAGAGGGCGAGAAACAGAGGGGCTGAAACAGAGTTTGAGAAACAGAGTGCGAGAAACAGAGGGGCTGAAACAGAGTGCGAGAAATTTAGTGCCAAATGCAGAGGTCCTGAAATTGAGTGCTAGGAATAGAGTGTGAGAGACAGGGGGCGAGAAACAGAGTACCTGAAACAGAGTGCGAAAAATGGAATGCGAGAAAAAGAGGGGCAGAAACAGAGGTACTGAAACAGAGTGCGAGGAACAGAGGGGATTTAACAGAGTTTGAGAAACAGAGTGTCTGGAACAGAGTGCGAGAATCACACGGTGGGAATCAGAGGGACTGAAACTGAGTTCAAGAAACAGAGTGCGAGAAACAGAGGGGCTGAATCTGACAGCGAGAAACAGAGTGCGAGAAACAGAGGGGCTGAAACAGAGTGTGAGAAACACAAGGGCTGAAACCAAGGGACTGAAACAGACTGTGAGAAACAGAGTGCCTGGAACAGAGTGTGAGAAACAGAGTGCGAGAAACAGAGTGGATGAAACAGACTGCGAGAAACAGTGTGTGGGAAACAGAGGGGCTGAAACAGAGTGTGAGAAACAGAGGGGCTGAAACAGAGTTCGACAGAGTGCGAGAAACAGAGGGGCTGAATCTGACTGCGAGAAACAGTGTGTGAGAAACAGAGAGGCTGAAACAGAATGTGAGAAACACAGGGGCTGAATCCAAGGGACTGAAACAGACTGTGAGAAACAGAGTGCCTGGAACAGAGTGCGAGAAACAGAGTGCGAGAAAGAGAAGGGCTGGAACAGAGCCTGAGAAACAGATGAGCTGAAACAGAGTGCGTGAAACAGAGGGGTTGAAACACAGTGCGCGAAAAAGAGTGCGAGAAACAGAATGCAAGAAACAGAGGGCCTGAAACAGAGAGCGGGAAACAGAGTGGCTGAAACAGAGTGTGAGAAACAGAGTGCGAGAAAGAGAAGGGCTGGAACAGAGCCTGAGAAACAGAAGAGCTAAAACGGAGAGCAAGAAACAGAGGTGCTGAAACAGAGGGGCTGAAACAGACTGCGTGAAACAGAGGGGCTGAAACCGAGGGACTGAAACAGACTGTGAGAAACAGAGTGTCTGGAACAGAGTGCGAGAAGCAGACTGCGAGAAACTGAGTGCGAGAAACAGAGGGGCTGAAACAGAGTGCAAGAATGCGAGGGACAGAAACAGTGTGCCAGAAACAGAGTGTGAGAAACAGAGTGCGAGAACCAGAGGGCGAGAAACAGTGGGGCTGAAACAGAGTTCGAGAAATAGAGTGCGAGAAACAGAGGGGCTGAAACAGAGTGCGAGAAACAG
>NW_025965697.1:141775-142033 GCF_021869965.1 Rhincodon typus
GGGGGCTGAAACCGAGGGACTAAAACAGAGTGTGAGAAACAGAGTGCAAGAAACAGAGGGGCTGGAACATAGTCGGAGAAACTGAGGGGCTGGAACAGAGTCCGAGAAACAGAGGGGCTGAAACTGAGTGCTAGAAACAGAGTGCGAGAAACAGAGTTCGAGAATCAGAGAGCGAGAAACATTGTGTGAGAAACAGAGGGGCTGAAACAGAGTGTGAGAAACAGAGTGTGAGAAACAGAGTGCGAGTAACAGAGTGCG
>NW_025965697.1:142533-143376 GCF_021869965.1 Rhincodon typus
GTTTCTCCGACTGTGTTCCAGCCCCTCTGTTTCTTGCACTCTGTTTCTCACACTCTGTTTTAGTCCCTCGGTTTCAGCCCCTCTGTTTCTCGCACTCTGTTTCAGCTCCTCTGTTTCTCGCACTCAGTTTATCGCAGTCAGATTCAGCCCCTCTGTTTCTCGCACTCTATTTCTCGAACTCTGTTTCAGCCCCACTGTTCCTCGCCGTCTGGTTCTCGCTGTCTGTTTCTCACACTCTGTTTCTGGCACACTGTTTCTGTCCATCGCATTCTTGAACTCTGTTTCAGCCCCTCTGTTTCTCGCACTCAGTTTCTCGCAGTCTGCTTCTCGCACTCTGTTCCAGACACTCAGTTTCTCACAGTCTGTTTCAGTCCCTCGGTTTCAGCCCCTCTGTTTCACGCAGTCTGTTTCAGCCCCTCTGTTTCAGCACCTCTGTTTCTCGCACTCTGTTGCTCACACTCTGTTTCAGCCCCTCTGTTTGTCATACACTGTTTCTCGCCGTCAGTTTCAGCCCCTCTGTTTCTCGCACTCTGTCGAACTCTGTTTCAACCCCTCTGTTTCCCGCACTCTGTTTCAGGCCCTCTGTTTCTTGCATTCTGTTTCTCGCACTCTTTTTCGTGCATTGTGTTTCAACCCCTCTGTTTCACGCACTCTGTTTCAGCTCATCTGTTTCAGCCCTTCTGTTTCTCGCCCTCTGGTTCTCGTATTCTGTTTCTCACACTATGTTTCTTGCACTCTGTTTCAACCCCTCTGTTTCTTGCACGCTGTTTCAACTCCTCTGTTTCTCGCCCTCAGTTTCTCGCACCGTTTCTCACACTCTATTTCTGGCACTCTGCTTCAGCC
>NW_025965697.1:143876-144599 GCF_021869965.1 Rhincodon typus
ACCCGTCTGTTTCTCGCACTCTGTTTCAGCCCCTCTGTTTCTCGCACTCTGTTTCTCGCACTCTATTTCAAACCCTCTGCTTCTCGCACACGGTTTCAGCGCCTCTGTTTCTCACACTCTGTTATTTGCACTCTTTTTCTCGCACTATGTTTCTCGCACCTGGTTTCAGCCCCTCTGTTTCTCGCCCTCTATTTCTCACATTCTGTTTCGGCCCCTCTGTTTCTCGCACCCGGTTTCAACCCCTCTGTTTCACGCACTCTATTTCTCGCATTCTCTTTCAGCCCCTCTGTTTCTCATCCTCTGTTTCAACTCTTCTGTTTTTTGCACTCTGTTTCAGCCCCTCATTTTCTCGCAGTCTGTTTCTTGCACTCTGCTTCAGGCCATCTGTTTGTCGCACTCTGTTTCAGCGCTTCTGTTTTGGACCCTCTGTTTCTCGCAGTCTGTTGCAGCCCCTCTGTTTCCCACACTCTGTTTCTCGTACTCTGTTTCAGCGCCTGTGTTTCTCGCCCTCTGTTTGAGCCCCTCTGTTTCACGCACTCTGTTTCTCGCACTCAATTTCAGCCCCTCTCTTTCTCACACCCTGTTTAAGCCCCTCTGTTTCTCCCACCCGGTTTCAGCCCCTCTGTTTCTCGCACTCTGTTTCAGCCCGTCTATTTCTCGCACTCTGATCCAGCCCGTCTGTTTCAACCCCTCTGTTTCTCGCACTCTGTTTCAGACCCTCTG
>NW_025965697.1:145099-146711 GCF_021869965.1 Rhincodon typus
GAGTGTGAGAATCAGAGGGGCTGAAACAGAATGCGAGGGACAGAGGGTATGAAACAGAGGGGCTGAAACTGAGTGGATAAAACTGAGTGCGAGAAACAGGGCGGCTGCATCAGAGGGGCTGAAGCAGAGTACGAGGAACAGAGGGGCTGAAACAGAGTGCGAGAAACAGAAGGGCTGAAACAGAGGACCTGAGACAGAGGGGCTGTAACAGAGTGCGAGAAACAGAGGGGCTGAAGCAGAGGGGCTGAAACAACATGCGAGAAACAGAGGCTCTGAAACTGAGTGCGAGAAACAGGGGCTGAAAAAGAGTGCGAGAAACAGAGGGGCTGAAACAGAAGGTCTGAAACTGAGTGCGAGAAACAGGGGCTGAAACAAAGTGCGAGAGACAGAGGTGCTGAAAAAGAGTGCAAGAAACAGAGGGGCTGAAACAGAGGGGCTGAAAAAGATGGGCTGAAACGGGGTGCTAGCAACAGAGGGGATGAAAGAAATGGGCTGAAACACAGTGCGAGAAACAGAGGGGTTGAAACAAAGTGCGAGAGACAGAGGTGCTGAAAAAGAGTGCAAGAAACAGAGGGGCTGAAACAGAGGACCTGAGACAGAGGGGCTGTAACAGAGTACGAGAAACAGAGGGGCTGAAACAAACTGCGAGAAACAGAGGGGCTGAAACAGAGGGGCTGAAAAAGAAGGGCCGAAACGGTGTGCTAGAAACAGAGGTGATGAAAGATCGGGTCTGATACACAGTGCGAGAAACTGCGGGTCTGAAACAGAGTGCGAGAAAAAGCGGGTCTGAAACCGAGGGTCTGAAAAAGAGTGTGAGAAACAGAGGGGCTGAAACAGAATGTGAGGAACAGAGGGTTCTGAAACAGAGGGGCTGCAACTGAGTTGATAAAGCTGAGTGCGAGAAACAGGGCGGCTGAATCAGAGGGGCTGAAACAGAGTGCAAGAAAAAGAGGGACTGTAACAGAGTGCGAGAATCAGAGGGGCTGAAACAGAGGGCCTGAGACAGAGGGGCTGTAACAGAGTGCGAGAAAAAGAGGGTCTGAAACCGAAGGCCTGAAACAGAGTGCGAGAAACAGAGGGGCTCAAACAGAGGGGCTGAAACAGAGTGTGAGAATCAGAGGGGCTGAAACAGAGGGCCTGAGACAGAGGGGCTGTAACAGAGTGCGAGAAACAGAGGTGCTTAAACAGAGGGGCTGAAACAGTGCGCGAGAAACAGAGGGGCTGAAACAGAGTGCGAGAAAAAGAGGGTCTGAAAACGAGGGTCTGAAACAGAGTGCGAGAAGCAGAGCGGCTGAAACAGAGTGCTCGAAACAGAGTGCGAGAAACAGAGGTGCTGAAACAGAGTGCGAGAATCAGAGGGCCTGAACCAGATTGCGAGAAACTGAGGGGCTGAAACAGAGTGCGAGAAAGAGAGGGGCTGAAACAGTGGGGCTGAAACTGAGTGCGAGAATCAGAGGGCCTGAACCAGATTGCGAGAAACTGAGGGGCTGAAACAGAGTGTGAGAAATAGAGGGGCGGAAACAGAGTGCGAGAATCAGAGGGCCTGAACCAGATTGCGAGAAACTGAGGGGCTGAAACAGAGTGCGAGAATCAGAGGGGCTGAAACAGAGGG
>NW_025965697.1:147211-147798 GCF_021869965.1 Rhincodon typus
CCTCTTTTTCTTGTACTCTGTTTCAGCTCCTCTGATTCAGCCGCCCTGTTTCTCGCACTAAGTTTTATCCACTCAGTTTCAGCCCATCTGTTTCAGACCCTCTGTTTCTCGCACTCTGTTTCAGAACCCTCTGATTCTCACACTCTGTTTCAGCCCCTCTGTTTGAGCCCCTCTGGTTCTCGCACTCTGTTACAGCCCCTCTGTCTCAGGCCCTCTGTTTCCGTCCATCTTTTTCTCAACCTCTGTTTCAGCTCCTCTGATTCAGCCGCCCTATTTCTCGCACTCAGTTTTCGCCCCTCTCTTTCAGCCCCTCTGTATCTCGCACTCTGTTTCAGCCCCTCTGTTTCAGCCCAACTGTTTCAGACCCTCTTTCTCTCGCCCTCTGATTCAGCCCCTCTGTTTCTGGCACTCTGTTACAGCCCCTCTGTCTATGGCCCTCTGTTTCAGCCCCTATGTTTCTCGCACTCTGTTTACGCCCCTCTTTTTCTCGCACTCTGTTTCAGCTCCTCTGATTCAGCCTCCCTGTTTCTCGCACTCAGTTTTAGCTTTACAGTATCAGCCCCGCTGTTTCAGCCCCTCTGTTTCTC
>NW_025965697.1:148298-149618 GCF_021869965.1 Rhincodon typus
TTTAGCTTTACAGTATCAGCCCCGCTGTTTCAGCCCCTCTGTTTCTCGCACTCTGTTTCAACCCCTCTGTTTGAGCCGCTCTGTTTCTTGCACTCTTTTTCAGCACCTCTGTTTCTCCCACTTTGTTTCAGCCTCTGTTTCTCGCACTCAGTTTCAGACCCTCTGTTTCAGCCCCTCTGTTTCTCACACTCTGTTTCAGAGCCTCTGTTTCTCGCACGTTGTTTCAGCCCCTCTGTTTCTCGCACTCTGTTACAGCCCCTCTGTCTCAGGTCCTCTGTTTCAGCCCTTCTGTTTCTTGCACTCTGTTTCAGCCCCTCTGTTCCTCGTACTCTGTTTCAGCCCCTCTGTTTCAGCCCCACTGTTTCAGCTCCTCTGATTCAGCCCCTCTGTTTCTGGCACTCTGTCACAGCCCCTCTGTCTATGGCCCTCTGTTTCAGACCCTCTTTTCCTCGCACTCTGTTTCAGACCCTCAGTTTCTCACACTGTGTATCAGACCCGCTCTTTCATCACCTCTGTTTCTAGCACACCGTTTCGGCCCCTCTTTTTCAGCCCCTCTGTTTCAGCCCCTCTGTTTCTTACACTCTTTTTCAGCACCTCTGTTTCTCGCACTTTGCTTCAGCCCCTGTTTCTCGCACTCAGTTTCAGACCCTGTGTTTCAGCCCCTCTGTTTCTCGCATTCTGTTTCAGAGCCTCTGTTTCTCGCAGTTTGTTTCAGCCCCTCTGTTTCTCGCACTCTGTTACAGCCCCTCTGTCTCAGGTCCTCTGTTTCAGCCCCTCTGTTTCTAGCTCTCTTTTTCAGCACCTCTGTCTCTCGCACTTTGTTTCAGCCCCTCTGTTTCTCGCACTGTGTTACAGCCCATCTCTTTCATCCCCTCTGTTGCTAGCACCCCGTTTCATCCCATCTTTTTCAGCCCCTCTGTTTCAGCCGCTCTGTTTCTTGCACTCTTTTTCAGCACCTCTGTTTCACAAAATTTGTTTCAGCCCCTGTTTCTCGCACTTTGTTTCAGCCCCTCTGTTTGAGCCCCTCTGTTTCTCGCACTCTGTTACAGCCCCTCTGTCTCAGGCCCTCTGTTTCAGCCTCTCTGATTCTCACACTCTGTTTCAGCCCCTCTGTTTGAGCCCCTCTGTTTCTCACACTCTGTTTCAGGCCCTCGGTTTCAGACCCTCTTTTTCTCGCACTCTGTTTCAGCCCCTCTGTTTCTCGTGCTCTGTTACAGCCCCTCTGTCTCAGGCCCTCTGTTTCAGCCCCTCTGATTCTCGCACTCTGTTTCCGCCCCTCTTTTTCTTGCACTCTGTTTCAGCTCCTCTGATTCAGCCGCC
>NW_025965697.1:150118-151296 GCF_021869965.1 Rhincodon typus
GGCGGCTGAATCAGAGGAGCTGAAACAGAGTGCAAGAAAAAGAGGGGTGGAAACAGAGTGCGAGAATCAGAGGGGCTGAAACAGAGGGCCTGAGACACAGGGGCTGTAACAGAGCACGAGAAACAGAGGGGCTGAAACAGAGTGCGAGAAAAAGAGGGTCTGAAACCGAAGGCCTGAAACAGAGTGCGAGAAACAGAGGGGCTCAAACAGAGGGGCTGAAACAGAGTGTGAGAATCAGAGGGGCTGAAACAGAGGGCCTGAGACAGAGGGGCTGTAACAGAGTGCGAGAAACAGAGGTGCTTAAACAGAGTGCGAGAAAAAGAGGGTCTGAAACCGAGGGTCTGAAACACAGTGCAAGAAGCAGAGGGGCTGAAACAGAGTGCTCGAAACAGAGTGTGAGAAACAGAGGTGCTGAAACAGAGTGCGAGAAAGAGAGGGGCTGAAACAGAGGGGCTGAAACTGAGTGCGAGAAAGAGAGGGGCTGAAACAGATTGCGAGAAACTGAGGGGCTGAAACAGAGTGTGAGAAACAGAGGGGCGGAAACAGAGTGCGAGAATCAGAGGGCCTGAACCAGATTGCGAGGAACTGAGGGGCTGAAACAGAGGGGCTGAAACTGAGTGGCTAAAACTGAGTGCGAGAAACAGGGTGGCTGAATCAGAGGAGCTGAAACAGAGTGCGAGAAAAAAGGGGGGCGGAAACAGTGCGAGAAACAGAGAGGCTGAAACAGAGGGGCAGAAACAAAGGGTCTGAAACAGAGAGGCTTTAGCAGAGTGCGAGAAACAGAGGTGCTGAAACAGAGTGCGAAAAACAGAGGGGCTGAAACAGATGGGCTGAAACACAGTGTGAGAAACAGAGGGGCTGAAACAGATTGCGAGAAACAGAGGGGCTGAAAAACTGGGGCTGAAACTGAGTGCGAGAAACAGGGGCTGACACAAAGTGTGAGAAACAGAGGTGCTGAAAAAGAGTGCAAGAAACAGAGGGGCTGAAACAGAATGCAAGGAACAGAGGGTTCTGAAACAGAGGGGCTGAAACTGAGTTGATAAAGCTGAGTACGAGAAACAGGGCGGCTGAATCAGAGGAACTGAAACAGAGTGCAAGAAAAAGAGGGACTGTAACAGAGTGCGAGAAACAGAGGGGCTGAAACAGAGTGCGAGAATCAGAGGGGCTGAAACAGAGGG
>NW_025965697.1:151954-152926 GCF_021869965.1 Rhincodon typus
GCGAGAAACAGAGGGGCTGAAACATAGGGGATGAAACAAAGTGCGAGAAACAGAATGCGAGAATCAGAGTGCGGATAACTGAGTGCGAGAAGCAGAGTGCACGAAATTGAGGAGCTGAAACAGAGGGGCTGAAACAGAGTTCGAGAAACAGAGTGCGAGACACAGAGTTTGAGAAACAGAGGGGCAGAAACAGAGTGCGAGAAAGATTTGGGCTGAAACAGAGTACAAGAAACAGAGTGCATGAAACAGAGGGTCCGAAACAGAGTGCGAGAAGCAGAGGAGCTGAAACAGCGGGGCTGAAACAGAGTGCTAGACACAGAGTTTGAGAAACAGAGGGGCAGAAACAGAGTCTGAGAAACAGAGTGCGCGAAACAGAGGGGCTGAAACAGATCGCGAGGAACAGAGGGGATGAAACAGAGGGGCGAAAACCGAGTGCGAGAAACTGTGTGTGAGAAACAGAGTACCTGAAACAGACAGTCCGAAACAGAGTGCGAGAAACAGAGGGGCTGAAACAGAGGGGCTAAAACAGCGTGCGAGAAACAGAGTGCGAGAAAAGGAGAGGCTGAAACAGAGGGGCTGAAACAAAGGGGCTGAAACCAAGTTTGAGAAACGGAGGGGCTGAAGCACAGTGCTAGAAACAGAGTGCGAGAAACTGAGGGGCTGAAACATAGTGCGAGAAACAGAGTGGGAGACACAGAGTGTGAGAAACAGAGGGGCAGAAACAGAGTGCCAGAAACAGAGTGCGAGAAACAGAGGGGCTGAAACAGAGTGCGAGAAAAAGAGTGGCTGAAACAGAGGGGATGAAAAAGCGTGTGAGAAACAGAGTGCGAGAAACAGAGTGCGAGAAACAGAGGAGCTGAAACAGAGTGCGAGGAACAGAGGGGCTGAAACAGAGTGCGAGAAACAGAGGGGCTGAAACAGAGGAGCTGAAACAGAGTGTGAGACACAGAGTTTGAGAAACAGAGGGGCAGA
>NW_025965697.1:153426-155216 GCF_021869965.1 Rhincodon typus
CCTGTTTCTCGCACTCTTTTCCTCGCACTCTGTTTCTCGATCTCTGTTTCAGCCCCTCTGTTTCTCGCCCTCTGCTTCTCGCACTCTGTTCCAGACACTCTGTTTCTCACAGTCTGTTTCAGTCCCTCAGTTTCAGCCCCTCTGTTTCACGCAGTCTGTTTCAGCCCCTCTGTTTCAGCCCCTCTGTTTCTTGTTCTCTGTTTCAGCTCTTCTGTTTCTCAGCCTCTGTTCCAGCCCTTCTCTTTCTCGCACTCTGTTTCACGCACTCTGTTTCAGCTCATCTTTTTCTCAGGCTCTGTTCCAGCCCTTCTCTTTCTCGCACTCTGTTTCTCGAACTCTGTTTCAGCCCCTCTGTGTCTCGCACTCTGTTTCAGCCCCTCTGTTTCTGGCACTCTGTTTATCGCAGTCAGATTCAGCCCCTCTTTTTCTCACACTCTATTTCTCGAACTCTGTTTCAGCCCCTCTGTTTCTCGCCCTCTGGTTCTCGCACTCTGTTTCTCACACTCTGTTTCTTGCACTCTGTTTCTGTGCCTCGGTTTCTTGCACTCTGTTTCAGCCCCTCTGTTTATCGCACTCAGTTTCTCGCAATTTGTTTATCGAACTCTGTTTCAGCCCCTCTGTTTCTCACACTCTGCTTCTCGCACTCTGTTCCAGGCACTCTGTTTCTCACACTCTGTTTTAGTCCCTCGGTTTCAGCCCCTCTGTTGTTCGCACTCTGTTTCAGTTACTCTGTTTCTCGCACCTTGTTTCTCGCACTCTACTTCTAGCACTCAATTTCAGGACCTCTACTTCTGGCACTAAATTTCTCGCACTCTGTTTCAGTCTCTCTGTTTCTCGCATTCTGTTTCAGCCCCTCTCTTTCCCGCACTCTGTTTCAGCCCCTCTGTTTCTTGCACTCTGTTTCTCGCACTCTTTTTCGCGCACTGTGTTTCATTCCCTCTGGTTCAGGCACTCTGTTTCAGCTCCTCTGTTTCTCGCACTCTGTTTATCGCAGTCAGATTCAGCCCCTCTGTTTCTCTCACTCTATTTCTCGAACTCTGTTTCAGCCCCACTGTTTTTCGCCCTCTGGATCTCGCACTCTGTTTCTCACACTCTGTTTCTGGCACTCTGTTTCTGTCCCTCGCTTCCTTGCACTCTTTTTCAGACCCTCTGTTTCTCGCTCTCAGTTTCTCGCAGTCTGTTTCTCGAACTCTGTTTCAGATCCTCTGTTTCTCGCCCTCTGCTTCTTGCACTCTGTTCCAGGCACTCTGTTTCTCACAGTCTGTTTCAGTCCCTCGGTTTCAGCCCCTCTGTTTCACGCAGTCTGTTTCAGCCCCTCTGTTTCAGCCCCTCTGTTTCAGCCCTTCTCTTTCTGGCACTCTGTTTCTCACACTCAGTTTCAGCACCTCTGTTTCCCGCACTCTGTTTCAGACCCTCTGTTTCTTGCATTCTGTTTCTCGCACTCTTTTTCGAACACTGTGTTTCAACCCCTCTGTTTCACGCACTCTGTTTCAGCTCATCTGTTTCTCAGGCTCTGTTCCAGCCCTTCTCTTTCTCGCACTCTGTTTCTCACACTCTGTTTCAGCCCCTCTGTTTCTTGCATTCTGTTTCTCGCACTCTACTTCTAGCACTCAATTTCAGGACCTCTGCTTCTGGCTCTAAATTTCTCGCACTCTGTTTCAGTCCCTCTGTTTCTCGCATTCTGTTTCAGCCCTTCTCTTTCCCGCACTCTGTTTCAGGCCCACTGTTTCTTGCACTCTGTTTCTCGCACACTGTTTCAGCCCCTCTGTTTCTCACACTCTGTTTCTCGC
>NW_025965697.1:155716-156430 GCF_021869965.1 Rhincodon typus
CTCGCACACTGTTTCAGCCCCTCTGTTTCTCACACTCTGTTTCTCGCTCTCTGTTTCTCGCACCCTGTTTCTCGCACTCTGTTTCTTGCACTATGTTTCAGTCCCTCTGTTTCTCACACTCTGTTACTCGCACTCTTTTTCAGCCCCTCTGTTTCTCACACTCTGTTTCAGCCCCTCTCTTTCTCGCACTCTATTTCATCCCCTCTGTTTCTCGGACTCTGTTCCAGCCCCTCAGTTTCTACGGCTGTGTTCCAGCCCCTCTGTTTCTCGCACTGTCTTTCAGGCACTATGTTTCTCGCACCCTGTTTCAGTCCCTTGGTTTCAGCCCCTCTGTTTCTTGCACAATGTTTCTCGCTCTCTGTTTCTCGCACCCTGTTTCTCGCATTCTTTTCCTCGCACTCTGTTTCTCGAACTCTGTTTCAGCCCCTCTGTTTCTCGCCATCTGATTCTCGAACTCTGTTCCAGGCACTCTTTTTCTCGCACTCTGTTCCTCGAACTCCGTTTCAGCACCTCAGTTTCTCACCATCTGAAGCTCGCACTCTGTTCCATGCGCTCTGTTTCTCGAACTCTTTTACATCCCCGCTGTTTCTCGCACTCTGTTTCAGTCCCTCTCTTTCAGCCCCTGTTTTTCTTGCACTCCGTTTGTCGCACTCTGTTTCAGGTACTCTGTTTCTCGCACCCTGTTTCTCGCAATCTATTTCTATCACTCTAATT
>NW_025965697.1:156930-157651 GCF_021869965.1 Rhincodon typus
CTGTTTCTGTCCCTCGGTTTCTTGCACTCTGTTTCAGCCCCTCTGTTTCTCGCCCTCAGTTTCTCGCAATCTGTTTCTCGAACTCTGTTTCAGCCCCTCTGTTTCTCGCCCTCTGCTTCTCGCACTCTGTTCCAGGCTCTCTGTTTCTCACAGTCTGTTTCAGTCCCTCGGTTTCAGCCCCTCTGTTTCACGCAGTCAGTTTCAGCCTGTCTGTTTCAGCCCGTCTGTTCCAACCCTTCTCTTTCTCGCACTCTGTTTCTCACACTCTGTTTCAGCCCCTCTGTTTCTCGCACTCTGTTTCTCGCAATCTGTTTCAGCCCCGCTGTTTCTCGCACTCTGTTTCAGTCCCTCTGCTTCAGCCCCTCTTTTTATCACTCTCCATTTTTCGCACTCTGTTTCAGTTACTCTGTTTCTCGCACCCTGTCTCTCACACTCTATTTTTTGCACTCAATTTTAGGACCTCTGCTTCTGGCACTAAATTTCTCGCACTCTGTTTCAGCCCCTCTGTTTCAGCCCCTCTGTTTCTCGCACTCTGTTTCTCGCAGTCAGATTCAGCCCCTCTCTTTCCCGCACCCTGTTTCAGGCCCTCTGTTTCTGGCATTCTGTTTCTCGCACTCTTTTTCGCGCACTGTGTTTCAACCCCTCTATTTCACGCCCTCTGTGTCATCTCTTCTGTTTCTCAGGCTCTGTTCGAGCCCTTCTCTTTCTCGCACTCTGTTTC